>NC_084794.1:83158142-83487204 GCF_963169125.1 Humulus lupulus | reverse complement strand
ACTATCTGAAAATCTGACTTATCAAAAAACCCTATTTTGACTTCTCTATAAGCACTCCTTTTATAGACTCAATTAGGCCATTTAATTTAATTAAAAAATCAATAAAATAACAGCCATTTTGAAGCCCTAGGTCGAAATTATCATGGGCTATAGGCCCGTGAAATTTCCCATTTGATTATAAGCCCATTGGACTTAAAATCAAGGCCTGTATTATTTTCTATTGATTTAATTAATTAAATAATTATTTAAATCCTTTATCAAATTAATTATTTATAATTTGAACCTTGATTTAAACTTATTTATTAATTTAGATACCAATTTATCTTAATTAATAAATCTGCCATAATTTCTCTTTTCTTCTCAAAATTACACAACTCTGTGAAACTATCCAAAATTGACCTGGTCAACTTTGATAATTCTAATTGATGATTAAATAAATTAATTGAGACTATCTAGATGATTTTATCCAAGGTACAATGGGGACCATGGGCCTATGAAATCAAGCTCCAATAAGTTATCATAACTCTAACAAATAAATTTACTAACTTATTAATTCCTCGTGACTCCACTATAGACTTGGAATTGCACTCTTGAATTCATAGAACGCTCTATAACAAATATAGATACGCTATTAATTATCCATTGTTACAACCATAATTGTCACTCAATCCTCTATAGACGGTCTACAATGAGATAGGACTAAAATATTGTTTTACCCCTCATTGTATTTTATCCTTAAAACACTTAGTTCATTGTAAATGATATTTCAGTAAACTAATTTAATTACTGAAATGAGATCTCTATCATTTAACACCTTGAACCAAACTAAAAGGAAACCATCGTTTCACTTCTTCATCAGAAGCTATAGATGTTCATATCTATGATTAACACTCCCACTCAATTATACTATCGAGTTCCCATGATGTAAGTATGGGCTAGTCCGTAGGGTAAGCTGGTAACGAACAAGTCAAAGAACTCAAATAATACAATCAGTTAGAATACTAACCACTCAGAATTGAGATTGAATTGACCTATCGTCAACTATATGATATGACTAGAATAGATAATAACGGTATGTTTACTTATCTTATCAACTGTCAATATCGGTCCTGTCTGATGTAACAAATACATCCGATCTTATCTACTTTGTTAATGTTCTGGAAAGAACATAACACTGTAATGTGTAAGTAGATCATATCGTAGATTGGCAAGTCAGTGTAAATCCAGTGCACTGACTAATCTTAGGACTAACTTATTTTGAACATATAATCATATTTATATTCCACTGTGATTACGTCACTATAAATAAGATTAGCTATATGCTCGGGATTTAATAGAAGTTTATATTAAACAAATAACCATGAAAATAAAACATGTGAGCAAAGCGATTGACCAAGTCAAAAAATGATATCTATTCTTTTATTGATAATAAAATGAGATTACAAAGAATTTGGGTTTTAATTAGGGCATAAAACCCCAACAGAGCGACCCTTAGTCTTTTCCTTTTCCCTTCTTCGACCTCGTTTATCTGACATCGGAAGTGATCTCGAGTGTCCTCTTGCTCACGCCTCAGTTCGTGCTCCCGAATTAAACGTTGATTCCGGGTGAAAGGAGATTCCAGGCTCGGAGTTACTGGTGAGTAGGGAATTGCGAGCTTTGACCCCCACCACTTTCTCGAATTCTGCGGCATCTAAAAAGAAAGTAAAAGGGTGAGGGCCAAGCGATCAAGAAGTATAGAGATAAATGATACCTAAGCTTGAATGATCGAGGCTACAAGGCAAGCTCGATCCAAAGAACGAGACCAGTCCTAGAGCGTGTGTTCCACCGAAGGGAAGGAAAGTGGACATGTCATGGGAAATCTCAAAATATTAGGGAAGAAAGGTGGCGGTTATTAAAAAGGTGATATTTTTGGGAATCGTGCATTCCTTAAAAACACACCATAATTTTGTACCCGATATCTTGGTGTGTAAGATACGGTTTCTAAAATTTGAAAACCCAAGAAAGGAACCATTTTTGGACCCTTTTTCGCAGAGGCTGGGTTTGAATCTAATGTCCATCAGTCGAAGCATCCTAATCCTAGTGTGTTAAACTAGTGAATTGATAAATGGGATGAGAATAAATCCTAATGCCTACGGTGTAACAGAAGCATAAGTATGCATAAAAAAAATGTATGTATATAACGCAAAGAAACCATAAACCGAAAACTTACACAATGTAATCGGTGGAAACAGAGAAATGGATGATTGAACGAGCGGTTGCAGGTACGATCTCACTGAATCAAAAAGTCCAACCGTGCTTTGTCTTCTCGGCTTGGAGAACATGCAAGAACCAGGCGAAGAAGTGTTTGGTTTTTTCTCTCTGAGAAGTTGAATGTGAAGAAAAAATGGAGAAGACAAAAGGGGATATATTTATAGACCCTCAAAGATTGTAAAAGTTGAATTAATCTGAGCCATTGGCCAGATTCCGTATCAGATCCGATGGCTAGGGACAAATGACATGATGGTACCATAAAGTTGGCAGGCGAACGATCGTGGGCAAAGTCTCAAGGCACTCGAGTACCTTGAGTAAGCAACACCCAGCTAACGTGTGTCCATACTCGAGTGTGCGATGGAACGGTTCCCGAAGGAAGTAGTTCAAAAGTTTCCTTCTCATAGGATTCGAACTAATACTTTTGAGGGGGCAAAATGTTACGCCCAGATTTCGAGACCTGAGATTGGACCTCGAAAGCTGGATTCGTCAGGTGTGAGCTCGCGATAGCTAAAGTGCATGTTCGCGGTCCAAATGCCAAACCCTCGAAGCAAGGTGGCAACCTCGAAGATATGTAACCTCGAAGTTCTTTCTAAGCTCGAAAGACATAGCATCGAAGTATATCCATTGTCGGGTATCTTCAGATCAAGCAGCCCGAGCTTGGCATGGGTATGAGCTCAGAATGTAACGGCTTCGGTGGTATTTACCCGCTCCGAGCTGGTCTTGGGGAGTGTTTCATAGCTCATAATTTACCCAAAGACCTGGACTGGCATGATGCTGATTGCAGACCTCGAACGGCTTAGTGGGTCATCTGATGAGACGCAGTCCATGCATTCAAAAGATATTTATTGTTGTAACTTCCCTACATTAAAGGGATATTAACTAGTCTGTCATATGCCCCCTGGTCTTCAAGGGACGTTTCCTTGCATATAGGAGTTACCGAATTTAATGCCATTATTCCCATTAATGAAGAGAAGTATCTTCCCAAAATATGTGGGATCGAACTCTGAGAACCTTCTATAAATAGAGAGGTCGTGAACTTTTGTAGAGGAGGGATTTTTGATATCTTGAGAGAATTTCTAAAGAATTCATCCCTGAAGAATTTTCTGAAATATCCAAAGTCTTAATAAAATTGACTCGTGGACTAGGCAGAGTTAACTGCTGAACCACGTAAAATTCTCGTTGTTATTTTGTATTATTTACCTGCGACACAGTTCTTGTTGTTTAATTGCTCTACGTTTTAAGTTGACGAAAAACGGCGTCAACAATTACAAATATTTAACAAAATATACTTTTAAAACCAATTAAAAATAAATATTTATTAATTATATTAATATAAATTCAAATATTATAAAATATAATTAAATATTTATTAATTATATTAATATAAATTCAAATGTTATAAAATATCATTATTAAATTCAAACATTATAAAATATCATTAGATATTTGTTTAATGCCCAAAATGTGACTACCACTAAGCGGTAGTTGTAGTAAAATCGGGCGGTCAATCCACAAGGAGGTAACCTAAAACCAAAAGATTAGTAGAAAATAAGACAAAAAGTTAGTAACATGAAATCAATAAAACTGGAAATGAAAAGAGATTTGAGATTTTGGTGTTGTCTTTTTGATGAAATGATAAAATGAGATAAGTGAAATAAAAGTAAGGTGTAATCAAGAGTTTGAGAAATAGAAAGGTTTTAAGAATCATCCATATGGTTGTTTGGTTACTTAGTTACTTGGTTTACAAAAATACACAAGTAAATAGTTCACATCCCAAAATTACTTGTAAAATCTAACATTAAAGTCCATATTCTTTTCTAACAAAAGTTCATTTGAGTTATAAAGTTATTTACTTTAGGAGCACAATGTTAATCTTATGAAAAATCTAAAAATGACAAAATACCCAAGGGCAATAATGCAATAGAAGATTGAACATAAAATTATGTATCAATATTACTTTTACTAATTAGAAGCACATAGAAAGAGCATGACTAATCCTATATACTATTAGTGCAACTAAATAAAGCTAACAAAATAGAGATGAGGATGAAAGAACATAAATAACTCAAATACATTATATTAAGAACATAACAAATAAAAGTAGCAAAATAACATCACTAGCATATGGAATCATCCCTAACCTTCCTAGGAAGATTAGGCCATTATGCTCATGATTCTCACAAAATTCTAAGAAGAAAATATGAGAAGAAAGTGAGTAGAAATTTTGCTATAGTTTCTTTACTCCAAAAATTACACACAAAATGTGAAAGAAGAGTTCCTATTTATAGAAGGAGAAAATGACTAAAAAGAAATTAAATTACAAATGGGGTCTACAAAATAAATTTGAAATATTAATAATAAAATATGATTTTGAAAAATTAAAATTTATTATTAATATTAACCTAGCTACTTTAGTGAATTGTCATTTCGCTCTTTTTCTAAAACACCACAAAATATGAGCTTAAGAGCTCAAAATGGAAAGGTGCAAGACCTAAAACCCACAAAAATTGGGTTGAAAGGTGGCTGAAAGTGTTGACCAAGTGCAGCCAATAGAGGCGCGCCACGTGTCCAAATAGTGGCAAGCTTGGGATTGGGCTTGGGCTTGTTTGGGCTCATTTTGGGTCTAATTCCCTTAAAAAATGCCACTTTTCAACTCTTTTTTTCACTTTTGATTCTTTCTTTCTTTTTCTTTTTCTTTATGCAAAAATGCAACTTTAATTCCTACAAAATAACAATAAATTAAATCATAATCAAATATTTTCATTTATAAAATAAATTATATTAATTTCATGAAAATATTAAATAAAACTTATTTATTTTGACTATTAAAATCAATAAATGTGTATTTTTCACCACTAATCACAACTCACAACTAGCTTATTGCTAGTCCCTAGCAATTCAAGCGAAAAATAAAATTATCAAGTTGAATAATCAAGTCAAACCAAGCAAAATCATCTAAGCATTTTCAAAGTATCAGCAAGAAGTCAGAAATTACTATCTAAACTACTTCAGTTGTGATTCCAGAGTTGTGTGTGTGTGCATCAAACCATATTCTTTTTATCGCAACTCATAACACAAATAGTATCGAAAAATCTCAAAAGTATAAAGGGTTCAACGCCAAATTCCTCACGGGCATTGAAAGTATTTGTATGGGAATGATTACACTCTTGGAGTTGGAAATGTAACAGTTTACGCTCAAATGAAAAAAGATAAACTTTTTAGGACAAACAATTTGAACAAGTATTGATCACAAGAAATGCATATCAACTTATTAGAATTCAAATGACAAACAACCTTTGGGATTTACATGAGAAAACTCAAAAATAAAATGACAACTAACTAGAAATGATAAATAAAAAAAGGAAACTATTAATAACAATATATATATATTATTATTATTATATATATATTTTTTACAATTGCACAAAACAAAAAAATAATATTAGAAATTTTTTTTTTCAACAATTACAAAATTAATAATGGAAAGTGTTGCTCTTGTTTTTTTTTTCATTTTTTTTTCATCATCATTTTTTTTTCTTGACAAGAGGCAACACAAAAATGAAAGGAAATTACAAACAAAATAAAATAAGTAGAACACAAATTTAAAAATTATTACAAAGATTCATTCTTAAATGAAAAATATCCCTCTAGTAAATGTCATGTTTTAAATTCCAAAGATGTGACTTTACCAATTCAAATGATCAATAAAAGTTGTGGATGCCAAAAATCCACCAAAGAAAAAAAAATCTATAGTCTCTGGTTGGGCATCGCGCGGGTGCTCCAGCCGCCCATGCACCTCGCCTCACCCGCCTTAATGGAGACCCCATGGTCTCACGCATCTATGGGTCTCGCCCAGGTGCCATCTCGCGCGAGTGTTCCAGCTACCTCGTGCCTCATGTAGTCGCGGCCCCCGTCTTGCACTTAGGTGATGCGCACCTACGAACCGTGCCCAAGCACCATCTCGCACATGCGTCTCGCGGCACCCAAGCAACTTTGGCTCGATGGTCTCGTGGCCTCCGTCTCAGGCTTAGGTGATGCGAACCTACGGACTGCGCCCATCAGCGCCTCGCGCCTCTCAGCACCTCGCGCCCCTCAGTGCCTCGTGCCCCTCAGCGCCTCACGCCCATCAGGGCCTCGTGCCCATCAGCGCCTCGCGCCCATTAGCGCCTCGCGCCCATCAGTGCCTCGAGCCCCTCAGCGCCTCGCACCCATCAGGGCCTCGCTCCCTTCAGTGCCTCGCGCCCCTCAGCGCCTCGCGCCCATTAGCGGCTCACACCTCTCAGCGGCTCGCACCCCTCAGCGCCTCGTGCCGATCAGGGCCTCGCTCCCCTCAGTGCCTCACACCCCTCAGCGCCTCGCGCCCCTCAGGGCCTCACGCCCATCAGGGCCTCGCGCCCATCAGCGCCTCGCGCCCCTCAGTGCCTCGCTCCCCTCAGCGCCTCGCGCCCCTCACTGCCTCGCGCCCATCAGGGCCTCACGTCCCTTAGCGCCCTTAGCACCTCGCGCCCATCAGGGGTGTTGTGAGGGCCTTCCCTCACAGGAATCTTGGAATCATGTCATCCAAGGCCATGCATAAGGGTTTCAATACATTAAGCTCACGGGAATAAGGTGCCTTGTGAGAGTAAGAACTCACATATGACTCAAAGAGCTACTACAGGTATGAAATGCACCTACCAACCAAGAGGAATTAGAGTACGGATACGACGTCCACACCAGACAAGTAGTGGCAGTATAAGAATGGTAGATAGTGAGGACTCCCTCAGCCCACTTATGAGGTCCGTACTCGACAAGTAGTGGAGGCATAATATGGTACCAAGATAGGAGTACTTTTGCAGGCCCCTGACAGGTACTAGAGCCGACCACCACTCCTTCAACACCACTACGACTTGTGCCACAACCCTGATAGTGTACCTATGTACCATCTTGTCCCCTGGGACCACGATGTACCATGAGCCATTAGAGCTCCAATATAAATAGACTTTCACCCCTCCAGCAAAGGGGTTGGAAAACTCATTGTACACTCAGGATATTGTGCAATATACAAAGGCTTATTCCATTGTTGATCTGTGTTTTACCTTTCCTTAAGCTTATTCTAAGTTCTTATCTAAATCTAAATCTAAATATCTCCATACTTATCTTTGAGTTTTTTTATCTAATTTCGTTGGCGAGATTTCACTGTCAACAAAAGTTCAAAAAGTTGTTTTCTCAACTCTCACAACTCACCAAGAAATGAAAAACTTTAAACTCGAAAGTTCTCTCAATTATTTGTGTTAACAACCAATTTATCACATGATTGGAAAGTGCACAAAAGAACTCTGAAAATCACTTCTTAATAGCTAAACATAGTAAAACCTGACTCAAACCAACAAGTTGTACTCATGCTTGGATAATTTTGAAAAAAATTGACTTAAAAATTCAACAAGACAATAATGTTTTCCAAATGAATGCTAATGACACAACAATAAGATTTTCCAAATGAATGCTAATGAATGCTCCCCACCCCCAACCAAAAATTAGACAGTGTCCTCAATGTCAAAATGAATAATCAATGAAAAAGGTAAGGAAAGAGAACACCTGGATGATGACCATGTCCATGAGGCGAGAGCGTAAATAGCCTGATAACAATACCCCAAAAAAAAACAAAATACAAGAACGAAAAACATACAAAAATAAAAGAAAGATAGGAAAATAAAAAAAAATCATTTAGAACTTAAGAGTGTATAAATTGGGTCCTTAAGAAGGACCTCTTCAACATGACTCACACACTCAATGTAATGCTTCAGTCTTTGGCCATTGACTTGAAAAATTCTCCCATCGGTCGGGTCCTCGACCTCAACAGAACCATTGGGAAATACTTGCTTCACTACAAATGGACCAGTCCATCGCGATCGTAGTTTACCGAGGTGCAAGTGCAAGCAAGAATCATACATATGCACTTTCTGATTTGGCTCAAAATGTTTCCGTAGGATTTTTTTATCATGAGTGATTTTCAATTTTGCTTTATAAATCCTGGAATCGTCATATGCATCGTTTCTCAACTCCTCAATTTCGGACAATTGGAGTTTGCGATTGATGCCTGTGGCATTCAGATCAAAGTTTAGGGCTTTGATAGCCCAATACACTTTATGCTCGAGCTCGATAGGTAAATGACATGTTTTTCCAAAGACGAGCCGATAGGGAGACATCCCAAGAGGGGAATTGAAAGCAGTACGGTATGCCCAAAGAGCGTCTAGAAGACGTGTAGACCAATCTTTGCGGTCGGGATTTACCGTCTTTTCCAAAATGTATTTTATCTCCCTATTGGCTAACTCAGCTTGACCATTAGTATGTGGATGATAGGCATTTGCAACCTTATGAAGTACACCGTACTTGCGCATAAGAGCTTCAAAAGATCTGTTGCAAAAATGAGTGTCTTGGTCACTGATGATAGCGCGAGGAGTACCGAACCTTGATAACACATCTTTCAAGAATTTGACAACTGTAACGTTATCATTGGTTCGACAGGGTACAACCTCGACCCATCTGGAAACATAATCCACATCAAGAAGAATGTAAAGGTAGCCAAAAGAAGGTGGAAATGGTCCCATTAAGTCTATCCCTCAACAATCAAATATTTCAATAACAAGAATTGGGTTCAAGGGCATCATGTGCCGACAGGATAGGGAACCTAACTTTTGGCACTTTACACAAGAACGACATAAATCATTGGTGTCTTTGAAGATAGTGGGCCAGTAAAGACCGCATTGTAAGATTTTTGCAGCGGTTTTCTTCACAGAAAAGTGACCACCACAAGCATCATTGTGGCAAAAATTCAGCACATTAGACACCTCATCGTGGTGGATGCATCTTCGCATGATTTGGTCGGGGAGATAGTTGAATAAGTATGGGTCATCCCAAAAGAAATTGCGCACCTCGACCAGAAATTTGCGTTTGTCTTGTGAACTCCATTCAGATGGGAGTTCACCTGTTACTAAGTAATTTACAATGTGAACATACCACAATAACTTAGAAACAGAAAGCAATTGTTCATCGGGGAAATCATCATGGATAGGTGGAATGTCAGCGGGATCGTTGAATTCAAGTCGGGACAAGTGGTCCGCGACGACATTTTCTACACCTTTCTTGTCTTTGATCGTTATGTCAAATTCTTGCAAGAGAAGGATCCACCGTATTAATCGCGCCTTAGCATCCTTTTTGGAAAGGATATACTTAAGGGCGGAGTGATCTGTGAAGATCATAATAGGTGATCCAATCAAATAAGATCAGAATTTGTCAAGGGCAAAGACAACGACAAACAACTCTTTTTCAGTAGTGGAATAGTTCATTTGAGCATTATTGAGAGTTCGACTTGCATAGTAGACAATAAAGGGTTTCCCCTCTCTTCATTGTCCTAACACAACTCCCACAGCAAAGTTACTGGCGTCACACATGATCTCAAAAGGAAGACTCCAATCGGGTGACTGGATGATGGGAGAGGAAGTGAGTGAATTGACAAGCGTTCGGAATGATTCCTCACACTTAGGTGTCCATTCAAAAGTGACATCTTTGGCTAGGAGGTTGCTTGGAGGATGAGCAATCATTGAAATTTTTTGTATGAACCTCCTATAGAAACAAGCATGACCAAGGAATGACCTAACGTCTTTGACAGTCTTAGGAGTAGGCAGGTTGGAGATAAGGTCGACTTTGGATTGATCAACCTCAATTCCTCTTTCAGAAACTATGTGGCCTAAGACTATGCCAGAAGATACCATGAAGTGGCATTTCTCCCAATTGAGCACAAGTCCTTTCTCAATACATCGTTTTAAATCAGCTTCAAGATGAAGAATACATGTGTCAAAGGAGTTTCCAAAAATGGTTAGGTCATCCATGAATACTTCCATTGATTTTTCAATCATGTCACTAAAGATGCTCATCATGCATCTTTGGAAAGTAGCTGATGCATTACACAAGCCAAATGGCCTACGCCGGAGAGCAAAAGTGCCAAAGGGACAAGTGAAAGTGGTCTTATTTTGATCCTCTAATGCAATCTCAATTTGATAATAGCCAGAATAGCCATCAAGAAAGTAGTAGAATGGGTGACCAGCTACACGTTCAAGGATTTGATCAATGAATGGGAGTGGAAAATGATCTTTGCGGGAGGTGACATTTAATTTTCTATAATCAATGCACATGCGCCACCTTATCATAGTTTTTATGGGGACAAGGACCCATTTTTTGTTTTGGATCACGCTGACACCAGATTTCTTGGGCACGACTTGAGTTGGACTGGCCCATTTGCTATCAGCTACTGGTTAAATAATACCAGCGTCTACCAATTTCAAAACTTCATTTTTTACAACTTCTTTCATTGTGGGGTTCAGTCGCCTTTGAGGGTCCCTTCGAGGGATAGCCTCATCCTCCAGATTGATTCGATGGGAAAAAATTAAAGGGCTAATACCTTTGATATCAACAAGCGTCCAACCTATCGTAGATTTATGCGTTCGCAGTAGCTCGAGTAACTGCAATTCTTGAGAATTTTGAAGGTTGGATGAGATGATAACTGGAAAGGTTTCACCGTCTCCCAATAAGACATGTTTCAAACCCTCGAGAAGTTGGGTCAATTGAACAATTGGAACCTCTTCGGCTGAAGTTTTCCACTGTGACCTCTCATGAGGTAGCTCTTTAAAGCGAGGTTGCCAAAACTGAGTCCTTCTATTGCGCGAGTCTGTGTGATCTAATATTGTAAGAGTAGACTCAATAGAACTGGGACTTTCGTTGTCAGATAGAAGAGGGAGTTCATCAAGATTATCGAAGT
Source organism: Humulus lupulus (assembly GCF_963169125.1). Classification (NCBI taxonomy): domain Eukaryota; kingdom Viridiplantae; phylum Streptophyta; class Magnoliopsida; order Rosales; family Cannabaceae; genus Humulus; species Humulus lupulus. The sequence goes on along the minus strand of NC_084794.1, from coordinate 83,476,160 downwards.
TGCTTCGCAATTGAACCTCCTCGGGAATTAAAGAGTCAATCATGAATGTTTGATAGCATTCATCATCTTCTCGGGTTTGTTTCCCGATGTGGAAGATATTGACTTCAAGAGTCATGTTTCCAAACGATATCTTCATTAGACCATTCCGACAATTGATCAAAGCATTTGCAGTAGCAAGGAATGGTCTTCCGAGGATAATAGGAATTTTAGACTCCATGTTTACCACAGATTGGGTATCAAGAATAAGAAAATCAACGGGGTAATATAATTTCTCAATTTGAACTAACACATCCTCAACAATACCCCTAGGCTTTTTGGTGGAGCGGTCAGCAAGCTGCTGTAGCACAACAGATGTTGGCTTCATTTCTCCAAGACCGAGTTGCAAGTATACATAGTAAGGCATGAGATTTACACTCGTGCCAAGATCAAGTAAGGCTTGGCTAACCTCATGGGTCCCAATTTGGCAAGAAATGGTGGGACAACCAGGATCTTTGTATTTCGGCGGTGCCTTTTGTTCGATCACTGCACTTACTTGCTCAGTTAAGAAAGCAATCTTCTTGACATGGTGCTTCCTTTTTGCAGTGCATAGATCCTTGATGATTTTGCCATAAATCAGCACTTGTTTTATGGTGTGAAGCAAAGGAAGATTAATCTTCACCTGTGTCAAGTGCTCAAGGATTTTAGCTCGGTTATCAGGAAGTTTCCCAACAGGTTTCAAAGCCTGGGGAAATGGTACTTTTGGAGAAGCATTGAGTGGTGGATTTTCGAGAATAACTTTTGGAGTACTGGGAGAGTTGGATTTTATGGGTGGGTCTTGCAAAGTTTTATCGCTTCTAGTCGTGATGGCATTTACTTCCTTAACATTTTGATCATTGGAATTTGAAGATTGGGTCATGTGTTGGCCTTGCACATTGAATTTTGGCTGGGAATGAAGTTTTCCTTTTTTCGGAATGGCCAAGGATTCAGTCAATTTTGAGAATTGACATTTCATTTCCTTGATTTCTTCCATCATTTGGTGATTTAGTTTGGATTGTTCCTCTATGAATGCATGAAGGGTATTCTCGAAAGAATTTGGTTATGGATGAGCATTGCATTGAGGTGCAGAATATGCCTTTGATGGTTGAACTTGTTGCTCATTTCTCCATTGGCCTCCAGACATTTGAGCTTGGTTGGAATCTCTCAAACTAAAATTTGGGTGGTTTCTCCAACTAGGGTTGTACGTATGGGAGAATGGCTTGTTATATGCCCCTAAGGCATTGCATTGCTCCTCATAAACCCCCCTCATTTCATTAAAAGCTAAGCAGTCCTTAGCTAAATGCTCCATCCTTCCACAAACAAAGCAAGGTTCTTGCAATTCCTCTTGAGCAATCATGTGCGATTTTGGGCCATTTTTCATCATTAAGACCTCAAACTACTTTTTCAAAGCTTTGAGTTGGGCCTTAACACTATCCTCTTCTCGAAGTTGATAAATCCCAGATGATCTGTGTCGGTTGTTGCTATCAGTAGCACTTGGACCAGTCCAAGTGTGAGATTTTTTCGTGGTTTCTTCAAGATATTCAAGAGCATGGTCTGGCTCTTTTTCGAGGAATTCACCATTGCATAGCATTTCTACAAATTGGCGCCCACGACTCGTGAGACCTTCATATAAGTAACTGACCAAATTCCAGTTCTCATAGCCATGGTGCAGACACTGATTCAATAGATTTTTGAATCTTTCCTAGACTTGATAGAACTTTTCATTGTCCTTTTGGGAAAATGTGAAAATATGTCATTTTAGACTGTTGGTCTTATGGCTGGGGAAGTGTTTCAGAAAGAAAGATTTGGTCATCTACTCCCATGTTCCAATAGACCTAGGTCTCAAAGAGTATAACCAACTTTTGGCTTTGTCCTTCAAGGAGAAAGGGAAGAACTTCAGTCGTATAGAATCAGCATTTTCGGCTCGGTTATAGAACTTGGCTACTACCTCCTCGAATTCTCTGATATGCACGTATGGGCTTTCGTTTTCCATTCCATGAAATGTGGGCAAGAGTTGAATCATGCCAGGTTTAAAGTCTAATGCAGGCATATTAGGAGGGAAGATAATGCATGAAGGCGTGGAAGTGCGAGTAGGATGGAGGTAGTCATTGAGAATTCTTGGTTGGATTTCATCATTGTGAGCCATTGCGAATGGATTATTATCAGCTAAAGTTTGTGGGGAAGTAAGATTGGTGGAAGGAGTTCTGGAAGGAGTGGCAAATGAATTGGAAGAAATGTCACTGGAAGTTTCGTGATGATTCATCCACTCTCGGAAATCTGAATTGGATTTATTTTATGTTTTTTTTTAAAAAAAATTTTATTTTTTATTTTATTTTTGTTGTTGTTAAACTTGTTCCCATGTAGATTTGGAGGTTTTTGGGTGATCTCCAATGCCTTACTAGAACTCCCTGAGGTTACTGAGTAAGTATGGTGGATCACAAGTTAACCTTTTCGACCAAACAACCTTTAAGCAGAGTGAAATTGCTTATTTTGACAGACCAAGCTTGGTTTTCTCATAGTAATAAGTTCAACAATGTAATAGTGCAAATGTATATGCTCGAAATGTTCTTAGGCCGATTGTGAAGGTTGCCAATGTACCGCTTTAGACCCACACTTGCCTAGACATAACTCCCCGAGGTTCCCAGGTAAGTGTGGAGGGTAACGCTATCACAAACCTTATTTAACAACCAATATTTCCAGACAGAACAATATCGGTTTCTACCATTTTTAATATTACACAATTGTTCCCAATACTAAGCGTTTTATGATTGAAATTTTATGTTGTTTTTTTTTTTGGAAAACCTAAATTTTAAGGAAAACTAAGGCAAAGAAAAAGAAAAGCTTAAACTAAGCAACAAAATAAATAACACAAAAATAAAATAAAGAAAAGAGAATTAAAGTGAAGATAAAATAACAAGCTTAATCTTTTTTTTTCTTCTTTCAAATATGTATTAACTAAAACAAAAAAAAATAGAAAAGAAATTAAGAAAAAGAAATGAAATAAGAATTAACTAAAAAAAAATAATTATATAATTATATTTATGGTTCTCTGTTTGTAACCAAAAGAAAGGAAAAGGAAAAGGAAAAAAAATTAAAATAAGAATACATATATATAAATATTTATTTTTTCATGTTTTTTTTTATATAGATATGTATATATATATATATTTTGTTTTACCAAAAATAAAAATAAAAGGAAGAGAAAAAAATATATATATAATTTTTTTTTTGTTTTTATGATTTTTAGTTAGTTATTTTTAATAATAATAATCAAATTACCTAAAAATTAGTAAATTAAAAAAAATAAAAAAAACTATACTAACACAATATTTATACCAACAAAAATACAAATAAAGTTATTAACATTTTGGTAAAAATTTCACTAAACCTTTGAAAACTACCTCCCCGACTACGGCGCCAAAATTTGTTTAATGCCCAAAATGTGACTACCACTAAGCGATAGTTGTAGTAAAATCGGACGGTCGATCCACAAGGAGGTAATCTAAAACCAAAAGATTAGTAGAAAATAAGACAAAAAGTTAGTAACATGAAATAAATAAAAATGGAAATGAAAAGAGATTTGAGATTTTGGTGTTGTCTTTTTGATGAAATGATAAAATGAGATAAGTGAAATAAAAGTAAGGTGTAATCAAGAGTTTGAGAAATCAGAAAGGTTTTAAGAATCATCCATATGGTTGTTTGGTTACTTAGTTAATTGGTTTACAAAAATACACAAGTAAATAATTCACATCCCAACATTTACTTGTAAAATCTAACATTAAAGTCTATATTCTTTTCTAAAAAAAGTTCATTTGAGTTATAAAGTTTTTACTTTAGGAGCACAATGTTATTCTTATGAAAAATCTAAAAATGACAAAATACCCAAGGGCAATAATGCAATAGAAGATTGGACATAAAATTATGTATCAATATTACTTTTACTAATTAGAAGCACATAGAAAGAGCATGACTAATCCTATATACTATTAGTGCAAGTAAATAAATATAACAAAATAGAGATGAGGATAAAAGAACATAAATAACTCAAATATATTATATTAAGAACATAGTAAATCAAAGTAGCAAAATAACATCACTAGCATATGAAATCATCCCTAACCTTCCTAGGAAGATTAGGTCATTATGCTCATGATTCTCACAAATTCTAGGAAGAAAATATGAGAAGAAAGTGAGTATAAATTTTGCTATAGTTTCTTTACTCTAAAAATTACATACCAAATGTGAAAAGAAGAGTCCCTATTTATAGAATGAGAAAATGACTAAAAAGAAATTAAACTACAAATGAGGTCTACAAAATTAATTTGAAATATTAATAATAAAATATGATTTTGAAAAATCAAATCTTATTATTAATATTAACCTAGCTACTTTAGTGAATTGTCATTTTGCCATTTTTCTAAAACGTCACAAAATATGAGCTTAAGAGATCAAAATGGAAATGTGCAAGACCCAAAACCCACAAAAATTGGGTTAAAAAGTGGCTGAAAGTGTTGACCAAGTGCAGCCAATAGAGGCGCGCCACGTGTCCAGGTAGTGGCAAGCTTGGGCTTAGGCTTGTTTGGGTTCATTTTGGGCCTAATTCCCTTAAAAAATGTCACTTTTCAACTTTTTTTTTCACTTTTGATTCTTTATTTCTTCTTTCTTTTTCTTTATGGCAAAATGCAATTTTAATTCCTACAAAATAACAATAAATTAAATCATAATCAAATATTTTAATTTATAAAATAAATTATATTAATTTCATGAAAATATTAATTAAAACATAATTTATTTTGACTATTAAAATCAATAAATGTGTATTTTTCACTACTAATCAATATTATAAATTCAAATGTTATAAAATATCATTATTATAATAATATTTAATACATTCTTGGTTTTAACGATTTCTTTTGTTAACTTTAACATAATATTCTAAATATTTAGCAGAATATACTTTTAACACCAATTAAAAATAAATATTTATTAATTATATTAATATAAATTTAAATATTATAAAATATCATTAGATATTTATTAATTAATATTCCAAATATTTAACAGGATATGCTTTTAAAACCAATTAAAAGTAAATATTTATCAATTATATTAATAAAATTCAAATATTATAAAATATGATTAGATATTTATTAATTATATTAATATAAATTCAAATGTTATAAAATATCATTATTAAATTAAAATATTATTAGATATTAATAATTCAAATGTTATAAAATATTATTATTATAATAATATTTAATACTAGACTAGATATTTATTAAATATATCCATATAAAGTCAAATGTTATAAAATATTATTATAATATATAACATATAATATTTAATCCTAATTTTTATAAAATTTTGCTAGAATAAGTATTTAGTAATTATATTAATATAAATTTAAATATTATAAAATATTATTATAATAATATTTAATATAAAAATAGATATTTAATAATTATATTAATATAAACTTACATGTTATAAAATATTATTATTACAATAATATATAATACATAATAAATACATTATATATAAGTGTCGTGTGTGTACAAATAGTATGACTATGTAACTAAATAAGAAATACAAATAACATTTATCTTTTATCAAGAATAAAGAAGTTTCTTCTCCGTTATGGCCAGAAAAATACAATAAGACAAACAAGATTATGGCCGTTTTTCGTCAACAGTGAATAAAGAGCACGAAACACAATAAATAGTTATGGCCATAAAAATACAATAAGAAAAACAGGATTTTTTATGTGGTTCAGCAGTTAACTCTGCCTAGTCCACGAGTCTTTGTTATTAGAACTTAAGATGATTTCTGGAAATTCTTCAAGAATGAATTCTCCAGAGTTTCTCTCCAGATCACAGAATTTCCCTCCTTTACAAAGGGACAGGACTTCTCTATTTATAGAGGAAGTCTCAGGATACAATCCCACACGTTTCTGGGAGGTTATCTGTTACATTAATAAATTTAATGGCTTTAAAAGCCTGTAACTCCTATATACAAGGAAACGTCCCCTGAAGACCAGGGGGCGTATAACTGATTGATAAATATCCCTTTATTATAGGGAAGTTACAACAATAAATGTAGACTGTGTCTTTCCAAAATGACTCATTAAGATATTCAAAGTTATCAATCTACATCGTCAGTGCCGTGCCAACCCAGGTCTCTTAATGACTTTCGAGTTGTAGTATTTTCCCGAGATCATGTGGCTTTGAGCTCATACTTATGTCAGGCTCGGAACCCCTGATCCGAGGTCATCCGAGAATAGGCGTACTTCGATGTCTGTCTTTCGAGCTTGTGAGGATTTCGAGGCTACCATCTTCGAGGTTGCCACCTGCTTTATAGGTTCAGTGCCTAGGTTGCGGACACGTATTCCTAGATATTGCGAGCCCATACCTGACGAATCCAGCTTTCGAGATCACAATTCTCAAGGCTCGAAATTTGGGTGTAACATTTTGCCCCCTCAAAAGTATTTGTTCGAATCCTATGAGAAGAAAACTTTTGAACTACTTTCTTCAGGAACTGCACCATCACACATGTTTGAGTATGGACACGCGTCAGTTGGGTATTGCTCATCCAAGGTACTCGAGTACCTTGGAAATCTGCCCACGATCGTTCACCTGCCACCTTTTCGGTACCATCTTGTCATTTGTCCTTGGCCGTCGGATTTTATAAGGATTCTGGCCAATGGTCCATATCATTCCTTCTATTATCATTTCTAGTAGCCTATATATAAGGCTTCAATCATCTTCTTCCCCTCATTTCTACGTTTACCAGAGAAAAAAGAAAAGAGACAAAACTAGAAGCCATCCCAAAGAGCTTTTTGCTTTTGCATGTTCTCCCAGCCAAAGAAACAAAGGACCGCCAGCTTGTTCGAGACCGTGAGGTTATACCTGCAGTCTCTCCTTCAATCAACGATTTCTCTGCAATCGCCATCATTGCGTAAGTATCTGATGATCTTTTCGTTTTCCTTTATGCCAGTTTCTGTCTGTGTTGCTCTTTTATTTTTGGGAATGTACTGGTTTTTTTTTAGTTTGACACGCTAGGAAGCTTTGACCGATAGGCATTTAAGTTTAAGTTTCCACGCTAGGTTTAAGTCACTGGTTCCAAATCCAGTTTTGATGTAGAACAAACTCAAACAAGGTCTCTTTTTTCTGGGTTTTCAAAATTTAAAAGACATATCTTGCACACCAAGATATCAGGTACAAAATCTTGGTTTTAAAGAATGCACGATACCCAAGACTACAATTTCTGAATAACCGTCACCTTTTTCCCTGATATTTCGAGATTCTCAAAAATTAGATCCACTCCCCTCCTTTTTCTCGTAGAATACACGTTCTGACCCTTAATCGGGTTTCCAGGATCGAGCTCGTTTCGTACCCAAGCACTTTCCGAGCTTGTCTTTCCAAGCTCATTATTCTTGATTCCTTGCATGCATGGCCCTCACCATTTTTTCTTTCTCGCTAGATGTCACAGAATCTGGAAAGATGGTGGGGGTCGCTGCTAGCAATTTCGTACTCGCCAAAAACTCCGAGCCCAGAATCGCTGTTTGCTCGGAACCAACATCTGATTCGTGAATACGATCTCGCGCGCGAACAGGAAGAAACCCGAGCTCACTATCACCGCCAAATCCTCGAGGTCATAGAGAAAAAGAGAAGAGTCCTTCGGGAGGCACTTTATTCGGAATCTGGTTTAGGGCCCCGACCGATCCCCCTTGATCCTAGGTTAAAGGTGACGATCGCATACAACCCGGGAGAGCTTCAATTCTCACTGATGGGGGAGCCCTCTACCTCGCAGCCAAGGAGAGAATTCTTCGACGCCAAGCATTACTGGAGCTCGGTTACCTCGCTAGGTCAGATAAATGATATCTTAGCCTTCCATGGTCTCAGACTGTCAGGCTCCTTAAGGTGCTGAGCTCCTACCTCCCAAGAGCAAAGCTGTCGCGCCCCAGGAGATGGAAATCCTGATAACAAGCTGAGGTATGCGGCTTGGAGCCAGGAGCATATGAAGGCAGGCGCGTTACTGCCTTTGAAGTCTTTCTTCAAGGACTTCACAGACTTCGTTGGGTTGGCTCCATTCCAGCTCAACACCAATTCGTATAGGGTTCTGTCTGCCCTGAAGTCGATTTACAATGAGCTGAAGTGGGAAGGACCCACGCCAGAAGAGATCTTGTATCTCTTTTGTTTGAAAAGAAATCCCTCTCGAGCTCGGGGAGGATATGGCTTCTATTACCTCTCGAGCTACCCAAAGGAGAAAAAGATGTTTGAGGATCTTCCCAACCATCCTCCTGATTTTAAGAAGGCCTTCTTCTGGACGGATGGCCTGTCTCTGTCACGATGCTATTCCTTCAGAAGGATCCGTAAGTACCCCAACTTCCTTTATCTCTGTGCTCGAACTTTTGTCTATAGGCTTGCACTTAGTTGAGTTGTATTTTATTTTCCAGCCAACTATCATCGTCCCACTCCTTCTGACGAGATGAAGGAGCGTAGGGAGACCCTGCTTCAACTACCATATGGTAGGAGATCACTCTCATACCTTTTGCATGAAGGTAAACTTCGAGCTTGTGAGCTCTTGGAAGATGGCCAGTCCACCTCGGACTGGTCTAACAAAAAATGCGACCGCTGGGATCTCGTGCCCTTGCCAACAGGCGCCCTTCCCCCGAGAAGAGAGGTGAGGCCCCTGCCTCCAGTTCGCCGGAGGAGCCCACAATCAGGGAATGAGGCCAACGATGAAGCCTCGAGCTCGGGCTCGGATGATCAAGGTACAGTCATCCTAAGCTCGAAAATGTGGTCCCCCACCTTACTAAAACACAAACCTGATAGGTTAGTGTTGACGGTGAGAACTCGTCAACGAAGTTAAGTTGGAAAAATTATCAAATCAAGATCGCTAATTGGAAAGCTGTAAAAACTTGAACAATAACTCAAGAACAATGATGTAACAATAATGGAGAAATCAATCTTTCATTCACACTTAAGGCTCTGCTACAGTAAAATTTCCAACCCCCCTTGTGGCCTTGGAGTTCGTCTTATAGTAGGCTCTAATGGCCTTAGGTACATAGTGGTCCAGGGGACCAAGTGGTACATACGTACTGTATTAGGGGAGTGGCTTCAGAGGTTGTGGTTGCACATCCTGTACAGGAGCAGGTGTCAGGAGGATGTCTCCACTACTTGTCTGTACCCATGTCTGATGCGTGGTGGCAGGCGTATTGGCGCAGGAGGTAGTGGTGTCGGCTCTGACCTATGGCCGTAGACGTACGGACCATGATCCTTACCCCAGCAATCTCACTGGCACTGGTATCCGTACTTAGTACTAGGTCGTACAAATATGTCTCATTTGACTCGTACTGGATCTCCTAAGCATAGGGATCTCGAGGTGTACGGAATGGGACCCTTGGTGCCTGTATCGGCCGTGGCGTTGAGTAGGAATCTTGGGTCCTTAGCACGAGATGCCCGAAGCACCCTAAGGTCACCCACGGGCGCGGGCGATAAGCGCGTGGCCTCGCTCTACGTCTTAGCGTGCGAGGCAAGATTCCTTTGGGCCCATACGTGTCAAGTGGCGGGGTGTCGGCCTCCTGAGAAGATGGTGGCCTGATGGACCTCCCTGGGCGCGCGCGCGTGGGACCTTGCGCGGCCTCGCGCATGGGGCGCCGTTGACGGCCTCGCAGCCTCCCTCGGCCTCGCATGGTGGGAGTGGTCCAAGGGCCTCGCAGCCTCCCTCGGCCTCGCATGTTGGGAGTGGCCCAAGGGCCTCGCAGCCTCCCTTGGCCTCGCATGGTGGGAGTGGCCCAAGGGCCTCGCGAGACGGGGTGGCTTCGCCCATGTGATGGCCTCGCGAGATGGGATGGCTTCGCCCATGTGATGGCCTCGCAGAATGGTGGCCTCGCGAGACGGGGTGGCTTCGCCCATGATTGGCCTCGCCCATGTGGCGGCCTCGCGAGATGGTGGCCTCGCGAGACGGGGTGGCTTCACCCATGGTTGGCCTCGCCCATGCGGCAGCCTCGCGAGATGGGGGTTCACGAGGCTACTGAGTCTTGGCACCCGTGCCTTGCCAATGTGGGCCACCTGGCATCGACTCCACGAGGAGCGTACCCAGACTCGTGTCGGGATGGTGCGATGGCTTGCCGAGACGACGGTGGCCTTAGGGCCCCGCCTCGGCCTTACATTTTCTCTTGATGAGATTATGAGCATCAACACTTGCCCCCCTAGTCTAGGAGAGGGCCTTTAGGTGCTCTTGTAGACTATTCATCTTGGTTCCTATAAATAGGCCTTCATGCATGGCTTAATATTTACACCTTACTTCCTTGGCTTAGTGGTAGTTAGACCCTTTCTCCTTTCAAGAGGTAAAGGGTTCAATCCCCCACAACCACACTTTTTCCATAGTTTCATCACTTTTTCATTTTTTCATTTTTTTTTTTTACATATGAGCTACTTTCTTGGTGTGTATATTTTATGACTAACACACATTTCTGGTTAATTCTTGCAGACGCGCATTTTCGACGCTTTGGTGCTTTTCGCTTCCCGACCTTCTTTGGACCCCGACCTCGTTCTTTTAATCGCTTGAGGTATATTTTCTTTCCTCCTCCTTTTTAATTATTTAGTACTTTTTTTTTTTTTACATCGGGTCCAAACTAGCAGTACTCGGGGTGGGGTACATTAGTTTGAGCTTGTAGTGAGTTTGACCATATGCACGCCCCTCCTCCTTTTTTTTTTATATATACCCTGTAGTAGTTCATTTAGGGCGTTTGCATCTAGAGGTATTAAGCCTATTCCTTTGTGCTTTGTAGCCTTCCCCTCATTTATACGTGAGCCCCTTTTTGCTGTTGGGACGTGGTTTCATGGCCAGTGACGGCCCGTCCGACATACCCCCAATGGTTGAGTTTATTGACCTGTCCTCAGACTCAGAGTCCCCTAAGGGCAACCCTTACCAGGACTATGATTCTTTGAGGCAAGCCCGCATCCGCCACCTTGAGTGCATGGCTGATCTTAGGCGTAAAGTTTGGGTGGTAGAGAGCGAAATTGACTCGGTGTCGAGGGGAGATGGAGGACCTTCACCCCTGGGCCTTAGTGACCATATAGCGTCTTAGGACGACACTTTTCGAATTGTGGTGGGAGTTAGAATTTATGGAGGGACACATTCCGCCAGAACCTCCCATTCCTTCCTCGTCTGATGACAGTCATGGGGCCGCTAGCTCCTGTCCCCAGCCCCTAGTTTCAGTTTATCCTAGCTTAGTGCTTCCGCCATCGTTCCCTCGATGGAAAACTCTTGCTAGGAAGAAAAAATGGAGGGTTAAGTGTTCTGCCTATTCCTCACATATTTCTTTTGATTTTGCAGATATGCCGAGAGCACGCAGACAGGTGTCTGTCCAGGAAGAGGACGACGCCCCTCTACTGGCATTCAGCCTAGTGTCCCATGTGTCTTCGAACAAACTGAAGGGGATAGTGAAGCACTATCGCATTGCTCCGGAATACGCCCTATACGCTCCTAAGGAGACCTGCCGGGCCGACCGCCTTGAGATGGGTTTTGTGGCTTTGAGCGAGAAAATTTTGAAGGCGGGTGGCACCATTCCTTTGCACCCGTTCTTTGTGGCGGTTCTTAACTACTTCGACTTGGACCCTCTTCAACTGTCACCCAACAGTTGGTTGACTTTAAGTTGTCTTTTCATTTGGTTCAAGCAGAATGTCGAGTGCGCCCCGACGGCGCAAGAGGTGCATACCCTGTACAACCTTATGGCGGTGCACAAGTCAAAGGGCTTCTTCTACCTGCAGAAGGCCAACAACGATCTCCCCTTGATAGAGGGCTCGGTGTCCAACCCAGGGCTTTGGAAACAAGACTTTTTCTGGGTAAAGGGCCCTCTCTCAGTTCGTGAGGACTTTCGCTCCGGCCCTAGTAAGTACCTTGGTCCTTCTCTTTTTTTTTTCTTATTAGAACTTACTGTTTCGTACCTTTGCTTGTGCTGACATTGGTGTGGATCATGCAGAGCAATTAGCTGATCCTTCAGTCATTGGGACAGAGGCGGCGGCTATAAACAACCTTATAGATGCAGATGCCGCCCTGAAGAAGGCGGCGGTCCTATTTACTGTGACGAACCTTACCCTCCACCAGCTGTCCCCGGTTTCTGACCCCAAGTTCCTGTGGTCAATTACTGTGCCTAAGAAGGCTACGGCTACACCGGTTGAGCCGTCCCTACACGAGCACCAGGGTCCCAGTTTTTTCCCTTCTCTGCGCCTCCTCCTGCTTCGGTGAGTGGGTCATCCATTCCTGTCCAACCAGATGTTCCTAGCGTGGAGGCAGAGCCTTGGGTGACTAGGATGGCCTCAGTTTATGGGCAGCGTTTTGTTCCAATAGCCGCGAGTCTCCCTGTCTCTGACTGGAGGGGCCTAGGGAACGTGACTCAACCAGACCTCGGGGAGATGCTAAGGCGCGCCGCAGCTTGGGTGAGACCTTGCACCTTGCGTTGATTAGTATTATGCATAGATGCACATGTGTTTTTCTTTTTGTTACTTATCGCTGATGCCATTGATTTTCTTGTGCAGGTCTACATCGTGTCTCTTCGGCATGCTGACTCGTCCGGCGTCCTCTCCGCATCTACCACTGAGAGGGACGGCCTCATAGTCCAGGTCCAGGAGCTCGAAAATGAGCTTAGCGCAACCAAGGTCCAATTGTCAAAGGCCCGGACTAAGTATGCCAAGTTGGACTCGAAGAATGAGAAGCTGAAGGCCAAGATCAAGGAGCTGAAGAGCAAGGCTAAATGCTTGGAGCGCGAGCTCCGGGGGGCCAAGGCCGCTGCGTCCGGGTCGCAGGAGATGGTTACTCAAATGGGGACTGAAGTTGAGGCCCTTAGGGCTGAACTACAGTCAGCTCAGGAGAAGGTCGCTTCCTTGGAGGCGGAGAGGGCTTCCTGGGAGGCGGCGAGAGCTTCCTTGGAGGCGGAGAGGGTCATAACCGAGCGCAAGTCTATAGACCGGGCTCTTTACAATGTGTGGAAGCAGGATCCCAACTTCGACTTCTCCTCTTTTGGCGAGCAAGCCGTTGCCCGAGCGGCCTGGTGGAGTGCCCACTACGGGAGGCCTTGAAATAGTCTCGCTCCTTTTTTGTTTTTATTTTGTAACATCATTACCAGTGCTACTTTTCTGTTAGTAACTCTTGTATTATCTCGAGAACTCTTTTTTTTTTAATGTATAAATACATATGTTGCTGTTTATCTCTTGTTCTATTGCATTCGAGGCCCTTTTAAGCCCGGGGTTTAGTTGGTTTCCCTCTTTTATCTATTAGGCTGGAGGTCCTTTGGAGCCCATGTGAAAGGGTTCGCTGGGACTTCTTTTGGTGCCTCTTAGTTGCTTTCATAAGGATATTTTGACCCCTTGGGTCGTAGTTATCCTTTTATGTTTTTCTTGCGCGCGCTTATTATTTCTTTGCGAGAAGCGTCCTTCTCGTCGTTATTCATAGTACTATTTTTGCAAGGGTCTCCTTTGGGACCCTTTTTGGCTAGGCGGCTTGGTGGCCGCTCTAGACTTATTATTATTGTCGTCACCATGCGTTTTTTTTTGTAAGTCCCTATGACCTCCCTTGGTGTTCATAAGGGTAGCTAATCCTTACGATCCCAAGGGGTGCCTTGTAAGGACTTCGTTGAAGGGCCTAGTATAGGGGGTCTTTTTGGTTTTGGGTCACTTCCTCTTGATAGAGGGCCCCCTTTTTTTTTTAGGAAGGCCAGGGGTCCTCTTGGTAGAGCGTCCCTTTTAGGGGCCTCGTTTTTAGGAGGGCAAGGGATCTTCTTGGTAGGGGGTCCCTTTTAGGGGCCTCGTTTTTAGGAGGGCAAGGGGTCCCTTTTTAGGTTCCCTTTGCTAGCTGCCTGCTGTCGTCTCCTATCCTGCCCCCCAAGTGTCTGGTGAAATTTATTTCGGCAGGCACTTTGGCTGATGCCCAAGTAGTGAAGGAAAATAATACATGAGGTTGAACAGTTTTACCCACAACATGCAGTTCCATTCATCATATTCATAATAAACAGTCTCATACAAATAGTTGCAATGGTACATACGAAGTTTTTTTTTATATAAAACAAAAATAAAAGACTCACACCTACTTAGGAGGCTATCTAAGTAACCTCTTTGATTTCTTCCTATCATATTAAGGCAGTGTGCAACACTTGTTCCTTTTTCCCTCGAACATGGGCGCCTTACTGGTAGTACTTCCTCAGGTGCTCCGCGTTCCACGCTCGGGGTATGAGGGTGTCGTCCATACGAGCCAGCTTGTACGTGTTCGGGGGGATACACTGAGCAACCTGGTAGGGCCCTTCCCAATTCGCCCCCAGCACTCCCACGCCTGGGTCTCGTGTGTTTGGGAGTACCTTCCTTAGCACCAGGTCGCCAACTCTGAAAGTTCTCTCTCGCACCCTCGAATTGTAGTACCTTGCGGCGCGCTGCTGGTATATCGCCACCCTCATTTGGGATTTTTCTCTCTTCTCCTCCAGCATGTCTAAGCTTTTGGCCAGGGCTACGCGGTTGGCTTCGTCTCCATACGCCTGTACCCTGTGGGACTCGACTCGCATCTCGACTGGGAGCACGGCCTCACACCCATAGGCCAGGGAGAATGGGGACTCCCTAGTAGTCGTGCGTGGGGTGGTTCTGTAAGCCCACAGCACATTTGGTAGCTCATCTGCCCAGGCTCCCTTCATCTTTTCCAGCTTTGTCTTTAGGTTCTTCTTAAGGATCCTGTTGATGGCCTCCACTTGCCCATTGGCCTGGGGGTGCACCACTGCGGAGAAACTCCTCCTTATGCCTATTTCCTTGCAATATTCATTGAAGGCTCCTCCTTCGAACTGGGTACCATTGTCGGAAATAATCTTGTAGGGTACTCCATATCGACACACAATGAATTTGTTGACAAAAGAGGTGATGTGCTTGGCGGTTATCTTCACAAGGGGTTCCGCTTCTACCCACTTAGTGAAATAATCCACTGCCACCACCGCGTACTTTGCTCCACCCCTGCCTGTAGGAAGAGCACCAATCAAGTCTATCCCCCAGATGGCGAAGGGCCAGGGGCTGGTCATGCTGGTCAGTTCACTTGGGGGTTTCCGAGGGTAGTTGGCGTGCCTCTGGCATTTGTCGCATTTCGTGGCAAAGTCATGCGCATCTTTCTCCATGGAAGGCCAGTAGTATCCTTGTCTCATGGCCTTCCTAGCCGTAGAGGGTCCGCTCTCGTGGTTGCCGCACTCTCCCTCATGTATCTCTTGTAACACTCTCAACGCCTCCTCTTCTTCTACACACCGCAGGAGGGGCATTGAGAATCCTCTTTTGTAAAGGACCCCATCTACCAGGGTGTATCTTGCGGCCTTGTACACCAATCTCCGGGATTCGTTTCTATCCGCAGGCAAGGTTCCTTCTTCCAGGTACCTCTTGATTGGCTCGGTCCATGATTTCCTCGGGACACTAATCACGTGCACGTCCGCGCTTTCGATACTGGGTTTTGGCAAGTATTCTACGGGTATTGATTCCAAGACATCACTATCCTTGGTAGATGCCAGCTTTGCGAGTGCATCGGCATGGGTGTTCTTCTCTCTAGGGATTTGCTCTATAGTATATGCCACCAACCGTCCCAGATGGCCCTTCACCTTCTCCAAGTAGGCTGCCGTCTTGGGTCCCCTTGCCTGGTACTCCCCCTTTACCTGGCATACTACCAATTGCGAGTCGCTGAAGATATGAAGGCGCGTTACTCTCAGTTCCTGGGCTAGACGCAGGCCAGCCAGGAGCGCCTCGTACTCTGCCTCATTATTTGAGGCCTCAAACCCAAATCGAATTGCGTAGTACATTCTGTGTCCCTCGGGCCCTGTCATCATGATGCCCGCTCCTGATCCCCCTTCATTCGACGCCCCATCAACATGCAAACTCCACTCCTCTGAACCTCCTAGCTCCTCCTCCGTAACAGGCTGCTTTCCTTCTTCATTCCTTCCTTCATTCGGCTGATGGGTGAGCTCCACTATAAAATCGGCCAGCACCTGTCCATTGATGGAAGCCCTTGGAGTGTATACAATATCAAACTGACTTAGCTCAATCGACCATTTCATTAGTCTCCCTGAAGTCTCTGGCTTATGTAAGACTTGTCTCAAAGGACTATCTGTTAAGACATCAATTGTATGCGCATGGAAGTAAGGCTTCAACTTCCTTGACGCCACTACTAGCGCATAGGCCAATTTTTCGATCTCTGGATACCGGCTCTCCACGTCCACCAAACGCTTGCTGATATAGTATACGGGTTGTTACTGCTTCTTCTCTCCCTTAACCAGGGCTGCGCTGATGGCATGCTCAGACACTGCCAAGTACAGGTACAGCTTCTCGCCCTTCTCTGGCTTTGCTAACAGGGGCGGCTTCCCCAGGTGCTCTTTCAGCCTGCTAAATGCTTCCTCACATCTTTAATCCCAAGCGAACTTTTTGCTCCCTTTGAGGATGTCAAAGAATGGGAGGCACTTGTCGGTGGACCTTGAGATGAACCTATTAAGGGCCGCCACCCTTCCTGTTAGGCACTGCACCTCCTTCTTATTCTTTGGCGGGCTCATTTCTATGAGTGCCTTTATCTTGTCAGGATTGGCCTCGATGCCTCTGGAATTGACCATGAAGCCCAAGAATTTTCCTGAGGATACTCCGAAGGTGCACTTGGCTGGGTTCAACTTCATCCGGTATTTCCTGAGCGTGTCAAACATCTCACCAAGGTCTTTGTTGAGCTCTGCTGCTACTTTGGTCTTCACTAGCATGTCATCCACATACACCTCCATATTCCTTCCTATCTGATTGGCGAACATTGTATTCACCAGCCTTTGATAGGTGGCTCCCGCGTTCTTGAGTCCGAAGGGCATCACCTTGTAACAGTATAGCCCTTTGTCTGTAATGAATGACGTGTGCTCTTCATCTGCCGGGTTCATTGGGATTTGGTTGTATCCTGAGTAGGCGTCCATAAAACTTAGTAACTCATGTCCCACTGTTGCATCTACTAACTGATCTATCCTGGGAAGTGGGAAGCTGTCCTTAGGACAAGCTTTATTCAAATTCGTGAAATTGACGCAAGTTCTCCACTTCCCATTTGGCTTTGGCACGAGTACTGGGTTCGATACCCACACAGGGTAGAAAGACTCACGGATGAAACCGTTAGCCTTCAACTTGTCAACCTCCTCTTTTAAAGCTGCGTATCTTGTTGGGTCTAGCGCCCGCCTTTTTTGCCTGACGGGCCTTGCTTCTGGGGAGATGTTCAGGTGGTGGCACATCACGCTGGGGTCTATGCCCACCATGTCCTCATGACTCCATGCAAATACGTCTAGATTATCCTTCAAAAATTTCATCAACTCCTCCTTAACGTCACCTTGTAGGCTTCTCCCTATCTTCAATTTCCTTAAGGGTTCCTCTGTCACCGTAACCTCCTCTACTTCTTCCACTGGTTCTGCTCTTGCCTCATCCACGACCCAAGGGTCCAGCTCCTGCGGACCCCCCGTGGGCGTACATAGCGCCTCATGTACCACCATGGCCATTGGCTCACGCGGCTTTGCAGGCGTGCGGAGTGAGGTGTTGTAACACTCCCTCGCCTCCTTTTGTTCTCCTTTCATACTTGCGACCCCTCCTGGAGTCAGGAACTTGACAACCAAGTGATATATTGAAGTTATGGCTTTCAATTCTCTCAGGGAGGGCCTCCCTAATATCGCGTTGAAAGCTGATGCACAATCTACTACAACAAAGTTAGACATGACTGTAGATTGGCGGGGTTGCTCCCCCATGGTAAGTGTCAATTCAATCATCCCAAGGGGTTGCACTGAATCCCCTGTAAATCCGTATAGGGACGACTGGCAGGGCTTCAGGTGACGAATGCCCAGTCCCATCTTTTCTAATGCAGGGCGATATAAGATGTCCACCGAGCTCCCGTTGTCCACTAGGACTCGATGCACACGCATATTTGCCAATTGGACTGTCAACACCAGCGGATCATTATGGGGAAAGTGTACCCCCCGTGCGTCCTCCTCAGTGAACGTTATAGAGTCGTTTTCCCCCTTGAAACTCTTCGGAGGTCGTTGTTCTAAACTCATGATGCAGGGAGGCGGACTTCGCCGAGCCTCTCTTGCATACCTATCTTGCCCCTTCCTAGAGTCTCCCCCAAATCCTGGAACTCCAAAAATGGTTCGGACCTCCAAAAATGGTTCGGACCTCCCCCTGTATTTCTGGGGCTCGCTCTTGTGCCTGGGGGGCTGTGGGCTCGCCTTCTGGCCTTTGCCTTTCTCTCCTGACATAGCGGCCCAAGTGCCCCCGGCGGATAAGCTCTTCAATTTCCTCCTTCAGGTGGATACACTCTGCCGTGGTGTGCCTGATGTCCTTGTGGTATTGGCAGTATCTACTGGGGTCTCTTTTGGACCGATCCTTTCTCATTGGCGGGGGATTTTTGAAGGGCACTCGATCTTCGTTGGTGATGTAAATATGCTCCCTGGTGTCCGTGAGGTTCGTATAATGAGTATAGGCTGTTGGCCTATGATCACCCCCTCGCTTGGTCTTCCTCTGCTGGTCATCCCTCGACCCATCGTACGTCCTTTTCTTCCTTGCTACATTCGACCCGTCGTTAGTTGGGGACTTCGCGTGGGGCTCCTCCTTCCCTGCCTTCAGGTTTGCGTGGCCATCCTCCACACGGATGTACTTCTGTGCTCCTTCATAGAAGTCATCCAGGTCAGTGACTTCCCTCTTTAACATGTTGTCCCACAATTTGCTTCCTGGGAGCACCCCAGCGGTAATGGCCATTTTTAACTCCCGGCGCGTTAGGCTCCCCACTTTTGTGGCCTCCATATTGAACCGGTGAATGTAGCTCTTCAGGCTTTCCTTCTCCCCTTGCTTCACGTTGGCCAGGCTGGTACCTGGCATCGTGTAGTCCCGCACGGCATGGTGCTGTTGGAGGAATTCGTCAGAGAACTGTTGCCAGGACCTGATGGACCCTGGCCTTAGCCTTTTGAACCATTTGTAGGCGGGTCCTTTCAGAGTAACAGCGAAGCAATGGCACCTGACACCACTTCCGATCCCCCTCAATTTCATCAGATCATTAAACGCATCCAGGTGGTATTTTGGATCTGTGTTCCCTTCGTAAGGGGTCATATTGGGCTCCTTAAAATTGGCAGGGAGCCGGATTGCCTGAATTTCTCTCACAAAGGGCGACTCATGGTCGAAGTCTTCCTCAAAGGCCTGGCCACCCGACGCGGTGACGATCTTGCTCCGCAAGCTCCGCATCTCCATGTCTAGGTCCTGCCTCCTTTTGCTGAGGGTGTCTCTCAAAGTGGACGGGCTAAGATCTGCCTTTCCCTTGCCTTCTCGAGGCGCCACAGGGGGCGTGGTCCCTTTGCCCGCCCTCTTCTTATTGAGCTCCTCCCGCAAGTCTGGGGGTGTTCTTTTGGAGGTGACCTCATCCTCATGGCGAGGGGCAGCGTTGGTTCTCGGCGCTGGCTTCTGGGCTTGCTTAGGCGGTTCGGGGTGATCATGTTGCTTCGCGCGGGGGGTGTTGCTAGTTGAATGTCGGGTTCTTCCATCATCTACCGACACAGTGGTCTCCACCCCATCCTTGCCCTTCTCCTTTCCCTTAGGCAAGGTTATGTTGGACTTACCCTGCAGTAGGCCGTTAAGGACCTCTTGTATGTTTTCTAAGGTAGTTTCTAACCTTTGGTTTTTACGGTGGAGCTCACGTATCTCCTCTTCGTAAAACCGGGACTTCGAACTCGAGCTCACGGAGTGGACCCGGGGGTGTTTGTCAGGCCTACGGGCAGAAGGGCCCGGGTCTTGCCGGCCGGAGTTCGGTGCCCGCGGCGGTTTTGGAGGAGGGAACTCATCAACGTGTACCGGTGGTGCTCTGGGAGGACTCCCTCCAGGTGGAGCGGCCGGCGATGAGGCCACCCTGTCACCTCCGTGAACCTCAGGGTCTTTCGGGGGCTCCACATCCCTGGGTGGAGGAGCGTCCTTCATGGAGGCCTTCAGCTGGACTCCGTTCAGGTGAACTTCTACCTCCCGCGTCTCCCTCAGTCGCTTCGAGCGTCTTGGCATCTTCTTCTTGTCGGAAACAATGGTGGAACAGTAGCTTGAAACTAACGTTCCCACAGACGGCGCCAAACTGTTGACGGTGAGAACTCGTCAACGAAGTTAAGTTGGAAAAATTATCAAATCAAGATCGCTAATTGGAAAGCTGTAAAAACTTGAACAATAACTCAAGAACAATGATGTAACAATAATGGAGAAATCAATCTTTCATTCACACTTAAGGCTCTGCTACAGTAAATTTTCCAACCCCCCTTGTGGCCTTGGAGTTCGTTTTATAGTAGGCTCTAATGGCCTTAGGTACATAGTGGTCCAGGGGACCAAGTGGTACATACGTACTGTATTAGGGGAGTGGCTTCAGAGGTTGTGGTTGCACATCCCGTACAGGAGCAGGTGTCAGGAGGATGTCTCCACTACTTGTCTGTACCCATGTCTGATGCGTGGTGGCAGGCGTATTGGCGCAAGAGGTAGTGGTGTCGGCTCTGACCTATGGCCGTAGACGTACGGACCATGATCCTTACCCCAGCAATCTCACTGGCACTGGTATCCATACTTAGTACTTGGTCGTACAGATATGTCTCATTCGACTCGTACTGGATCTCCTAAGCATAGGGATCTCGAGGTGTAAGGAATGGGACCCTTGGTGCCTGTACCGGCCGTGGCGTTGAGTAGGAATCTTGGGTCCTTAGCACGAAATGCCCGAAGCACCCTAAGGTCCTTAGCACGAAATGCCCGAAGCACCCTAAGGTCAGCCCGTGACAGTTGGTATCAGAGCCAGGTTCATCTCAAGTTGGGGTGAACCTGGTTGGCCCATCCTAGAAAGGATGTAGGCGTGCTGAAGGGCCATAAAGGTCTGGATGCTTGGACAGATGTCGTTGAGCCTTTTAGTCACCTAGAAAGGATCAGTAGGCTGAGACGGGATGAGACTTGGTTGCTCTTCTTCGTGGGAATACTGGACATTCTAGATAGGGGGCAAGTTATGGTTGCTTCGAATCAAAGTTCAGAGATGCTAGAAAGACAATAACCACGTGCAATTGTGGAGAGGTGCTACAAAAGAGTTGGAACTCATTGAAATGAGACAAGGTTTGATCGAGAGGTCAAGGTTTTATGCTTGGTTCACTAGTTCAGGTTCGCCTGAGTGACAGTGTAAGTCGCGTGAAGCACTATTGTTGAAAAGGGAACTTGTACGCAAGAGTGAGTGAGCATAATAGTGGCCGTCAGACGCTTGTCAGTCACGACAGAAGTCGAGAGTGGACAGCTTTGGGGAGCTAGATAAAGTTGAGCATGGAATGCTTCAGTTGCTACTTGTGTGCCAAATGGCATCACAGGGAGACCAATGTGGCCGTGGCCGCGATCGTCAGAGGGCAGTCGTACTTGGAAGTGTTTGCATGTTTACTTGTTCTAGTCCGGAGGGGAGACGCCGAGACAATTGAGTGGGACGTGTTGGCTCACAGAGATGTTAGCTTGTGTGAGCAACACTAAAGCATTGTAAGATATTCTATGTTGTGGAATATATGCATCAAAGGCCAGCAGGGCCGAGTAGACCGCGCGCAGTGGTCAGAATAGTACTAGGGTTTCGAGAGCGCTGGAGGGCTGTGTCAGGGAAACTTAGTACTGCAAGAAGGCTTAAGGAGGCAGAGATGGTGCTTGAGTTTAAATGTGGGCCGGAGGGCCTTGCTATTGGGACTTAGTGACCATAGAAGCCGAGAGAAGCTGCCCGGAGGGACGAGATGCTAGTATAGAGCAGATGGATAGCTATGTGGACGGTGCATGCATAGGGGAATCGACAGTGGTGCTACACGAAGTAGTTGACTCGAGAGTCACATCTTACGGGGGGCACTTCTAGATTTGTTGTGTGCATGAAAACTTGGGGCGGTCAGACGTTCTTGCGTGTGGGCAAGTTGTCGAGGACGCCAACAGTTGAAGTGGGGGAGAGACCTTCACGGTTCAAACATCCAAATAGCAGACCAATGTTCCATTACGAAAGCATCGAGATGAGTTATCATGGAGATCGTTAGTTGTTCAGAATGTAAAGTCAAGGAGACTCAGAGACAAAGACAGAGCCAGTCAACGTTCGTCTAAGGTGAAAGTCAACAAGACTCAGGTACTAAGGCAACGTAGAGATGTCGAGGGGCGAAGAGTCAGAATAGTTGAGACATTAGTTCAACATCATCTTCAAAAGTGATAAATGGAACGAGGGACCGCATGAGAAAAGCGGTTAGCTTGTGAGCTATACCTTGAGAGGTACACCTCGAGAAGAGAAGTTATTCCCAAGTTGAAGTGGGGGAGCCCACTAATTTATATGTTCGAAGAGTCAGGGTACTTGTTCAGTTTTGGTGTGTGAATCGTGAGAGAAACACAACAACAGATGAGTTGTACAGTGCGAAGACATGCATGACTGATGCGAGTAGGTCAAGTGACCAATTGAAACTGCAGATAGACAGTATGCATGGGCGTAGGCTGAGACCAAGATTGGGCAGGTTTTGCGGCATGTTATGGGACATGCTTAGTGTTTTATGGGGACACGTGTTTATGGGAACACAAGCCTAATGATTCAGAGAACATATGCCGAAGGGAGATAGCGGATTGGGACAACTTCAGACCTCAAGGGTGAGGTAGAGTGCAGTCAAGTTGGTCAAGATTCAACATGCCGTCTAGAGTTAGGCAAGGTTGATTTGGGGGCAGAACTTGAGGCACGATGCTGAGAGTCAGCATGAGCACGAGCCAGAAGGCAGTGTAGTGGTTTCGAATGATGTCAGATCATTGCCCACGTTGTAGAAGCTCAGAGGAGCAATGATGCTTATGGTCAGAAGTGGCCATTTTGCATTAAGCCTTGGGTATGCAGTAAGGCCGGAGGGCCAAAAGTCTGGGAGACTACTTCGCGAAGTCTGTGTGCAAGGATGCACTAGATACTGCATAAGGCTATAGTTGGCATGAGTGCCACGTTTAAGAGAGACATGCCTTCAATGGAAGGATGTTTCGTAGGTGCCGTTGGGAACGGTTGGTTTGCGAACCTCACCCTGAGGGGTGCACCTTAATTTCCTCCTTGTAAATAAGAGAGTAGGCATTGGAAGATTGGCGGGAAAGCAACAATCAAAAGATGTGTTGGCTTTAGGGTCAGTGTTGCAAGGTCTGCTTGGCTGACTAGAGGGACATCGTGATGGACTCGGAGGAGTTCATGTATGCAAGGAGCATTCGAGTCCAGCGACACTACTTCATGGGAGGATTCTGAATAGCGACGGTGGCATGGGGTCCGTGGTCGAGTCCAAGCATGGACGTGGGAGATCATCACCAAGTTAGTGGTTCTACAGTAGTAGAGGGACTAGTGCAGACTCAAGATTCGGAAGAAGCATGGAGTGAGCTTAGGAGTCGAGGCAGGAAGATTGGCCAGCGGTCTGTCGATGAGGGCATCGACAATTGAAGTGTGGGAGAGTGTAACATGCCGGCCTTGATGGCATGTTACAAGCTAGGATGGCACTCGGTCAGATGCGCACGCGAGGGTGCAGGCTGGTGAGCATGCTGATGCCTAGTTTGTACGGCAGTGGCATTTTCGTAAATATCTTCAATATTGCCCGGAAATGGACGGGACTTGGTAAGTTCCATATTGAAGGGTCAATGAACGCAATGGTATGATTGGATTTGGGAGATTCAGAGAATTGGCGAGTTGGAAGCCAAATATGTCTCCCAAGCAAAAATCATATATGTTCTTGGTAGAAGGCTAAAAGCTCAGAAGGCTCTTTGTAGGGGGAGCATCTGGTGTCAGCTCTCCACCACCCCCTGGCGTAGGTCCATCAAGTGAGCTACTACTAGTTGGGAGGACTAGTAGGGCGGGCATATGAGGACCACGAGGGGACTCATATGTCTCCATGAGTAGGAGTACTCATGGACATTACCGGGCCGCCCCGGTAGTGCGTCGAAGTGTGCTGCCAGAGGTTTAAGGGTACGGTTCCCTTGGCTTGCCGGGATGCCGCTTGCATGGAACGTGGCCCAAACCTTCGAGAGATGTCGTGGTGCGCCATGGCCACGAATCTCGACACGAGATGGCACGTGAAGTCATTCGTGGGACTTGTTAGCATGCAAGCATTGGAGGGTGCACTATGCTTGAGTAGGACAGAGGTCCAGTGTATGCTACTAATTTGGCAGCCAGTCTCGAGGGCCTGCCAACATGCATGATGGTATGGTGCCTTGAGGATTGGACCATGGACGTATGGGAGTCCTTGGTCTGTGACGTGAGCTAATCGGATAGTATCGAATGGGGCATGATGAGAGGTGTTGGCACGTCAGCTTGGTGTTGGCTCTTGGCCACACATGCTACCTTGACTTGCGAATGTCTGGGTGAGCGTCGGTGTTGGGATTTGCCTTGCCATAGTGAGAACCTATGGACAGTGTGAGTGTCTTGACTAGATAGCCTTGATGCACGATTGCACTCATAGATGCTTGAGAGCATGACTCAGCGAGAGTTGTTCAAGAGACGAAAGTGTGCAGAGGCACACGGTCGCGCGAAAAATGTGCCCATTGTTATTCGAATGGCTGGAAGGCTGACCTTGGCTCAGAGGAGTCAAGGTGCCGCACGGGCATTTCCGCTGTCAAAATGTCAGCCCGTGACAATAAGCGCGTGGCCTCGCTCTACGTCTTAGCGTGCGAGGCAAGATGCCTTTGGGCCCATACGTGTCAAGTGACGGGGTGTCGGCCTCTTGAGAAGATGGTGGGCTGATGGACCTCCCGGGGCGCGCGCGCGTGGGACCTTGCGCGGCCTCGCGCATGGGGCACCATTGACGGCCTCGCAGCCTCCCTCGGCCTCGCATGGTGGGAGTGGTCCAAGGGCCTCGCAGCCTCCCTCGGCCTCGCATGGTGGGAGTGGCCCAAGGGCCTCGCAGCCTCCCTCGGCCTCGCATGGTGGGAGTGGCCCAAGGGCCTCGCGAGACGGGGTGGCTTCGCCCATGTGATGGCCTCGTGGAATGGTGGCCTCGCGAGACAAGGTGGCTTCGCCCATGATTGGCCTCGCCCATGTGGCGGCCTCGCGAGATGGTGGCCTCGCGAGACGGGGTGGCTTCGCCCATGGTTGGCCTCGCCCATGGTTGACCTCGCCCATGCAGCGGCCTCGCGAGATGGGGGTTCACGAGGCTACTGAGTCTTGGCACCCGTGCCTTGCCAATGTGGGCCACCTGGCATTGACTCCACGAGGAGCGTACCCAGACTCGTGTCGGGATGGTGCGATGGCTTGCCGAGACGACGGTGGCCTTAGGGCCCCGCCTCGGCCTTACATTTTCTCTTGATGAGATTATGAGCATCAACAGTTAGTGTTGTGCAAGGATGATAGGAACCACTTCTATGTGTGGACTTGGGTAGATGAACGGGTTCGTAGGTTCGATAGCTGGCTCGGGCAATACGATACTATGTATAGCCTGAACGAGGTATGGAACGGAATAGCCGTCCAATACGGAACCAATGACTATAGGGACCTTTCGAGGTTGACGTCTACATAGAGGGAAGGTACTCCCCCCGCCTCTTCTGAAGATGGGGGAATTTCTTGGTCTTCGAGCTCAAGCTCGACGGAGAGTTCCAGTTAGGTTTTTCTCCACCTGCTCTTTTTGTCACTTTGCATACTGGTGTGATGTTGAGTTACTTTTTATATATTCCTTTCTTTTTGTTGACTCTACTACGGCGCAACTATGTAGGTGAAATGGACTCTGACCTCGACAATATCCTCGAGAGTGGCAGTGCCAAGAGGAGCAAGCGCCCCAGGGGGTCACGAAAGGTTGACCGGCCTGCCAAGGTCCTTAAGAGGACCGAAAAGACACCTCCTCCCCCGACTCCGCCTGCCACGAGCTCCACTGTGTTGCCGACTTCACAGGTCGGTGCCTCCATTATGGCCGAGCCTCAACCTCCTGTATTGGTTCACCCGACACTCGGTCCACCTCCCAAAAAGCCTTCTGCTTCTCTAACTCACAAGTTGTTGGCTTCTACTCACGTTGAGGAGTATGTAATTGACAATGCTGCTGGATCTCATGGGGCTACGCTGGGCTCGGACGTCTTGTCCTGAGTGGGCCAGAGCTTTAACAGTTTTGACGCTCCCCAATGGCAATTTTTGAACAACGCCCGAGACTGCACCGCCCTCTACGAGAAGAGTATCGAGCTTGCCGCCACGGTAACTTTTCTTTTTTTGTTTTTTTTAGCTATATTTATAGACGGTCCGAGTGTTAATGATGATTTTTTTTTGTGTGTGTCAGACTCTTGCTGTTTCTGCCCAGCTCAACTATAAGTTGAACAAAGAGATCCATTCGAGCAAGTCCTATGCTCAGGAGGCGAAGGATCTTCAACTCAAAGTAAGTGATGACCTAAAGGCAGCAAATGCAAAGCTTGAGGCAGGAGCCGAGGAGCTTAAGGCCAAGGCATCTGAGCTTGAGAAGCTGAATGCTAGGCTCGCAGAGCTTGAGAAGGAGAATGCCAGGCTCATGGAGCTTGAGAAGGAGAGCGCTCGGCTCCAAGAGGCTAATAAAAAGTTCGAAGAAGACCAGGCTGCCACTTTTGATATAATTGAAGGTGAAAAGGCTCGCCTCCTTGCCGAGTACAAAGAGAAGAAGGACCAGGCGGTCGATCTGGCAATGTACAGAATATGGGCCAATAACGATGACCTCGATACCAGCTTCCTAGGTCCTCTTGAGGCAAAGCTCCTAGATAAGTGGAATGCTCGACTTGAGGTGGAGGAGGCTGCTCAGGAGGCCGCTACCGAGGCTGCTCAGAAGGATAGTCATGCTATTCGTCCTGAGGAGCCTAGTGTTGCTGGTGCTGAGAAGGCTAAGGAGACTGCTCCTTCTTGAATCTCATCTCGGGGCTGCGTCCCTTTATTTTTATAATTATTTTATTTTATACCAGTAGGGCTAATACAATTTCTTTTTCTTTTCTCTTAATACTCATGCTTTTCATTTCTTGGTTTGAAATATTTTGCACATTTTATATTAAAGAATCGCATATGTTTATTTATTCGTACAAACATAGTTTGGATTTAGGCTCGAGGCTCAATGCATTCATGCACTGTTTGCTCGAATTATCCGCTTCCGATCTCGTTATTCATCAAGGTCGGATATTACTTTAACCATGAACCCGAAAGTACTTGTATGGTGCGTAATGCAAACGGTTTAGTTATATCTTATTGTTTAGTTACTTTTTCTCGTCCTCGGTTATTTCTCCGAGGTTATGAGTTCGAAACTATTTTTTTATAAGATACTCCAGCCTCGATCTCGACTTATCTCGAAGTAGGTTTAGGTTCCAACTTATCGTCGATTAGTTCTAGCTGGTTTGCTCCAAACCTTTTAAGGTTGTGATTGGTTTGTAATCCATACACTTATATGTTTTTGATAATTTGGTTTTACCCAAACTTCCTTAGCTCGCGCATTTGGTTACATCCAAACACTTGTACGTTTTTGATAATCGGTTATATCCAAATTATCTTAACTCGCGCATTTGGTTATATCCAAACACTTCCATGTATTTCGTATATGTTACTTTATTTTTCAAGCTGGTGGTATTTATATGTATACCAATGATGCCCCCTTAATATCCTATGAATGTGATCATAGGTTATTAGATTAAGAGAGATTGCAAAAATAAACCATATTAGATGAAATAACTCTTTATTTAATAAAATCCAAAAGTAGGCAAAACAGTACAGATAAACAAGCATGGTTATAGGCAACATCCTTCCTAAACTATTGATAGTAAGGTCTTAGGTGTTCGCCATTCCATGCTCGCGGTACCAGGCTCCCATCCAATCTCGTTAGCTTGTAGACACTGGTTCGGATGACTGACTCTATCTGGTAGGCTCCTTCCCAATTTGGCCCGAGCACGCCAGCTGCTGGATCTCGCGCTGCCAAAAATACACGCCTTAGCACCAGATCTCCTACACCGAACTTTCGATCTCGAACCCTCTTGTTGAAGTACCTGGTAGCTCGTTGCTGGTAGGCAGCGTTCCTCAGCTGAGCTACTTTTCTTCTTTCTTCGATCAAGTCTAAGGTTTCTTCGAGCTGAGTGTGGTTTGAGCTTTGGTCATAAGTGTGAGTTCGAATTATAGGTATCTCGACCTCGATAGGCAACATAGCTTCGCAACCGTATGCCAGAGAGAACGGAGTATGTCCTGTTGATGTTCGAGCTGTAGTCCTATATCCCCATAGGACTTGGGGCAATTCGTCGGGCCATCGTCCTTTTGCTTCCTCCAACTTTTTCTTTAGCAAACTTTTGAGAGTCTTGTTTACAGCTTCGACCTGGCCATTCGCCTGAGGATGAGCTACTGACGAAAAACTCTTTATTATTCCATTCTTCTCGCAAAAGTTAGTGAACAAGTCACTATCGAACTGGGTTCCGTTGTCGGATACAATTTTCCTCGGCATCCCATATCGGCATACGATGTTCTTTACCACGAAGTCAAGGACCTTTTTGGAATTTATTGTTGCTAACGGTTCAGCCTCTGTCCACTTTGTGAAGTAATCTACAGCGACTACAACATACTTCACACCGCCTTTGCCAGTTCGGAGAGAGCCTATGAGGTCGATTCCCCATACTGCAAAGGGCCATGGGGAAGTCATCATGGTCAGCTCGGATGGTGGAGCTCGAGGAATCGTGGCGAACCTCTGGCATTTATCGCATTTCTTTACGTACTCGAAAGAATCCGATTTAATGGTAGGCCAGAAATAACCTTGGCGTATGATTTTCTTGGACAGGCTATGCCCCCAGGTATGGTCTCCACAGAACCCTTCATGAATTTATTCAATGATCTTCTTGGCTTCGGGTGGAGTCACGCACCGAAGAAATGGCATGGAATATCCCTTTCTATACAGCTTTCCGTCCAAAATGGTGTGACGGGGAAGTTGATACATTAACTTTCGAGCCTGGTTCCGATCTTTTGGAAGGACTCCGGTCTCGAGATATTCGACTATCGGGGTCATCCAGGTAGGCTCGGACTCAATCATACACACGTCTTCCTCCTCCGGCTCGTTAATGCTAGGTGCCGAGAGGTGTTCTATTGGCACAACATTTAGCTCATCATTCTTGGCGGAAGTAGCGAGTCGAGCTAAGGCATCTACATTTGAGTTTTTCTCTCGGGGAACCTGTTCGATCGCATAAAACTCGAAATGTTCCAATGCGGATTTTTCCTTCTCTAAGTAAGCTGCCATTTTTGTGCCACGATCTTGGTATTCTCCCAAGATTTGGTTAACCACAAGCTGGGAGTCGCTGTAGAAATGTATTGCTTTAGCTTTGAGCTCTTTGGCTATACGAAGTCCCGCCAATAAACCCTCGTATTCGGCCTCGTTATTCGACACATTGAAGTTGAATCTTAAGGCAGAATGAAATCTGCTCCCTGCAGGAGTAATCAAAATGACCCCTGCCCCCGATCCATTTTCATTAGATGATCCATCGACGTAAAGTTTCCACAGCTCGTGGGCCGGGGTTATAACTTCATCGTTGGTCATGCCAGTACATTCCACTATAAAGGCTGCTAGTGCCTGTGCCCTAATGGTCGTCCTCGGGTGGTAGGTGATCTCGAACTGTCCGATTTCAATCGCCCATTTAAGAATTCGACCTGAAGCCTCCGGTTTAGACAAGACTTGCCTAAGTGGTTGATTAGTCAATACATGGATGGGGTGCGCCTTAAAGTAGGGTCGAAGTTTACGAGATGAATGAATTAAGCTGAGAGCTAGCTTCTCCATCAAGGGGTATCTCGACTCTGCCCCCAGTAATCTTTTGCTGATGTAATATACGGGTCTCTGTACCTTTTCTTCTTCTCGCACGAGCACTGCACTTATTGCGTATTCGGTAGTGGAAAGATATAAGTATAGTACTTCTCCCGTAATAGGTTTTGATAAGATGGGGGGTTCTGCGAGGTGCTTTTTAAGCTCCTGGAAGGCCAGCTCACACTCTTCCGTCCATTCAAATTTCTTGCCTCCCTTTAAACGTTTGAAAAATGGAAGACAACGGTCTGTAGATTTCGAAATAAACCTACTTAGCGCCGCCATCCTCCCGGTCAAACTTTGGACATCTTTGTGTCTTCGAGGTGAGGGCATGTCGATCAAGGCCTGGATCTTGTCTGGGTTGGCTTCTATTCCACGAGCATTTACAATAAAGCCCAGGAATTTTCCTGATGATACCCCGAAGGAGCACTTCTGAGGATTTAGTTTCATGTTATACTTCCGGAGCACGCCATAGCACTCTTTGAGGTCATCAACATAAACTTCCATGTTGTTCCCTATTTGCTCCGAAAACATCATATTCACGAGCCGCTGGTATGTGGCCCCAACATTTTTGAGCCCGAATGGCATGACATTATAATAGTATAGCCCCTTGTCCGTTATGAAGCTCGTATGTTCCTAGTCGGGGGCATGCATGGGAATCTGGTTATTTCCAGAATAGGCATCCATGAACGACATCAGTCCATGCCCCACCGTGGCATCCACGAGCTGGTCAATTCTCGGTAAGGGAAAACAGTCCTTCGGGCAAGCTTTGTTGAGGTCCGAATATTCAATACAGGTTCTCCACGTCCCATTAGGTTTTGGGACCAACACCGGATTGGCTACCCAAGCAGGGTAAAAAGCATCCCTAATGAACCAGTTTGCTTTTAACCTGTCGACCTCCTCCTTCAGTATCTTTTTCCTGTCGTCATCCAGCTGTCTTCGCTTTTGTTGCTTCGGAAGGAAGCTTTTATCAATATTTAGCGCGTGGCTCGCTATGTTCGGACTTATTCCTACCATGTCCGAATGTGACCATGCGAAGACATCCTGGTTTCTCTTCAAAAAGCAAATTAGTTGCTATTTGGTTTCTTCCTGGAGGTGTTTCCCAACCTTTACCTTTTTCGAGGGATCGGACTCTTCGAGTTGGATCTCTTTGAGCTCTTCTAACGGTTCAAGATCAACTTTCTCCTCAACCCTCGGATCAATTTCTTCATCAATCTCCAAGACCGTCCCATCTTTATTCTGAACAATGACGAGTGCCTGTGTGCTCGTCTGTTTCTTTCCTCTTAAGGAAATGTTGTAGCATTCCCTTCCAGCCAACTGATCTCCCTTCAATGTCTCGATGCCACTAGGGGTCGGGAACTTAACGGCTAGATGCCTTACAGACGAGACTGCCCCCAGCCCAATCAGGGCGGGTCTTCCGAGCAGCACGTTGTAAGCCGAAGGTAGGTCTACTACTACGAACTCCATCATCTTGATTGTTGAGACTGGGTAGTCTCCCAAGGTTACGGGGAGTTTGATGGATCCCATGCTAGCTGTCCCTTCTCCTGAGAAGCCGTACAGTGTTTTTTCACATGCTTTCAGGTCGCGAAGAGTGAGCCCATTTTCTCCAAGGTGGCTTTATAAAGAATGTTAACTGAGCTCCCATTGTCTATGAGAACCCGGTGAACTCTCTTATTTGCGAGTTGGAGAGTGATGACCAGTGGGTCATGGTGAGGAAACTGAACATGGGACACGTCATCCTCAGTGAAGGTTATTGGCTGGGATTCAATCTTTTGATTTTTTGGAGCTCTAGGTTCGAGTTCATAAGGAGACCCATCCCCAGTTTTTAGCTCGTTCACATATCTTTTTTGGGCATTTCTGCCTATGCCCGTGGGATGAGGCCCTCCCGAGATGGTTATCATGTCTTCTTCATCAATTGGAGGGGGCCTATCTTCTTCCCTAGCTCGGGAATTGTTGTTTTGTGCAGGCTGTGGCGCGGCTGCCCTCTGGCTCGTAGACGCCTGATTAGTATTCTGGTTTTTGACATATTGTCTGAAATAACCTCTCGAGATCAATCATTCGATCTCATCTTTCAGCTGTCGACATTCATCAATAGTATGCCCGGTGTCTTTGTGAAATCGGCAATATTTGCTGGAGTCCCTCTTGGACTTGTGATTTCTCATTGGGTCTGGATGCCTGAAGGGGACCTGGTTTTCATTAGCCAGGTATATGTTCTCCCGAGACTCGTTGAGCTCGTTGTACACTTTGTACACGGAGAAATATCTCTCCCCCTTCTTTTTCTTTCCTCCCTCGGCCTCGGGGTTACTCCCTTCGTTCTTCTCTCTCTTGGAAGGGTTTTCTGCAGCTGGCTTTGAGGTTTGTGGGTCCGCTGAGGTTGAGGCAAAGTTCACATTTATCGTAGTAGTTACGGGCTGGGAGGTCACATTAAGTGTCGACCTTGCTTACTCTACATTGACAAACCTCTGTGCTCGTTTGTTAAACTCGGTTAGGGACCTCACTGGTTTTCTCTGCATGTCATCCCAAAGAGCACTTCCTGGCATTACTCCAGCCTGGACAGCCATTAGATGACCATTGTCATCCACATTTCGAGCTCGGGCAACTTCCAAGTTAAACCTTGTAAGGTAACTTTTCGATGTCTCACCTGGCTGCTGCCGAACGTTAGTCAGAGTTGATGCCTCAGGTCTAACCCCCATCATGGCTCTGAACTGCTTCTTGAAGTCTTTAGACAACTGATCTCAAGAAGTTATTGAGTGTCTTCTATATTTTTCGAACCAGCTTTTGGCTGGTCCTGTCAGCGATGCTGAAAATAACATGCATCTGAGCTCGTAACCCACGTTACTTGCTCTCATTATGGTATTGAATGTACTCAAATGCCTGTACGAGTCAGACTTTCCCTCAAACGTTGGGACGTGAGGGATCCGAAATCCTTGGGGAAATGGAGTGTTGGAAATATGGGGAGCAAACGGTTCAAGCTCCTCGTCAGAATCTTCATATCAACCCTGACCTTGCTCATTTTTCAAGAGCCTGAAGGCCTTTTCTAACTGATCAATTCTTTCCTGGACCGGGTCCGTGAGGGGTATTGCCTGAAATTGGTTGTCGTCGATCACAATTCCAGGTTTGCGCCTCCGCAGGGGGTCCTTACGCCTATTTAAGCGATCCCTCAGGTCCGGGTTTGTTGGGTTAACATTACCCCGATTCTGATTCAAGTGTTCCTGCAGGTCGGAACGATGCCTGCGGCTCCCAGTATTCTTTCGACCTCGATCATGCATGCTGACTGATCTGGTATCTCCAGAGTCGTCACTAGTAAGACTCGTCGCATGATTATTTCGAGATGGGTCTCTTTCATGCCGCCTCGTTTCTGCAGTGCGAGACTGGGACGTTTGACTTTTTTCAGATAGGGCGCCTCTCCGCTCCTGGAAAGCTTCCCTGTTCCCTTGTCTCCTCTCTGCCCGTCTTTCCTCATCATCTTGAACTGGTCGAGCATTCCTGCGAGGAGGTGAGGGATATCTTATAGGCGATGGAGGGAATCGTATGGGCGACGGTGGCTGCCACCCATTTCGTGGCCTGGACGGTCCGGAGTTTTCCCGAGATGGGTTGGTTGCATTCTGTGTGCTTCCAAGGACTTGAGTCCGAGCCTCTGCAGGGGCTTGGTTGTTCTCAGTTCCCGCTGGTACCTCCGCAGGTGGATTAACCGGGGCCCTAGCTCGGGTACTTCTCTAGGGTCTCGAGGGAGCGGATGGCTCTGCTGGTGCCGGAGGTTGTTCCGGCCTTCTTGTGGCAGCATTTTTTCGTGGAAGCCCACGAGGCCTGCGGGGAGGAACATGCACGTCCCTCGGAGGAGGGGCTTGGTTTTCACGCGGAGGCGGAGGCTGAGCCGCCTGCGCCTCTGCGACTATCCTAGCCAACTCTTCATTCTGTTTGTTGGCTTCTGCCAACTGCTGTTTCAGCTACCGGTTTTCAAGTTCCACAATGGGAACGTACCGCTCAGGATTGTAATACATATCCTCATCCCTTGGAGGTGCGGGTGGTCCCCGAGAATCGTAGGACACGCTTCTCTCTTCAGCGTCCAGGTTTACCATTGGCTGTTTCCCAGGGCATCTCAGATAGTTTTCTTCATGAATGTTTTGATCGTTAGCGGCCATAACTTGCTCAGGGACTGAATGCTTAAGGCTCTCAATGAAAGAACCAAATTGTTGACGCCGTTTTTCGTCAACAGTGAATAAAGAGCACGAAAACAATAAATAGTTGTGACCAGAAAAACACAATAAGACAAACAGGATTTTTTACGTGGTTCAGCAGTTAACTCTGCCTAGTCCACGAGTCTTTGTTATTAGAACTTAAGATGATTTCTGGAAATTCTTCAAGAATGAATTCCCCAGAGTTTCTCTCCAGATCACAGAATTTCCCTCCTTTACAAAGGGACATGACTTCTCTATTTATAGAGGAAGTCTCAGGATACAATCCCGCACGTTTCTGGGAGGTTATCCATTACATTAATAAATTTAATGGCTTTAAAAGCCTGTAACTCCTATATACAAGGAAACGTCCCCTGAAGATTAGGGGGCATATAACTGATTGATAAATATCCCTTTATTATAGGGAAGTTACAACAATAAATGTAGACTGCATATTTCCAAAATGACTCATTAAGATATTCAAAGTTATCAATCTACATCGTCAGTGCCGTGCCAACCCAGGTCTCTTAATGACTTTCGAGTTGTAGTATTTTCCCGAGATCATGTGGCTTCGAGCTCATACTTATGTCAGGCTCGGAACCCCTGATCCGAGGTCATCCGAGAATAGACGTACTTCAATGTTTGTCTTTTGAGCTTGTGAGGATTTCGAGGCTACCATCTTCAAGGTTGCCACCTGCTTTATAGGTTCGGTGCCTAGGTTGTGGACACGTATTCCTAGATATTGCGAGCCCATACCTGACGAATCCAGCTTTCGAGATCACAATTCTCAAGGCTCGAAATCTGGGTGTAACAATTTATCTTTTATCAAGAATAAAGAAGTTTCTTCTCCAATCATTGATGTGTGATTTGAATAATATCATGGATATTTTGTACCTTAAATATGGTAGTTTGTAATCTAAAAGTTCAATGTATTATTTAAAAAAAAAAAAAAAATGTTTTTGTTTCATTTTTCTTTTATATGTTTATGTCATTCTTTTATATATAATATTGTTTATTTATTTAAAATTTACATGTCATAAAAACTTAATAAAAATAATTAACATATTTTTCTAAATAAAACTAAGCAAACGTGCACGTTGCTTGTGCCTAGTATTTATATAAAAGAGAGCCCCAAAGAGATGACATGACACTCTAAAATTGCTACAAAACACTTTCTATTTTTTTTCTTCACATTTTCTAATTCATCTTTTTTAAATTTATGATTATTAATTAATAATTAAATAAAACTAAAAATATCTAATTATAAAATTTATACTAGAAATTTTCTCTTTTTTTTTTTCACAATTTTGAATTCATCTTTTTCAAATTTATATAAAATTTATAATAGAAGATTTCTCTTTCTTTTCACATTTTTGAATTCATCTTTTTCAAATTTATGATTATTAATTAATAATTAAAGAAAAAAACTAAATTATCTAATTATAAAATTCATAATAGAAGTAAATTAATTTTAATAATAATAACTATATAATAATAACCGTCATTTTTTCATTTTTATTCTACTTTTCTAATTTATGACTATTAATTAATTAAGGGAAAAACTCTATCTATTTTCTCTTTTTTTCTCATTTTTATTTTTATTTTAATAATAATAATAATAATCATAATAACTATCAATTAAAAATATCTATATAATAATAAATAATCTATCTATTTATATTTTTAACATTTTGATAAAATACGGTGTCCTAAAGTTGCTTTTAAACAATAAAAGGTCCAAACAGGAAATCGATCAGAATACACGTAGTTTAAATAATCTATCTATATAGTCATACTTTAAACTTTTGATAAAACATGAGGTCCACAAGTTCATCATTTTTAAAAATAAAGGGACCAAATGGGTAATCGATTAAAATACAAGGTTCAAAATAGTGTGAACCTATCGAATATATAAATTATATAAATATATGTAATTTACTTGTCATAAAGAGTTTTTAATTTTTTTTAAAAATAAAGGGTCAAAATGAATAATCGGCCAAAATACAATGTTCAAATAAATGATTTATCTATTCCTATTTTTAACCTTTCGACAAAACACGAGATCTAAACGTTATTTTTTAAAAATAATGAACACCATCATGAAAAAAAATTGCAGCCAATCCCTACCACACAATCTCCAAAAAAAAATTAATATATATTTTTAATTATTACAATCTCTATCTATTTTTAATTTTTTTCTCATTTTTTATTCAAATTTTTCTAAAAAAAATATATTTTATTCTACTTTTAAAAAATATATAATAATAATAATAATAATAGTAATTAACTCTATTTTATTTTATTTTCATTTCTAAAATAACAATTATAATATATGTCAATTAAAAATATCTATATAAATAAATAAATAATTTTTTATTTATTTTTTACATTTTGGCAAAATACAAAGTCCAAAAGTTGATTTTTAAAAGTAAAGATTCCAAATGGGTAATCGGCTAAAATATAAGATTTAATATAGTGTGAACCCTTATACAAAACATAAATTAAACATTTAATTTACTCTCTATAAAGAATTTTTAACTTTTTGAATAAATACATGGACCAAAGCTAATTTTTTAAAATAAGGGGTCACAATGAGTAATCGACCATACAATGTTCAAATAATTGATCTATCTATTCTTATTTTTAATCTTTTGATAAAACACAATGTCTAAAAGTCAATTTTTAAAAATAAAAGGTCTAAACAGATAATCAGCTGAAATAATCCTTACACAAAACATAAAATTATTTATATATAGTTCAGACTTTTTATAAAAAATCAGTATAATAATAATAATAATCACGTGTACAACAAATTGTTTTTGATACTTTAATTATTAAAAAAATATCGAAAACATACAAGAGATTTGTTGTCCAATGAACATTTTCATAAAAAAAAATTAGGGAAAGATACCCCTACATGTCGAGCATGTCCCTACCTCATAATCTCAAAAAAAAAAAACGCATTTTTTTTATATGTTTTCTAGTTTGTTTATAATTTTAGAGAAATTTTGTAATCCTACATTGAAATTATATTGTAACAATATAGAGAATAACCATATAATTAATTGATGGACGGAGGACACTATACATGAGCATATGCGCGGTAATAACTAGAGGCTAACAAAGGTTGTCATAATTTCCTCAAAAAAAAAAAAAAAAACAAATGTTTTCATAGTACTGAAAAGTGTTACCTGTAATAAGTTGATTTATATGAAGATATATATTTAAAAAAATAGTACAAGTACTAAACTTGGTTGTTATATTAATTTTCCAAAAATGAAAACCAAAATAACTTTGTGTATACTTTGGCAGAGCTAAAATGGAAGGCATCAGTTTATCAAATTATGCGAACACTTCGTTCTAATAATAAGAACAATAAAATTTATAAACAACAAAAGGTACATTAGTGCACAGGACAGGAAGGAAGGACAGGAAGGAAGGCAAGACATGAAAAATACAAATAGATAAAGTTCCAAATATCAATCTCGCTTGGCTTCTTTAGATTATTTTTGTCTCGACTTAATGTATTTGATTCTCAGCCCACCACCAACTCCATCATAGAGAGTAGAGACTTACCCCCAATGTCCATTTAATTAATATATTTTTAATATATGCTTTCATGTATATATCCAATCCAATCAGAGAGTTTTATTAATTTTTAAGTTATCTATATTATCTATATATTGTCCTTATTAATCAGCCTCATTGTCTTTATATAAGATATAAGATTAGTATAGAAACCACCTTACTCTCTTCTCCTCCATATATTTCTGGTAATGATCTGTCATAGAATAATCATACAAGTTGAAGTCATGGCAGTTTGAAGCAGAAAAGCCTTATAATAGACTATGGTTTTAGCTATTGAAGAGGAATATATTTATATTTATATATATATATATATATATATATATGTTCTTATAGTCTGCTATGTGTTAAGATATCTTTTTGGTGATCTGGGTCTGTGTTAAACAAGAGAAAAGATCATTGCGATGAAAGAGTTTTGATCATGACAAGTAGTAATAACCAAATATGGCAGTTGGAGAGATTATGGTAATGGCAATCGTAATATCGATCATACTCTTATTTGTTGGAATAGCTATGTTGATCTTCATCCACGTGTGCATCGTGGGCAGGGCTTTCAGAAGAGGTTTCGGAAACGTGTTGGTGCCGGAGAGAGGCGGCGCCACCCTCGCCACAAGTGGCGGTGCATCCACCGGCAACACGAGCATGTCCAAAGACGACCTCGAAAACCTTCCCAGCTTTCACTATAAAACGACAGAAGACACGAGAAGTGACGAGGACTGTGCGGTGTGCTTAGAGACATTCGAGATGGGCGACAAGTGTCGTTTGTTGCCCACGTGTAACCACAGCTTCCATGCCCAGTGCGTCGACACGTGGCTTCTCCGGACACCCTTTTGTCCCATATGTCGAACTGGAGCCGATTCTCGTAAGGGGAGTAGTCGTTTTAGTACTGACACTAGAGGAGATCTGAGCCAAACGACAGAGAGCAGCAGTCGTTTGAGTGACATTAGGATTGATCATGGTGATGATGATGATAATGATGATGTGCTTACAGAGAGTGAAAGCCAGAGAATAGAAGATAGTGGTGCCATAATTGGTAGCAATGGGTTTAGTGAGGAGAATCAAACCCAATCTCTGGGAAAAATGAGAGAGTTGAATGTTACTTGTTCAGTTTCTGGTACAAAATCAGAAGAGAACCAAGGTGAGAGTACTAGAGAGTTGTTGAGTGTTGTAATTTGTTCAGTTTCTGGTGTGGAATCAAAAGAGATCCAAACTAGTCCAACTAGATAGTTATTGTACATGCCATCTTACATATATAATTTGTCATGTAATTACTTTTTTTTTTCACGTGATTGCATTTTTTGTTGGGTTGTATTGTTGTGGTAATGTAGTATTTATTGTTGCATAGATAGTCATAGTTATATGCTTTTAACTTTAATAGATGTATGTTAGTTCTGATTTTTAAAGTGGAAA
Organism: Humulus lupulus; assembly: GCF_963169125.1. Taxonomy (NCBI): domain Eukaryota; kingdom Viridiplantae; phylum Streptophyta; class Magnoliopsida; order Rosales; family Cannabaceae; genus Humulus; species Humulus lupulus. The sequence goes on along the minus strand of NC_084794.1, from coordinate 83,437,199 downwards.
CAAGTTGTTTGCCATAAAAGATTGGTTGATGCTGTTTCGAACACCAAAATTGAAAGAAGTTGATTATGACAATGTCGTTTCTGTTGTACTGCCTCGACTGAGCATCTCTTACACGGTACAATTCCAAAATTTGAAGCTCATTTGTATGGTTTCACTAAATTAAAATAAAAGTGATTATACTTGTGGTGGTTTTGTAAATTTTGAAATTCACTAAAGTAGATGGTATATTTCTAAATTTATTTGAAACTGTGGTATTTTGAAAACGAAGTAAAGAAAAGTTAGTATCTTAAGGTGTTTGTTTGGTTGGAATGTAATAGAATGGTAATAAGAATGGGAATAGAATGGTAGTAAGAATTATATTCTATTGTTTAGTTGAACTTTGGAATCAACATTGTCATCGTAATTATTATGTTTGGTTAACCATTGGAATGGAATAAAATAAATATTAAATTGACTAAAATATCCTTATTAATTTTATTTGATAATTTTAAAAATTTAATTTTGGAGAGAATGCAAGAGGTAATATTAAGATTTTATTATATTTTTTAAATTCACTTTAGGAATGGAATAACCATTAAAATGGATTTGGATTTGGAGTGGAAAAGAATTTCCATTAAATGGTGGAATTCTAATTTTATTGGAATGGATCCATAGCTGATTCCTCCAAAACAAACATGGAGTAAAAGGAAAGAGTCATTACACTGGCTTCGCTCGCTGTTGGAACTCAATGTCAAAGGAGTTCAACGTGTCTGTGATTGCTCATTAAAGAGAAATCAACCGTGATCTACTTGTGTAACTTAAAGGGTCACCATTGGTAGCCTAACTAATGACTCAATTGTCGGAGTGATTTTGTGACTCAACTAGTTAACCCAATAGGTTACTATTGGTAAACAAATGGGTTACCATTTGTAAGCTCCAAATTTTATAAAAATATTATATTTTATTTATACAAAGGATTTCATATTTTTTTAAAATACAATCATTTACATATTAATTAAATAGAATATCACACTTTATTTTATAAAGTAACCTAACGAGTTATCATTGGTAACCAAATGGATAATTATTGATATCCAGTCCTAGCTCTTAAATTCTATTCTATAGTGAAGTGGGTGATCGTATAGTCCGGTACTAGCCAAAATACCACAAAATGATGGGGACATTATATTAATTAAAGTCTCATTCCCATGATTTTTAGTAACTTCTCGACAAAGTAGACACAAGAAAACAACCCAAAATTATCCCAAAGGATAAAAACAAAAGACCTACACTAGTTCTAAAAGAATAAATGGAAAAAGATTACGAATTGACAATTTGCTAAATACTGCCAAAATACAAAAAATCGTGAAGCAGGTAAGACTTAAATTTTCCTTGTACCAATTGGCAAAAGATAAGTGAACTAATACAACAACTCAGTCGTGTATTATTATTTAGAGTCGCTGTAAAAGTAAGTCTACAAAGTCCAAAATTTTAGTCATAAGACCACTCAAGAATCCATATCGTATTATAAGAATAATTTTAAACATCATGATTGATGTTTTGCCCTATTATAAAGTATGAAAATATGATCACACGCGAACTTTTGCCCTACAAACAAAAAATCTTTTTCACGTTTTAGTGTTAAATGAAACAGAAGCAACGTTTTGATCCTTTAGTTTTTTTTTACATAGATCCCACATAAATTACGTAGCTATGCCTGTTGAAATTTTGTGTTGAATTGAAAAACAAATGAAATTTTAGTCCCACATTGTTTATAGGAGGATTTTCTCTTCTTACTTAGCCTATATAAATGGGTCTAGACTGAAAAGTTCAGAACTATAAAAGAATTCCATAACAATTAGATTGAGGTATGTAATTATACTTATTTGTTCTAGTTAAATTTTTTATATTTTTTACTTTTCTATTTTCTATTTGTATAATGAGTAGATATAAATATTATATTTTTATTTTATTGATCATATTTTGTGCAGAATGCCTATATAAAAACAAAATAAAACAATGGAATTATCCTTCGAAACCGGAGCTATTTCACCACTGCCACGTAATCATGTCGTTTTGTTCCCCTTCATGTCCAAAGGCCACACAATCCCACTCCTCCACCTGAGCCGCCTCCTCATCCTCCGCTGTATTTCCGTCTCCTTCTTCACCACTCCAGCTAACCGCCCATTCATTGTTGATTCTCTCTCCGATACCACCGTCTCTATAATCGATCTCCCCTTCCCGGAAAAAGTAAACGGAATCCCGGCCGGCGTTGAGAGCACAGATGGTCTCCCATCCATGTCTTTGTTCCACTCCTTCGCCATGGCTACTGTTATCATGAAACCCGACTTCGATCGAGCCCTCAAGAATCTCAACCCACCTCCGAGCTTCATCGTCTCCGATGGGTTCCTCTGGTGGACCCTCGATTCGGCTTCCGAGATGGGTCTCCCGCGGTTCGTTTCATATGGCATGTCTAGCTACGCCCAGGTCCTTGTCAGAGTTTCGATCCAATACGGGCTTGTTCACGGAGTCCAAAACGATGAACCAATCACGATCCCTCCTTTCCCATGGATTAAAATAAGAAAAGACGACATTCCCAAGTTTTCAGATATGCCGGGAAATAGTTCGGAGCTGGAATTCAGTGCCAAAACAATAGATGCCACGTCTAGGAGTTTCGGCTTGATTGTTAACAGTTTCTACGACATTGAGTCAACTTATGTTGACTATTTTAATCACAAGTGTCGGCCCAAAGCCTGGTGTATTGGGCCCCTTTGTTTGGCAAGCCCACTAAAGAATACAGACCCAGTAAACAAGTCTACGATCATTCGATGGCTAGACCAGAAGCGAGACGAAGAAGAGGGCTCTGTTCTCTACGTGGCGTTCGGGTCTCAGGCTGAGATGTCTTCCCAACAGCTCAAAGAAATTGCAATTGGGTTGGAAGAATCCGAGGTAAATTTTTTGTGGGTATTGAGAAAGAGGGAGAAAAATGAGAGGGATAGCAACGAGTTTTTGTATGATGGGTTCGAAAATAGGGTGAAAAACAGAGGAATGGTGGTGAGAGATTGGGTTGACCAGAGAGAGATATTAAGTCACGACAGTGTTCAAGGGTTTTTAAGTCATTGTGGTTGGAATGCTGTGATCGAGAGCATATGCGCCGGCGTACCGATTCTAGTGTTGCCCATGACGGCAGATCAGCCTTTGAATGCGAAAATGGTGGTGGAGGAGATGAAGGTTGGGTTGAGGATTGAGACTTGTGATGGTTACGCAAAAGGGTTTGTGAAGAGCCAAGGATTAAAGAACAAGGTGAAGGAGTTAATGGAGGGGGAGACGGGGAAGGAAGTGGGGAAGAACGTGAAGGAAGTTGCAGTTATTGCGAGGAAGGCTATGGAAGAAGGTGGTTCGTCGTGGCAAGCATTTGATTCTCTCATCGATGAAGCATTTAACTATATCTCTTAGAAATAGTGTTGTTATGTACTGTGATTAACTTATTATATTAACAAAGAAAAACATGATTTACTAAATAGTAAAAAAAAATTGATTTTTGATTTACTAACAATATCAAAATCTAAAGATTTTGTTTTCTTTCTAATACGACGGTCGTTACCGTAACCCCATTTTCATCCTCATCTTCATCGCCATTTCCATTTTAATCTCAAACCTAATTCTTATTTCAAATTCAAATTAAGTCTTCATCTTCATCACCATCACACCCTAACCCCCAAAATCTAACTCCAAAATCAGATATCACATTCAACAATATTACTCAAACCCAAAAATTTTATGAACAAAGAAAATACCACTAATGTACAATCAATACCCAGCACAAACCCAGATTGTTAAAAAAGGAAAATACCACTAATGTTCAATCAATACCCATAAATTTTAAGGGCAAAACCCCATTTCAGAAAGCAGGCGCTGAGATCGCGTCAACCACCACCATTTTCACCGGAGAGAAGAGCTGAAACTCACCATTGCATTCACCATTATATTGCCTTTGTAACATTCCCACCAAGTCAACTCAGAGAGAAAAGCTGAAACTCACGATCGCATTCACCATCGCCTTCATATTCAATCTAATATTCAAGCTCATCAACATCAGATTCAAACCATATTCACTCTCTCGTCAATATTAAGATTCAAACTCATAAAAAATGAAGAAAAAACTCAAATCTCATCAAAGAAATGAAACCCATAAAAGATAAACCAGATGAGCCATATCTAACCCTTTTCTAAACCCACCTGCAGTGTGGACACCAGCCTCGCGTCTTCCACAATGCCGACCTGCCTCACCTTCACGTCTTCCTAGCTCCAGCATCGATCCCGTCACTCCCTGGGCATGCCAACGATATGAAGCCACCAAGCCTCGCGAGCGATGGAGAAGACAACCGACGTTGGTGCTTCGCGTTCCTGGCAGTGGACCTCAACGGCACACTAGATCTTTCCCGTCCTCAGCCCCAACGTTGGTGCTTAGCATTCCCTGCGTCTTCCACAGTGCCGACCAACCCTACCCTCTCTTTCCCCCTTCTCTTGGTTGAAGAAACAATTGAGCCTTTAGTGTAACTTTTTTTTTCCTTTTATGTTTTTTTAATTTAGGGGATATAGTATTTGTCACCGTGAGTTTTATGGAAATACTGGTTATTATAACCTTTTGATTTAAAATCGTACATATTTCTTACACTTAATCAAATCTTTATATATATACTAGATATAAATAACCTATAATATGAATATTTGGTTAGTTTTATTTATAGAGATTATTAATTATTTTTATTAAATTTATATTAATGTCATATAAATTTCAAATAAATATTATATTTTAATTAAATAATTTATTTAATTTTGTTTAAGTTTATGTTTGTTCTAGTTTTTGAATTTGAGAGGGATAATTATATATTATATGTTTAATGTAATATTAAATATTATACATGTATTTTAAATTTAAGTTTCTTGCTAGTTTTAAAAAAAATAATCAATTTGTTACTAATTACCAGTAGATTATATTATATATTTAATATGATATTATTATAATAAGTGAGTTTAAATTTAATTAAATTTTATTATTTAAAAATAATTATCATTGTAAAATATCTCAAACATATCATATTTTAATTTGTTTAATTATTTATTATTTTTAAAAAATTATCATTGTAAAATATCTCAATAAAATCTTATTTTAATTTTTTATTTTATTTTATTTAAGTTTAAGTATTTACAAAATACCGTTAGATATAAGAATATTATGTTAAATATAAGAATATTTCGTTAAAGTTGACATTAAAAAAATAAAAAACCGTTAAAACTAAGAATTTCTGTTATCTACACACTTATTATATAGAATATGTATATATACTAGATACAAACAACGTGCATATTGCATGTTTGTTTAATTTTATTTATAGAATTTATTAATTATTTTTATTAATATCATATAAATTTTGAAATAAATGTTGTATTTTAATTAAATAATTTATTTATTTTTGTTTAAGTTTATGATTGTTGTAGATTTTGAATTTGGGACTGATAACAAGATATTATATATTATATGTTTAATGTAATATTAAATATTATACCTGAATTTTAAATTTAAGTTTCTTGCTAATTTAAAAAAAAAAAAAAATTTGTTGTTAATTCACAGTATATTATATTATATGTTTAATATGATGTTATTCTAATAAGTGAGTTTAAGTTTAATTAAATTTTATTTAAGTTATAATTTTTTTTATTTTTAAATAATTATCATTGTAAAATATCTCAAAAATATCATATTTTATTTTGTTTAATTATTTATTACTTTAAAATAATTATCATTATAAAAAATCTGAAAAATATCTTATTTTAATTTGTTTAATTATTTATTATTTTTAAATAATTATTATTGTAAAATATCTCAAAAATATCATATTTTAATTTTTTTAATTATTTATTTTATTTTATTTTATTTAAATTTAAGTATTTACAAACAACCGTTACATATAAAAATATTCTGTTAAATATAAGAATATTTCGTTAAAATTAACATTAAAAAAATAAAAAGCTGTTCAAACCAAGAATTTTCTTTATCTACACACTTATTATATAGAATATATATATATATATTTATATATATATATATATATATAAAAGGAGAACTTCAAAAGACTATAGCACACTTTTTATTTTCTCATTTAGTCTAATTTTTTTATTTATTTTCTATTTTCTAAAACATCTTAACAATTAAAAATATCAATCTATTTATATATATATATATATATATAAAGGAGAGCTTCAAGAATATTATGTGGCACTCTAAAATCTCTTCAAAACACTCTTTCTATTTTCTCATTTAATCTAATTTTTTTATTCATTTTCTATTTTCTAAAATATCTTAACAATTGAAAATATCAATATATATACATATTAATTTGATTAAAAATTTATTTAGTTTAAATATCTTAACTACTTATTTATTGAAAAATACTAAAAAAATTAATTAAAAATTACGTAATAATTTTCGATTATCTATATATCTATTTTTCTTATTATATTATAATTATATTTTTTTATTCCAAAGTGAATAGTTTTACAAAATATTTATATCTATATCTATATATAAATGAGAATGTGGCATCCTACATTTTTACAATCTATTTTTACTATTTTGTGAGAATTTTATATTGTGTCCAAAAAAAAAAAATATACATACATATATACGTACATCAACCCTTCAACAAATGTAACAGAATTAACCAAATTAATACACATACTTATAAATACATTGCTTCTAATATAGTCATACGTAGCAGTAGTTATCCAATAATAATAGCATGAAAGAGATATTAATGAGAATGGTCACATATGGTTTAACTAAACAGTTATCACAATTAGATTTTATTATATTATTATATCATTTTATAATTAACATTTTACAATCTAAAGTATCTAATTTTTTATTTTCTTCAATATTTTATTAATTTTTTTAGTTTTAACCCATAAAAGTATGCCGTTACAAAATAATATGTTGCTTTTGCAGGCAGTTCTCTTCCTTAGAAAGAGAACTACCTTGATATTGGGAAGAACATATAATACATGAATATTAATCGATTCTCTATATATCTATTTTTCTGATTATATTATAATTATGTTTTTTATTCAAAAGTGAATAGTTTTACAAAATATTATAATTATTATCATCAATCATCAATATTTATAATTGTATTTTTCTCTTATTTGATATTTTACTAAGCTTGTGAAAATAAGATATTACTAATGGCATTATTTGGATTTGTGATTTGTTTTCACTATAATAAATTAATATTTTATAGATTGTAATTTTAGTGGACATTCCCGCAGCAACAAAAGATACGGAGGTTGATGTAAAATACGAAAAATTCTTTTTAGAAATAAGGAACACATTATGAATGAAAAATAATATTACTAAAAATAAAATAATGCACAACAACAAAAATAATAAATGTTTATTTAAATTATTTATGTTTTTTTTAATTTAAATGTAATAGTTTTACAAAAATATATATTAACAACATGTATAATTTAATTTAAATTTGATTTATTTCAACGATGTATATTTTGAATTTAAATTTGATTAGATATTTCATTACAACAACTATTTAATTAAATTATAAATATAAGTAAACAATATTTTTTTCTCATTTTTTATATTACTTTTTTAATTTATAGCTATTAATTTATTAAGGAATTTTTTTTATCTATTTTGTCTGTTCTCTTTTTTCTCATTTTTATTTTAATAAAAATTATAATAGATAAACATATCTACATATAATAATAATAATAATAATAATAATAATAATAATAATAATAATAATAATAAAATCTATCTATTTATATTTTAACTTTTTGACAAAATACAAGATCCAAATGTTAACTTTTAACAATAAAATATTCAAACGGGTAATCAACCAAATTATACGTGGTTCAAATAATCTATCTTTATGTTACACCCAGATTTCGAGCTAGGTTAAATATGACCTCGAAAGTTGGATTCGCAAGCAAGTGGACTCTTAAGGTTGGAAATATGCTCCAGGATTAAATATCGAGCCTGCAGGACATAGACGACCTCGAGTATGGTGACCTCGAAGTATTCATGATCTCGAAAGATAGCTCCGGGGACGCTCTCATCTTCAGGGGTGATCTCGGATCAGGGGTCCCGAGCTCGGCGCACATACGATCTCGAAAGCCATGTGGCCTCGGGAGATGTTTCTAGCTCGATAGATGACGGGAAACCTGGGAAGCTAAAGCCTTAGAGATACGTGATAACCACCTTGAATATCTACAGGTGTTATAAATACGAGATGTAATCCTCATTTATTAATGTAAATCCCCTAGAATCGTGGGATATTATTTGGTCAGTTATACGTCCCCTGGTCTTCAGGGGACGTTTCCTTTTATATTTGATTATAGGCATTTAAAGCAATTTATTTTATTTACACAAAAAGAGTAACTACCCAAAATATGTGGGATAGTATTCTGCAGCCTTCTCTATAAATAGAGAGGTTAAGCACCATTGTAAAGGACCGAAATTCTGATCCTTGAGAGAAAACTCTGAAGAATTCATTCCTAAGAATTTTCAGAGATAATCTTGAGCTTAATAACAGAGACTTGTGGACTAGGCAGATTTAACTGCTGAACCACGTAAAAATCGTGTCTGTATTGTTTTATTTCAATTGGCCGTTATCAGTTATTGTTTATGTGCTCTTCTTTCACTGTTTGACGAAAAACGGCGTCAACAGTTTGGTGCTTTCATTGAGAGCCTTAAGCATTCATCCCTGAGAAAATCATGGCCACAAACAATCAGACCCTTGAGGAAAATTACCCAAGACGTCCTGGAAAACAACCAATGGAGAACCCGGATGTTGAAGAGAGAAGTGGGTCCTCTGATTCCCGGGGACCACCTCCTCCACCAAGAGATGAGGATATGTACTACAGTCCTGAGCGGTACGTTCCTATTGTGGAACTTGAAAACCGACAACTGAAGCAGCTGTTGGCAGAAGCCAACAAACGGAATGAGGAGTTGACAAGGATAGCTGCAGAGGCGCAGGTGGCTCAGCCCCCACCTCCGCGCGAAAGCAAAGTCCCTCCTCCAAGGGACGTACATGTTCCTCCCCGGAGGCCCCGCGGGCGTCCATGAAAGGATGCTGCCACAAGGAGGCCGACTCAACCTCCGGCACCAGCAGAGCCATCCGCTCCACCTAGGCCCCAGAGGAGTACTCGAGCTCGGGCCCCGGCTAACCCGCTTGTGGAAGTGCCTGCAGGAGCTGAGAATAACCGAATGTGATTGACCCATCTCGGGCAAATTCTGGACCCTCTAGGCCGCGACAAGGGTGGCAGCCACCGTCGCCTATACGGTTCCCTCCGTCACCCATAAGATATCCTTCACCCCACACAGAAACGCTCAACCTGTTCGAGATCAGGATCAAGGGCGTGCGGGGGAAAGACAAGGAAACAGGGAGACTTTCCAGGAGCGGAGAGGCGCTCCATCTGAGAGAAGTCAGACGTCTCGATCTCGCACTGCGGAGACGAGGCGGCGTGGAAAGAATCCATTGCGAAATAACCGAACAATGAGTTTCACCAGTGATGAGTCCGGAGAGACCAGGTCCGTCAGTAAACACGACCGAGGTCGAAAGAATACTGGAAGTCGCAAGAATTGTCCTGACCTGCGAAATCATCTGAATCAGAGTCGGGGGAATGGAGATCAAACAAATCCGGACCTGAGGGATCGCTTGAATAAGCGTAGAGATCCCTTGCGAAGACGCGAGCCTGGAATCACTATCAATGACAGTCAATTCCAGACAACACCTCCTATTGACCCAGTCCAAGAAAGAATCGATCAGCTCGAAAGAGCCTTTAGGCTTTTAAAGAATGAACGAGGAAATGGTCGATATGAGGACTCTGATGAGGAGCTCGAGCCGTTCGCTCCCCATATTTCTGACACTCAATTTCCTCAAGGTTTTCGGATTCCTCACGTCCCTACGTTTGAAGGAAAGACCGACCCGTGTAGTCACCTGAGCACGTTCAACACTATCATGAGAGCCAGTAACGTGGGTTACGAGCTCAGGTGCATGTTGTTTCCAATATCATTGGCCGGACCTGCCAAAAGTTGGTTCGAAAAATATAAGAGACACTCAATAACCTCATGGGAGCAATTGTCTAAAGACTTTAAGAAGCAGTTCAGAGCAATGGTAGGGGTCAGACCAGAAGCGTCCACCTTAACTAACGTTCGGCAGCAACCGGGCGAAACACTGAAGAGTTACTTAACAAGATTCAATCTGGAAGTAGCCCGAGCTCGGGATGTGGATGACAGTGGACACCTCATGGCTATCCGAGCTGGCGTATTACCGGGAAGTGCCCTTTGGGACGACATGCAAGGGAAACCGGTAAGGTCAATAACCGAGTTTAACAGACGAGCGCAGAGGTTTGTCAATGTAGAGGAAGCGAGGTCGACGCTCAAAGCGACCTCCCAGTCCGAAACTACAACGATAAATATCAACTCTGCCTCAACCTCGGCAGACCCAGCAGCTCCAAAGCCTGCCACGGAGAACCCCTCCAAGAGGAAAAAGAGCGAAGGAAGTAACCCCGAAGCTGAGGGAGGAAAGAAAAAGAAAGGGGAAAGGTATTTCTCCGTGTATAGAGTATACACCGAGCTCAATGAGTCTCGAGAGAACATATACCTGGCTAATGAGAACCAGGTCTCCTTTAGGCACCCCGACCCAATGAGAAATCAAAAATCCAAGAGGGATTCCAGTAAATATTGTCGGTTCCACAGAGACACCGGACATAAAACCGATGAATGTCGACAACTGAAGGACGAGATCGAAGGGTTGATCTCGAGAGGTTACTTCCGGCATTATGTCAAAAACCAGAATACTGGTCAGGCGGCCACGAGCCAGAGAGTAGCCGCGCCTCCAACCACACAAAACAATAACTCCCGATCTCGGGAAGAAGATAGGCCCCTGTCGATTGATGGAGAGGATGTAATAACCATCTCGGGAGGGCCTCACCTCGCAGGAGGGGGCAGGAATGCCCAAAAGAGGTATGTTAACGAGCTAAAGACAGGGGACGGGTCTCCTTATGAACCCGAACCTAGGGCACCAAAAAGTCAGAGGATTGAAACACAACCTATAACCTTCACCGAGGAAGACGCCTCCCATGTTCAATTCCCTCATCATGATCCGCTGGTTATTACTCTTCAGTTGGCCAATAAAAGGGTCCACCGAGTTCTCATAGATAATGGGAGCTCAGTCAACATCCTCTATAAAGCAACCCTCGAGAAGATGGGACTCTCCCTTCGCGACCTGAAAGCATGTGCAACTACTTTGTACGGCTTTTCAGGAGAAGGAACTGCCTATATGGGATCCATTGAGCTCCCTGTGACCTTGGGAGACTATCCAGTCTCGGTGACCAAGATAATGGAGTTCGTGGTAGTAGACTTACCATCTGCCTACAATGTGCTGCTTGGGAGACCCGCCCTGGTCGGGCTGGGGGCAGTTTCATCAAAAAGGCATCTGGCCATTAAGTTCCCGACCCCTAGCGGAGTCGAGACGTTGAAAGGAGACCAATTGGCAGGGAGGGAATGTTATAGCATCTCCATGAGAGGAAAGAAACAAACGAACGCTCAAGCACTCGCCATCATACAAAACAAAGATGGAACGGTCTTAGAGGTTGACGAAGAGATCGATCCGAGGATTGAGGAGAAGGTTGACCTCGAACCTTTAGAGGAGCTCGAAGAAATTCAACTCGAAGAAACTGATACCTCGAAGAAAGTGAAGGTCGGAAAACACCTCCAAGATGAGGCTAAATAGCAATTAATTTGCTTTCTGAAGAAAAACCAGGATGTCTTCGCGTGGTCGCACTCAGACATGGTAGGAATAAGCCCGAATGTAGCAAGCCACGCTCTAAACATAGACAAAAGCTTTCCCCCAAAGCAACAAAAGCAAAGACAGCTGGACGAAAACAGAAAGAAAGCACTGAAGGAGGAGGTTGACAGGTTAAAGGCAAACCATTTCATTAGGGACGCTTTTTACCCTGACTGGGTAGCCAATCCGGTGTTGGTCCCAAAGCCCAATGGGACGTGGAGAACCTGTATTGACTACTCAGATCTCAACAAAGCTTGCCCAAAAGACTGTTTTTCGTTGCCAAGGATTGACCAGCTCGTAGATGCCACGGCGGGGCATGGCCTGATGTCGTTCATGGATGCTTATTCTGGATATAACCAGATTCCCATGCATTCCCCCGACCAAGAACACACGAGCTTCGTCACGGATAAAGGGCTATATTGCTATAATGTCATGCCATTCGGGCTCAAGAATGCTGGAGCCACATACCAGTGGCTCGTAAACATGATGTTTTCAGAGCAAATAGGGAACAACATGGAGGTTTATGTTGATGACATGCTTGTAAAGTCTCAACTCAACAAGAACCATGTTGATGACCTCGAAGAGTGCTTCGGCGTGCTCAGGAAGTATAACATGAAGCTAAATCCTCAGAAGTGCACTTTTGGGGTATCTTCAGGAAAATTCCTGGGCTTTATTGTGAACTCCCGTGGAATCGAGGCTAACCCTGACAAGATCAAGGCCCTGATTGACATGCCCTCACCTCGAAGGCACAAGGATGTCCAAAGTCTGACTGGCAGGATGGCGGCCCTAAGCAGATTCATCTCGAAGTCTACAGATCGTGGTCTTCCATTTTTCAACTTGCTGAGAGGAGGTAAGAAATTTGAATGGACAGAGGAATGCGAGTTGGCCTTTCAGGAGCTCAAAAAACACCTTGCGGAACCACCCATCCTGTCAAAACCTGAAACGGGGGAAATACTGTACCTATACCTTTCAACTACCGAACACGCGATAAGTGCGGTGCTCTTCCGAGAAGAAGAGAGGGTGCAAAGACCCGTTTATTACATAAGTAAAAGATTACTGGGGGCAGAGTCAAGGTACCCATTGATGGAGAAACTCGCACTCAGTCTAATTCATTCATCCCGTAAGCTCCGCCCCTACTTTCAGGCACATCCCATCCATGTGCTGACTGATCAACCACTTAGACAAGTCCTATCTAAACCAGAGGCTTCAGGTCGACTCCTTAAATGGGCTATTGAGCTCGGACAGTTCGAGATCACCTACCACCCAAGAACGACCATTAAGGCACAGGCATTGGCGGACTTTATAGTGGAATGTACGTGTATAACCGACGACGAGGTAATAACCACGACCCACGAGCTGTGGAAACTTTACGTCGACGGCTCGTCAAATGAAAATGGAGCAGGGGCAGGGATCATTTTGGTTACCCCCGAAGGAAGCAGATTTCATTCTGCCCTAAGATTTGGCTTTAAAGCATCGAATAATGAGGCCGAATACGAGGCTTTACTCGCGGGACTTCGTATAGCTAAGGAGCTCAAAGCTAAAGTTATACATTGCTACAGTGACTCCCAGCTAGTGGTTAATCAAATCTTGGGTGAATACCAGGCTCGCGGCACGAGAATGGCAGCTTATTTGGAGAAGGCAAAATCAGCGTTAGAGTGTTTCGAATTCTATACAATCGAACAGGTTCCTCGCGAGCAGAATTCAAATGCAGATGCCTTAGCTCGACTTGCAACGTCCGCCGAAAATGAAGAGCTGAATGTCGTACCCAAAGAACACCTATCAGCACCTAGCATTAACGAGCCAGAAGAGGAAGATGTGTGTATGATCGAAACAGAGCCGACCTGGATGACCCCGATAGTTGATTGTCTCAAAAATGGAGTTCTTCCAAAAGATCGGAACCAAGCTCGAAAGTTTCTATATCAACTTCCTCGTTACACAATCTTGGATGGAAGGCTGTATCGAAGGGGATATTCCATGCCGTTACTCAGATGCGTAACCCCTCCTGAAGCTAAGAAAATCATTGAAGAAATTCATGAAGGGTTCTGCGGAGATCACATTGGGGGGCACAGCCTGTCCAAGAAGATCATACGCCAGGGATATTTCTGGCCAACCATTAAAGCAGATTCTTTCGAGTATGTGAAGAAATGCGACAAATGCCAGAGATTCGCCACGATACCTCGAGCCCCACCATCCGAGCTGACCATGTTGACATCTCCATGGCCTTTCGCGGTATGGGGCATCGACCTCATAGGCTCTCTCCCGACTGGAAAAGGCGGAGTGAAATATGCTGTAGTCGCCGTGGATTACTTCACAAAATGGACGGAGGCTGAACCATTGGCAACTATAACCTCAAAGAAGATCCTTGATTTCGTTGTAAAGAGCATCGTGTGCCGATACGGAGTGCCGAGGAAGATCGTATTCGACAACGGAACCCAGTTCGATTGCAACCTATTCACCAATTTTTGTGAAAAGAACGGTATAATAAAGAGTTTTTCATCAGTGGCTCACCCTCAAGCGAATGGCCAGGTCGAAGCTGTGAACAAAACTCTCAAAAGTTCACTAAAGAAAAAGTTGGAGGAAGCAAAAGGACGGTGGCCCGAAGAATTGCCCCAAGTCCTTTGGGGATACAGGACCACGGCTCGGACCTCAACAGGACATACCCCGTTCTCTCTAGCATACGGCTGCGAGGCAATGCTGCCCATAGAAGTCGAAATCCCAACGATTCGAACTCAGATCTACGACCAAAGTTCAAACCATACTCAGCTCGAGGAAACCTTAGACTTGATTGAAGAAATAAGAGAAGAGGCCCAGCTGAGAAATGCTGCCTACCAGCAACGAACTACCAGATACTTCAACAAGAGGGTTCGAGATCGAAAATTTGGAATGGGAGATCTGGTGTTAAGACGCGTATTCTTGGCAACTCGAGATTCGGCAACTGGAGTGCTCGGGCCGAACTGGGAGGGACCATACCAGATAGAGTCAGTCATCCGACCTGGTGTGTACAAACTTGCGAGATTGGACGGGAGCCTAGTACCGCGAGCATGGAATGGCGAACACCTTAGACCTTACTATCAGTAGTGTAGGAAAAGTGTTGCCTATAACCATGAGTTTCTATTTGTATTAGCTTATTTGTTTTTGAATGTCATCAAATAAAAGATCCATTTCGTTCAAATATGTTATTTCTTTTTATTTTTGCAATCTCTCTTAATTTAATAACCTATGGTCACACTCATAGGATATTAAGGGGGCATCATTGGTACATATACCATCAGCTTAAAAAATAAAATAACATATACAAAAAAATATAAAGTATTTGGATGTAACCAAATACGCGAGCCTAGATAGTTCGGATATAACCGAATTATCAAAAACATATAAAGTATTTGGATGTAACCAAATACGCGAGCCTAAGATAGTTCGGACATAACCGAATTATCACAAATATATAAAGTACTTGGATATAACCAAATACGCGAGCTGAGAAAGTTCGGACATAACCGAATTATCAAAAACAGAAAACGTTTGGAATTAACCAGATGTGCAAACTAAACAGGTTTGGAACAAACCAGCCAAAAAACTAATCGATGATAAGTAGGAACCTAAACCTACTTCGAGATAAGTCGAGATCGAGGCTGGAATATCTTAAAGAAAATAGTTTCGAACTCTTAACCTCGGAGCAAAAACTGAGGATGAGGAAAAGTGACTAAACAAAAAAGATATAACCAAATCATTCACATTACATACCATATAAGTACTTTCGGGTTCATGGTTAAAGTAATATCCGACTTTGGAAATTAACGAGGTCGGAAGCGGATAATTTGAACAAACTGTGCATGAATGCATTGAGCTTCGAACCAAAATCCACAATATGTTTGTATGACTAAATAAACATAACTGATTCATCAATATAAAATGTGCCAAATATTTCGAGCCAAGAAATGTAAAGCATATATAAGTAATATTTAAAGAAATTGTATCAGCCCCGAGGGCATAAATTAAAATAATTACAGAGATAAGGGGACGCAGCCCCAATAAATGGTTCCCCCGAGATCAGAGTCAAGGAAGAGGAGTCTCCTTGGCCTTCTCAGCATCTGCAGCACCGGATTCCTCAGGACGAATAGCATGACTATTTTCCTGAGCTCCCTCCGAAACGGCGTCCCGAGCAGCCTTTTCCTTCTCGAGCTGATCAGCCTTCTCCTTCTCGAGCTGCTCAGCCTCTTCCTTCTTGAGCCGAGCATTCCACCTTTCAAGAAGTGGCGCCTCGTGAGGACCTAAGAAGCTGGTGTACAGATCTTCATTGTAGGCCCACATTCGGTACATAGCAGAGTCAACCGCTTGATCTTTCTTCTCCTTGTATTCAGCAAGGAGGCGAGTTTTTTCATCCTCCATGATCTCGAAGGTGGTAGCCTTGTCCTCTTCAAGCTTCTTGTTGGTCTCCTGAAGCTAGGTGATCTCCTTCTTATGCTCCTCGAGCTCAGCTTTCAGCTTCCCGAGCTCGGTGGCCATGTTTTCACGTTCCTTGGCTCCTGCCTCAAGCTTCGCATTCGCTGCCTTCAGATCATCGCATGCTTTGAGCTGGAGATCCTTCGCTTCCTGAGCATGAGACTTGCTCGAGTGGATCTCATTGTTCAGCTTATAGTTAAGCTGGGCAGTGAAGGCAAGAGCCTAAAAAAGGAAGGAACCACCATTAGCTCCAGGTCAGTGTGATTATAAGCAGAAAAGGAAGGACTATAGAAGGATACTCACCGCGGCAGTATGCTCGATACTCTTCTTGTAGAGAAAAGTGCAGTCTCGGGTGTCATTTAAGCACTGCCATTGGGGAGCTTCGAGACTGCCATAGCTCTGGCCGATCCGGGACATAACATCCGAGACCAGCGTAGATCCATGGGACCCAGCGGCATTATCAACCACATATGCATCCATGTGGGTGGAGACTGAAAGCTTATGTGCTCGAGAAGCAGAAGGCCTTCTAGAAGGCGGACCTAAGGATGACTGAACCACCACGGAGGGTTGGGCCTCAGCCATGGCGGAGGGACCGACCAACGAAGTCGGCGCCACTGCCGAGGCGACGACCTGTGAGGATGGCGCCGTTGTGGAAGCACCGGCCTGGGAAGTCGCCGCAGCGATGGAGCTCGAAACCGGCGGAGCAAGGGGAGGTGTTTTCTTGGACCTCTTGGGGCCTTTGCCCGACGGGTCAGTCTTCTGCGCCCCCGCTCTGGGGCGCTTGCTCCTCTTGGCGCCGGCGCCGTCGATGATGTTGTCGAGGTCGGAGTCCATCTTGCCTACACAAGTCACAACACAGAGTGAGTTAATAAAAGAGAAGCATACAAGTTGTTTCAGTATCACAGACGTATAAAGAGATGGTAGAAGAAACCTAACTGGAACTCTCCCCCGAGCTCGAACTTGGGGACCATGAAATTCCCCCGTCTTCGGAGGAGGCGGGGGGAGTGCCTTCCCTATATGTGGGCGATAACCTCGAAAGGTCCCTATAATTGTTGGTCCCATACTGAACGGCTATCCCGTTCCATATCTCGTCCGTGGTGTACATGGTGTCGTATTTCCCGAGCCCACTATCAAACCTATGGACACAGTCATCTACCCAAATCCATATGCAGAAGTGGTATCTATCCTGTGGGCACGAGACTAACCTATTGGGCCTATGTTTTAGTAAGGTGGGGGACCACATTCTCGAGGTAGGAAGGACTTTATCTTCATCCGAATCCGAGCTCGAGGCTTCATCATTAGCCTCATTCCCAGACAGCGGACTCCTCGGGCGAACTGGAAGTGGCAGCCTCGTTTCTCTCCTCGGAGGAAGGGCACCTGTGGGCAGTGGCACCTGCTCCCAGTGTTCATATTTTTTATTGGACCAGTCAAAGGTGGACTGGCCCTCCCCCAAAAGTCCACACTTTCGAAGCTTATCCTCGTGTATAAGATATAAGAGGGACCTCCTGCCATGTGGGAGTTGGAGCAGGGTCTCTCTATGCTCCTTCATTGTATTGTCAGGAGTGAGACGCTGAAAATTGGCTGAAAGACAACATATTTCTACTAAGTACGGATCTAAGAGCTAAAGTCACGAGCACAGAAATAAAGATAACAAGAATACTTACGAATCTGCCTGAACGAATAATGTCGAGACGGGGACAGGCCGTCTGTCCAGAAGAAGGCCCTTTTGAAATCGGGCGGATGGTTGGGAAGATCTTCAAAGACCTTCTTCTCCTTGGGATAGCTCGAGAGGTAATAAAAGCCATCCCCTCCCCGAGCTCGGGAGGGGTTACTTTTCAGACAAAAGAGATACAAGATCTCTTGAGGCGAAGGTCCTTTCCACCCCATCTCGTGGAATAAGGACCTCAAGGCAGACAGTACCCTGTAAGAGTTGGTGTTCAGTTGGAACGGGGCCAACCCAACGAAATCCGTGAAGTCCTTGAAGAAAGACTTCAAGGGCAACAGAGCTCCTACCCTCATATGTTCCTGGCTCCAGGCCGCGTATTTCACACTGGCGTCGCGGCCCCCAGGGGCGAAGCAGCTTCGTTCATGGTTGAGCGGAGGTCGACACTTCAAGGAGCCTGACAGGCTAAGGCCGTGGAAAGCCAGGATGTCAGTTATCTGACTAGTTGTGGTAACCGAGCTCCAGTAGTGCTAGGCCTCAAACATTTCTCTCCTCGGCTGCGAGGAAGAAGGTTCCCCCATTAGTGAAAATTTGAGCTCTCCCGGAGGGAACGCGACAGTAACCTTTAATGCAGGATCGAGAGGGATCGGCCTAGGTCCTGGATAGGATTCCGGATAAAGGGCCTCCCGAAGAACTCTCCTCTTCCCCTCTATGACCTCGTCTATCTGGTGGCGGTAGTGAGCTCAAATGTCCTCTTGCTCGTGCGCAAGCTCGTATTCTCTTATCCGACGTTGATTCCGGGCGAACAGCGATTCTGGGCTCGGAGATTTTGGCTCGTAAGGGATTGCCAGCAACGACCCCCACCGTCTTTCCAGATTCTGTGACATCTAGCGAGAAAGAAAAAATGGTGAGGGCCATGCATGCAAGAGTTCCGAGCTCGAACTTATGAGCTCGGGGATTTAGGAGCAAAACAAGCTAAATATTAAGACCCTTATTGAAGAGTCAGGGCGTGCGTTCCACGAAAAAGAAAGGAGCGTGGAAAGTTTTTTGAAAATCCCGAAAATCAAGGGAAAAGAAAGTGGTGGTTAACCAGGAAAGGCAGCCTTGGGTTTCGTGCATTTATCAAGGCCCATGTTTTTTACCCGAAAACTTAGTGTACAAGAAACGTCGCCTAAAAATTTCAAAACCCAAAAAATTGGAGCCTCACTCAAATATGAAAACTGGGTATAAGCCAGTGATGTAAATCCAGTATGGAAGTCTAAAAAGCATAAGAGCCTATCGGATAAAAACCTCCTATCATATTATGCTAAGGATGTAAACTAGTATATACACATACACAGCAAGAACAGTTTGAATAAAAACTGACAAAATGAAAAACAAAGATTGCATACTTACACAATAATGGCGATTGCAGAGAGATTGTCGATTGAAGAAGAGGTTGCAAATAAGAACTCACGGACTCGAACAGACCAGGGGTTCTTTGTTTCTTTGGCCGAGAAAACATGCACAGAATAGAAACTTTGTAAAGAAGTCTCTGGTTTCGTTTTTCTTCTTTTCTTGCTTTTGGTGAACGAAGGTAAAAATGAAGACGAAGAATGGGGTCTCGTATATATAGATGGAAAAAGGGGGATTAGTCCGGGGCGTTAAATGAAATCCTTGCTAGATCGGACGGATGGGAATCAATGACAAGATGGCGCCGAAAAGGTGGCAGACGGATGATCGTGGGCATGTTTCCAAGGTACTCAAGTACCAATAATGAGCAATACCCAGTTGACGCGTGTCCATTTTCAAAAGTGTGACGGTACAGTTCTCAAAGGAAGTAGTTCAAAAGTTTCCTTCTCTTAGGATTCGAACAAATACTTTTGAGGGGGCAAGATGTTACACCCAGATTTCGAGCTAGGTTAAATATGACCTCGAAAGTTGGATTCGCAAGCAAATGGACTCTTAAGGTTGGAAATATGCTCCAGGATTAAATATCGAGCCTGCAGGACATAGACGACCTCGAGTATGGTGACCTCGAAGTATTCATGATCTCGAAAGATAGCTCCGGGGACGCTCTCATCTTCAGGGGTGATCTCGGATCATGGGTCCCAAGCTTGACGCACATACGATCTCGAAAGCCATGTGGCCTCGGGAGATGTTTCTAGCTCGATAGATGACGGGAAACCTGGGAAGCTAAAGCCTTAGAGATACGTGATAACCACCTTGAATATCTACAGGTGTTATAAATACGAGATGTAATCCTCATTTATTAATGTAAATCCCCTAGAATCGTGGGATATTATTTGGTCAGTTATACGTCCCCTGGTCTTCAGGGGACGTTTCCTTTTATATCTGATTATAGGCATTTAAAGCCATTTATTTTATTTACACAAAAAGAGTAACTACCCAAAATATGTGGGATAGTATTCTGCAGCCTTCTCTATAAATAGAGAGGTTAAGCATCATTGTAAATGACCGAAATTCTGATCCTTGAGAGAAAACTCTGAAGAATTCATTCCTAAGAATTTTCAGAGATAATCTTGAGCTTAATAACAGAGACTCGTGGACTAGGCAGATTTAACTGCTGAACCACGTAAAAATCGTGTGTCTGTATTGTTTTATTTCAATTGGCCGTTATCAGTTATTGTTTATGTGCTCTTCTTTCACTGTTTGATGAAAAACGGCGTCAACACTTTACATTCCTATTTTTTAATTTTTGATAAAACACAAGGTCCACAAGTTAATTTAAAAAAAAATTAATGGTCAAAATTGGTAAACAACTAAAATACAAGGTTCAAAATGGTGTGAACCCTTATAGAAAACATAAATTATATATATATTTATATAATTTACTTTTTATAAATAATTTTTAACCTTTTGAATAAATATATGATCCACAGGTTAATTTTTAAAAATAAACAATCAAAATGAGTAATCGGCCAAAATATAGTGTTCAAATAATAGATTTATCTATTTCTATTTTAATATTTTGACAAAACTTGAGGTCTACAAGTTAATTTGTAAAAATAAAAGTTCTAATGGGTGATCGACTAAAATACAAGGTTCAAAATAGTGTGAACCCTTACAGAAAACAAAAATTATATAAATATATAATTTAATTTTCATAAGAAGTTTGAACATTTTAAATAAATACATGGTCCAAAGGTTCATTTTAAAAAACATAGGGTTAAAACGGGTAATGAGCAAAAATACAGTTTTAAAATAATCAATCTATCAATTCTAATTTTTATTATTTTGACAAAACACGAGATCTAAAAATTAATTTTTAAAAATAAAGACTTCAAACAGGTAATTGGCCAAAATAAATCTTACACAAAATATAAATTTTCTTATACATAATTTAGACTTTTTATAAAAAGAACTACGCAAAGCGTATAATAATAATAAATAAAAGTAAATGTACAACAAGCTTTTTGAACTTTGTTTTCAGTACTTTAAAATTTGTCATAATTTTTCAAAAATCTACAGGAGGTTCGCTATACAATAACAGTGAACACCATCATGAAATAAAAAATTATGGTCAAGATGTCTTCACGTGTCTATATAAAGAACATGTTGTACGAGTATGGTCAAAATGAATCACCACCCCACAGTCTCCCAAAAAATATTTTAAAATATATATGTTTTAATAATTACAAAAGACTGCGCGGAGCGCGATTATATTTTCTAGTATATATATATACATATTGCTTCAAGAAGATTATGTGGCACTTTAAAATCTCTTCAAAGCACTCTTTCTATTTTCTCATTTAATCTATTAATTTTATTTTTCTATTTTCTAAAATATCTTAACAATTAAAAATATCAACATATATACATATTAATTTGATTAAAAATTTATTTAGCTTAAATATCTTAACTACTTAATCATTCAAAAATACTAAAAAAAAATTAAAAATTACGTAATAGTTTTCGATTCTCTATATATCTATTTTTCTTATTATATTATAATTATGTTTTTTATTCAAAAGTGAATAGTTTTACAAAATATTATAATTATTATCATCAATCATCAATATTAATAATCATATTTTTCTCTCATTTGATATTTTACTAAGCTTGTGACAATACGATATTACTAATGGCAGTATTTGGATTTGTGATTTGTTTTCACTATAGTAAATAAATTGTTGACTCTCGATTTGGCCAACGACACGGAGTCAGAAATACGACAAGAAATGAGATAATAATCAAGAGTTTAATCTAATTGTAAAGAATAGGCACAGACGATTTATAGTGGTTCGACCCCAAAGAATTTTTAATGACCTACGTCCACTTAGTGTTATTATTAATATTGAATCCAAATGTCGTGATCAAAGAAATAAGGTTCTTGAGTTTTACAAACCTTGGGAGAGTTACAACAAGATGATGGATAATCGCACTGTATGTTCTTTCTCTCAGTATTCAGGAAAAAGATTCAAAGGTCAAAAGTCCCATCCTTGAGCTCTCTCATGCCTATTTATAGGCTCAAGGGGGGTTACATGGGCCAATGGGCCTTAACTGTCCTTAATATTCATGTATCAAGGCAATAAAGAAGAAATAATCAACATAGTAATTATAAGATTACAATCTTTTAAGGAAATAAACCGAAGCATACGACCAGCCTGGTCGCATCCAATCGTGAGTTTTGATGAAGCAACGGGTAGCTGGTCAATAATCGAACAACACCTCCTTATCTTGACTCTGCCACGTGTCAACTACGTGTGAGAAATCCTTGCCACGTCACCAGCGGCCGTTTTTGGGTAAACATTTGCCCCCCAAGTTTATTTTAATGCGACCAGCATAAACTAAACTTAAGGAACCGACTCTTCGCGTACCCCACCAAATTTGTCAGAGCCGCCCATGCCTTCTCGAAAAAGGTAACCAATCATGTCTAATCAAGTCTTTTCGGTTTCCCAAAAATTTGTCTGACGGCTTTTGCACTTCCCCATACTTTGAAAAAAGTAATTCCATGATTACCTCTTTTACGGCGCCACGATCACTATAAATAATACCCCAAAATCACATTTTTACTTTGTACTTTTCACTTACCTTCTCTTCTTCAAGAACTTTAAAGAACTTCGACCTTCAGAGCCTAGAAAACCCAGAAGCTTTCATCGCTGATCTAAGGAACTTTCGCTCAGACATTCAAAATGTTCGTGTTCATACTCTAACTTTCATCCAAGTAAGTTTCCCGAATCTTTCAGTCGTTTGAGATGCCATGCAAAACCATCTTATATCTGTTTTGTCTCTGAGCTTTTGAATGTTCTTGGCTGAAGCTATTTTGGGGTAAGTGGGCATACTGATCGATGTTTGATATGGTAGTGAAATAATGTTTTATAGGTGATAGGAGTCAGTTTGGTAGTTGAGATTGTAGATTTAGGGCGTAAAATCGAATTTCTTCGATTTTTAAGCTAGCTGAAAAACTGGGTTTTTCCCGCCCTTACAGAGTCGGAAAAGCTTTTCCTGCAAACTTTTCACTTTTGCTTTTTAATCTATTTTCCAAACTGTTCGCTTGAAATACAGTGTTTTTTGGTCGTATAAAAACTTAACTTTTATACACGAGCATCGTTATTCCAACTTTTAAACACAAGGTTTTAGGCCTTAAATTCTCATCTCCCCATTCTCTGTTCGCAGATTTTCATGCAATCCGTGGGGAGGTGAGAGACCTATCGACAACGACTTGCTGGCCCAGTTGCTTGAGGACGAGGAGCAACCGTCGCTGTTGATACCAGAAATTCCTTTTTCTCGCGCCACCCCAAACACTCCATCGACCCCTCTTCAAAATATAGGTCGAGTAAAATCCAAAGCCCAGAAAAAGAAGCCATCCGCTTCCCCTTTAAATTAGCCCGCTCCTCAGGCTGAAACTCCTTCGACCAGTGGTCGGGAAGAAAACACCCCCGACCCTGCTATCCAAACTCAAGCCCAACTCCGAAATGCCATTCAACCAGATGTTGAATGGTACATTGCCCCTCCTAGCCGAGTAACAGTTAGGATGATTGCAAATTACATTAAGAAATATGGACTTCCTGGGGTGACCCTAGTCCAACCTACCAGAGACCAATGGGCGAATCTGTCTGGAGGCGCCTTTAGTGCCTGGTCGAGGTATCACATCGAGGCAGGAGCGATCCTGCCTCTCCATCCTTTTTTCCAAGGAGTGGCCAACTACTTTGGGGTCGCTCCTTTCCAAATAAACCCAAATGGGTATAGAATGCTCTCTACACTCTATATGCTTTATAGCCATAAGAAATAGCCTGTCCCCACACCACACGAGGTCAACTATCTGTTTGGCCTAAAGTCCAACCCCAATCAAGAAAACACGGGGTTCTTCCACTTCTGTCACCAGGAAACGTCCCGCACTTTCCTGAGTGATACCACCTTTATATCCAATGTGGGGAAGTACCATCTAGAGTACTTTCTGACTATAGACATGGTTGCCAACAACCTGGCCTTCATCCTAGGAGGTAATATTTTTACTCCCATGATCGTTTATTTTCCTTTAATTCATCCTGCATTTCCCTTAGAGTTTTAGTGCATTTCAGGCCCGTGGCTGACCGGCACCCACTCCAGACATGGAAGTCCGATCAACACTCTTGGCCAGCATGACTGACATAGAGAAGAGCATCACGCAGCCGGTCACTGAGGCTAACTTAAGGCTGGTCGGGCTTTTGGCACCTCACCAAGATGTGAGGGAGTCAACAGCGGGAAGTGCCACCGGCGAGGAGATTCCTGAGTAGCACCCAGACGTGTCGCAACCTTAAAGGAGGAGGACGACTGAAGTGACAATCAGGGAGCCTTCCAGCACCCCGCGAGCTGCTGCTCCCCCTGCCCTAATGGGAAAGGAAAAAAAGAAAGCCACCGAACCCTCTGCTCCCATCGACGAGTCCTCAGATGAGAACGGTACTATTTTCTCATTCTTAGATAGCTTGCCAATTCCCTGTCACTTATTTGACGGGGATGACAACTTTAAGTATACTCCAAACTTAAATTCAGATTTCTTCCAGGAAGTAAGTGATGATAAAAGTAGTTCAGTAAGTAATGTAGCAACCAGTAGTTGTAGCACGGGTACTTTACTTATAATATCCTTACTTTCTATTTTAGTTCCACCTATATATCTTGTCTCACTGCTCATATTGTTTCCTTTTGTGTAGATATGTCGTCTGAAGACGTGTTCGAACATTACAAGGCTGTTGCTGCTTCCTCAGGCAGGGAGAAAGACAACAAGAGGACTCAGGGAGATAGCAGTAAAACCGCCTCAAAGAAGGCCCAAACTAAGGGTCCTTCAGCTGCTGTTCCTTTGAAGGAAACCACACCACCTCCATCTCCACTCGACCAGCCGGCCTCCACGCCACCGGTCGATTAACATTCCACTCCTCCAGCACCGGTCGATTAGCATTCCACTCCTCCAGCACCTTCCAACCAGCCACATCGCACTCAGCCCGAAGGCTCTCTTTCCAACACCGTGGTCAGCTCAGCCAGGGAGAGAATATACAAACTCTCCAAACACAAACGCAGTCAAGAGGCCATCGACGGTACCATCTCCATGGAGACCAACCAAATAGTAAATCGGGGGCTGAATGAGATAGTCAGTGTAAGTTGCTTTCTGTTGCTCAGTAATTTACTTTTAATTTTCTGTCGTCACCTTATTCTTTTCATCTGGTCACAGAGATTGCTGACCATGACTGCTGGCTGGCACCGCGCGGGTGCAATGGTCTCCCAGTCCAAAAACTTTGACACCAGGCTTGCTGAGGCAATGAAGGCGCTCAAGGGAAAGAATGCTGACCTGTTCGAGAAGAACACTGAACTGGCCAAGCAGAATGGTGAACTTCTTGAGAAAAACGCAGAGCTGACCAAGCTGAATGATGGATTGCTCGAGCAGAAAGCCACGCTGACTGAGGAGCTGTTGGAAAACTGGGCGGCCCTGAACAAAGCCAAAGAAGATAAAGAAAAATTCAGGGAGAGTGCCAAACTCAATTACCAACAATCCAAATAGCTTGAGCTCGATCTGATTGCGAGCAGGCAAGAGACGGAGGAGCTGGAAAGGCACGTGAAGGAGCTTGAGGACACTGATGCCAAAAACTTGGAGAAGTACAAGGAAGCCACCCATCTTTGCTTCTACGAGTTTTGGAAGCACAACCAGAAGGCCGACTTCAGTTATCTGTCTGATCGTTTGAGATAGACTCTAATGTCCTAGTGCACCATTCGCCTAGAGGAAGAAGAAAGGGCTAAAATTCTTGCTTCTCCAGAGATTTCCCTGGAAACGGGGATCGACGACGTAGACAATGAAGCTGGCGCCACTGTCGACCAGCACGCTCCTCAAGATCCTCCAGCCCCATAGCCTTTTTGATTTTTCTTGTTATTTTTTTTTGAATACACGACCTACGGGTCGTGATGTAAAGACAATTACTTTTTTAATTATTAATTTTTATTGCTGCATGGGCAGCCTTTACTTTTAACAAACAATTACATCCGAGCAGCCACTGCTTGCGGTGTAAAGGAATTCCTCTTCATATTATAATATTTGCATTTTATCATAACATCTGTTCGCATGACCGAACCTACCATAGTACTTTGGTTTGATTTAACAAAATACAAAATTTTGAAAATACTCTAAGTACTCCAACATGCTTTCACTTATTTTGCTCATGTGTTTACATACCTTTCGATATGCTTTGCTTACTAGATGCCTTATATGCCCCAAAATTGATTGAGGAGCTTTAGGTCCTTGGTCACTTGCCTTGACCATAACCTGTTCAAACATTACTACTCGGAGCAAAGATTTTAAAACGATAATACAGCAAAACAACACACGTAATGAGAAAATACTTGTAATAAATACAATAATTGGAAAGAATGACTGGCTGCGCACAGTCCCTTATATTTATCGTAATAAATGGACAAAACATGTCTGTACGAGTGATCAACAAGATCTTACACTTATAAGCGATCAGTCACGTAAAATGACCAACCCTTTTTCATAACTTGTAAAAAGTAAAATTAATACAAGCCAATTCTTTAAGAAGAATTGTTTATTGATAGTACTTGCGCAGGTGTTCTCCATTCCAATAGCGAGGAATGAGATCTCCATTTAAGCGAGCAAGTTTATAGGTGCCTGGATGAAGAACTTCTTCAATATGGTATGGTCCTTCCCAATTAGGTCCGAGTTCTCCAACAGTCTGGTCGCGGGTGTTAAGGAAAACCCTTCGAAGTACTAGATCTCCGACATTGAATTTCCTTTCACGCACTTTAGAATTGAAATACCGGGTGACTTTTTGCTGGTAAGCAGCTACTCAGAGTTGGGCTTGCTCACGCTTCTCATCGATTAAATCTAGGGATTCCATCAATAGTTGGCTATTAGAGCCTTGATCGTACGTGTCATCCCCAAAATTTGAAAATGATGACGTGGCAATAAAAGTGACAAGTAGCAAAAAATGGCTGGGACAAAGGTTTTAGATTAATCTGGTGATATTACTGACATGGAAATTGTTTATCTAGTTTAGAAGTGATCTGTCCGATCTGGTAGAATTTCTCTCCGACCGGTAAAGATTTTTGACTGGCCAGTCACCTGTCTTGGCTAACCAGTGGAGTGTTTGGCTGACCATTGAAGTGCTTGGCCGACCAGTGGAGTGTTTGGCCGACTAGTCACCTGTCTTGGCCGACCAGTGGAGTGTTTGGCTGACCAGTGAAGTGTTTGGTCGACCAGTGAAGTGTTTGGCCGACCAGTCTTTCTTCAAGGAGTGAAGTTGGCCAACTAGACAGATCATCATTATGCAGCGAGATTCCAGTAATGGCTTTGGCTAGAATTAGTCGTACCTACGCAGTAATCTCTCAGATTATCTTTAAGAAATCTCATATTGTTGTATTTTAACTTTTATTATTAATTAAATATTGTGAGAGTAACAGAAAGATCTCAATTATGAGGGATTTCGGTTTGTACGATCCTGGGCCTATAAATACAGAGCTCATGGCATCATTGAGGGATTCGAATTCTGATTTTCCTAAGAGAGTATTTGCATTCTGAGAGAAATATTGTATTCTTTTCATTTACGCTGAAGAAACTCAGTTGACACAGGTTCATCTGATCTTGAGTATAGATCCATAAATCATAACTCTAAGTGGATTAGGCTATTACCAACATATTGGGGCTGAACCACTATAAAAATCATCAGTGTTGTTTTTTCTCTTCAAGGTTTATTGTGGTTTTGACGTCTACTCGTCGTTGGCCAAAATTGTGGTCAACATTTTGGTGCTTTCATTGAGAGCCTGAAGAGAAAAACACACAATTACCGTATTATTATGGCGCCCAAGAACACCAATGCGGCCTCTAAGAAGTCAGGCTCATCTAAAGAGCCAGCTAGATCAGAAGGTCCTGGCCCTCAAGACCATGAGAATGAGCCTAGGGTCTTTCTCGAGGAGATGACTCCAGAGGTCGAACATCTCCAGGAAGCCATGGGGGTCTTCCAAGAGGAGATGGTGCAATTCAACGCCCGACAGGAGTCATTCGCTGAAGAGATGGCTAGACAGAAAGCTGCGTTTAAGTAGCAAAGATGGGAGATGGACACCAGAAGCGAAGAGATCAGGCGATGGCAGGAGGAGGCCGATAGGCGACATCGCGAGGCTACACTCGCTCTGGAGACGGTTACGCAGTTGACCCAGGGCAATGCCCAAGCTGTAGCACGAGGAGCAAGGACTACGGATGCTGGTCGAAAAACCACTGACAGACCCGATTCTCAAGGACCGAATAGAAGCGGGAGCAACCCTCCTGGTCGGGAAGATGATGGGGTCCGATCTGGCATTGCCTCGACTCAAAGGGGGAACTCTAGAACCCCCTCTAGGAGCCACCGATCAGAAACTTCTAGATCCGGAAGTCACCGATCGAGCAGTAAAAAGACTCCACACGGGCAGGAACAAACTAAAACTCCTCGAGGTAAAGAAACTTCGCACTTCAAAGATGGGCATGGTTGTGATGAAGCTGATAGTCATCACACCAACCAGTCGAAGGAAAAAGATGGCAACGAACAGCAAGGAGGAAAGGACTGCCCGGCATAGACAGGGAGGCCACCACTGCATCCCAACCAGCAGCGCAGTGGGAAGGAGCATGTCCCATGCGGTAAGCCTTCCGAGAAAACTCGGTGCACAGTGTTCGATTGATTGGGGAGAAGTACCTCTCAGAAGGATTTAAGAGATGTCATTGCCGACAGAAGAAAGACCATCCCGGTTGAAGGGTGAGATCCGACCCGACCTACCAGTCAAGTAGAAATACTTGATGATGGTGCACCGGATAGGAACGCCCGACCAGGCGGTCTAGACCTTGAGCCCCCAGCGGTCGCCCCAGGCATCTAGGCCCAGCTTGATGCGCTAACGGCTGCAGTTCAAGGTTTGTCAAAACGACCTTCTGCCATCGATCCGGTAGACCACAGGAGTGGTAGCCCATTTTGTGCTCGAATTAGAGTAGCCCAGCCGCCAGCAAAGTATAAAGCACTGGTACTGCCAGTTTATACAGAAAAGGCAGACCCAATAAGGCATGTTGGGAAGTTTGAAGACCAAATGGAGCTGCTCGGAGTGAGCGATGACTATTGCTGCAGAGTTTTCCCCACTACATTGTTCGATACTTCCCAAGAGTGGTATTGGAAATTCAAGCCGAACTCCATTACCTCTTGGGAGAGTTTCAGGAAATAATTTTGTAGGCAGTTCAGCGCTGCTCGGACCCCTCCAGTTTATGCCAATCACTTGGCAGATATCAAACAAGGGAAAGATGAATCTCTCACGAGCTACATACAGAGGTTCATGAGAGAAGCCAACCGAGCAACTGCAGTTGGAGATGAGGGGAAGATGGTTGCCATATCTTCTGGTATAATCTATCGGATTCCTTTGTGGGACAGTATTCATCGCAATCCAATTTCAACACTACAACAATTTCTTGACTGGGCGGACAAATATATGAAATTGGATGACATGATTGAGAAATGAGAGAAAGGCCTAAACAATCTGGGCGGATCAACTGATCCTCCTAAGAATGGTGGAAATGGAAAAAATGGTGGGAAGAAACGTGGGAATAACGGGTCTGACCGCCATGAGGAAAAGAAGTGTAACACCCTAGTTACCCCAGAACAGTTACGGTGAATGGTGAACCGGAAATTTGACTCATTGCCTGAGTCCTTTGGTTAAAAACGTGATCTAAGTGTTATTAACAGGTTAAGGTGAAAACCAGTAAAAAGGAAAGGATATGTTTTATTGATACATAAAACTGTTCATGGGCCCACAAGAACATTTACAAGTTATTTACAACTCAAAAGGCCATTACTGCTCCAAAATTTCAAACCCCGCCGACCTAAGCGGCAAAAATAGGGTAAACCCCCTAGTTCCTCTGAGAACTCCTTGGCCGTGGTGGTCAAGCGGCTGCATATGTACACATCACCACCTAAGCTCTCCACTCAAGGCTGGGTGAGCTTTTCTTTTCCTTTACCTGCACCACATAGCACCCATGAGCCAAAGCCCAGCAAGAAAACATAGAATTATATGTAAACATCATCAAATGATTATCATTATAATCACACAGAGCTCATAGCTTTCAAACAGATGAGTGAATATCACTTGAGGTTCTGATAAACCATATTGAGTGACTGACAAACAGGTCACTAATTCAAATGGAAGAGTGGCTGCTAGGTAAGCCACTAGCCTTCAACAGGTTCTGGTAAACCATACTGAGTGACTAACAAGCAGGCCACTTATTCAAATGGAAGAGTGGCTGATGGGTAAGCCACTAGCCTTCAAGCGCTTATAATGTTCCTCGAACTTGAGGTCGATTCGGCATTAATGCTCTTTGAGTCATTCAATGCAGAAGGTCGATTAGATCTAATCTTTATTGGCTTGCGTTGAACACACTAAGACCGTCCTGACTAATGAGTCAACGCATTGTGACCAGTGCCCAATACCACTGCCGAACCTGACTAATGAGTCACAGCTTCACAGTTGATACTAGCACCTTTGCCAAATCTGACTAATGAGTCAGTACCATGCACAACTGAGCAACATTTGCTAAGTATTCCACAATCAATTCATGTCCACATTTATACAACCAACATGCCTCATGAATAACCATGCATGTCACATTTGGGGTGCAGTTTTCTTACCTCTGATTCGAGCTAGAATGAACAAAAGAACGACCCTTGAGAACGGTTTAGCTTTTAGTCGTTTAGCGGTTACCTAATCATAACACATTATAGGATACCATCAATAACATGATAATCAAAGGTTCTCAAACCAAGATTTAGCCTCCGAGACATCAATCCTCACTAATCCGGGTAGTAGAAGTGATCCCGAGGTCTAAAACCATGATCCCGGGGTCAAAACATGCAAATTTTCTCAACCCTGCACCTTGAGCTGCGACCCTGGGACCTTATGCCGTGGCCCCCAGAAATTTCAGAGGCAAGCGCCATGGCACCCAACCCAAGGGCCGCGGCGCCCAGCGCAAATAGAACCTCTCCCTCAACCTCGAGCTAGGGCCGCGGCGCCCAAGAATAGAGCCGCAGCCCCCAACCCTGGGCCATTCCCAAACGCGTTTTCAACTTCTCAAAACCTCCAAATTCATACCTAAACATTCCCCAATCATCAAAACAAGGTTCCCAAGGTTCCCAAGCTTATCAAAGCATCAAAACCCTCAAAATCCAAGGTTCAAACGAATCGAAAACTCAACAATTCACAAAGTCCAATTCAAAGCTTAGAAACTCTAAAAACTCAAAACTTTAAACTTAGATTACCTTCGATTAGGTTGTTTTCTGTCAAATCCTTCGGTCAAGAAGCTTCTAATCTTTCCTAGGATCGCTATGCCTCGATCCTCACTTGATTTCGACTCCTAGAACTCAAGATTTCTTCAAATATGCTTCGGGTGACAAAAATGAACTAACGAAGGAGAACGAGAGGTTTTCTTATCGTACGTTCTATCTGACAGCTACTTCAAGCTTAATTAACCTCAAATAAAACCTAATGCTCGGGGTCCCGAAAATAACCCCGGGGACATTATAGTCAAAACTTCCAGAATTTCACCCTGATCTCAAATATTTCCAATTTATCATCAAATAAACATTCCTATTACCCCAAAATTGACCCCGTTATGAAAAAACCGCTAATCCACTAAAAATGACCGTCTCATGCCAAATAGCTCGAATATATCTCCATAATAATGGAATCTCATTCACAAATCACATCATGCACCCAAATACACAAATTACCCTCAATGGGCCAAATTATCAAAACATCATAATATATCAAATGTGGACCCACATGCATGCATACATCATAATATAATTCACATGAACATGCATATATTCATTTAATGGCGTAATTAAACAATTACGGCCCTCCCGGCCAACTAAACCGCCACTAAACCACATTGGAGAATTCGGGGCATTACAAGAAGGCTAAGTCGGGACCAAATGACAAGCCAACTAAGTATGAACCTCGGTTCACCAATTACACCACTCTTTCAGCCAGCCGAGCAGAAATATATCTGGCGAGTCATCAAGAGGTTCCCTACCGGAAACCCCCACCCATCAGGAAGGAGATGAATAAGAGAGACTTAAATAAGTTCTGTCGTTTCCATGGAGATTATGGTCACGACACAAATGAATGCAATCATCTCAAAGACGAGATAGAGTTTCTCCTTCGGTCGGGAAAATTAAAAAAGTATCGAGCAGAAAAGACCCAAGGAGAAGGAAGTAACAACAATCCTGGGTTTAAGCGACAGCAGTCTCCACCCTTGCAACCTGAGCCTGTGGACTTCACTCTAGACACTATATGTGGAGGTCCACATCTGGCTGGGGATAGCAACAAGGTAAGAGAGAGATATGCTCGAACGCTCTGACATGAGTTGGACGCAGCATCAACGTCTGAAGTCATGACTGTAGAGGAGCGACCTCCAAAGAACCCATGGTATGAAAGTGAGTCTCGCACTTTTACTAAAGATGATGCACGACATGTGAGATATCCTCATAATGACCCCCTCGTCATTACAGTCCAAATAGCAAACATCAAGGTGAAGAGATGTCTGGTTGACACAGGGAGCTCTGTGAACATCATTTATAAGTCATCTTTTGAAAGGATGAAACTATCCATTAGTGACTTGAAGCCATGCTCTCAGGTCATTTATGGATTTACTGGAGAAGGGTTGTCACCGGCCGGAACGATCAAGTTACCGGTCACAACGGGAGATGCTCCGAAGCACGAAACAGTTATGACGGAGTTTTTGATAGTCGACTGTTTGTTAGCTTATAATGTGGTGATTGGTCGACCACTACTCACAGCCTTGTATGTGGTAGTCTCTATATGGAACCTTTCTATGAAGTTCCCGACCAGTGCAGGAATAGGTTGTGTCCGAGGAGACCAAAGAGAAGCTAGAGAGTGTTACAATGCCTCGGTAGCTAAAGCGCAAAAGGGAGCTAAGGAAAACAATATGATTGTGTGTGTAGATAGAGAAGAAGTAGAGGAGATGGATGTCGACCAACAAAGCATTATGGTTGTAGCCGATCAGGAAAGAATGTTAGAAGATGTTGACCAAGAAAGTACTCTTGGTTTCAATAAGCAACAAGCCCCATCCGGTGATGAAGTCACCAAATAGGGCGTTGCCCAAAGCGAGGGAATGGACTTTGATCCTCGCTTTGGGGATTACGATAGTGAGGTGGGACCCATGGAAGAATTAGAGGAGATATCAATAGATGAGAATGACTCAACCAGAGGGG
This sequence comes from Humulus lupulus, assembly GCF_963169125.1. Taxonomy (NCBI): domain Eukaryota; kingdom Viridiplantae; phylum Streptophyta; class Magnoliopsida; order Rosales; family Cannabaceae; genus Humulus; species Humulus lupulus. Next base: position 83,403,525 of record NC_084794.1, on the reverse strand, counting down.
TCAAAGTTGGAAGTAAAAGCACAGCTGGTAGAATTTTTATGGAGGAATCAATATGTCTTCACCTGGTCTCACAAGGATATTGTGGGTATCTCACCAACTGTGATCAGCCACGTGCTCAATGTGGATGAAAGCTACCCAGCAGTGCAGCAGAAGAAAAGATTGCTTGACAAGGAGCGAGCAAAGGCTCTCAAAGAGGAGGTAGAGCGACTAAAGGAAAATGAGTTCATAAGAGAGGCTTATTACCCCGCCTAGGTTTCATACCCAGTATTAGTGCCCAAGTCCAATGGGAAGTGGAGGACTTGTGTGGACTTTACCAATCTGAATAAAGCATGTCCTAAGGACTGTTTTCCTTTGCTAAGGATAGACTAGTTGGTTGATGCGACCTCTGGTCATGAAACTTTGTCTTTTATGGACGCTTACTCAGGGTATAATCAGATTAGTATGCACCCTCCCGATGAGGAGCATACCAGTTTCTGAACAAACATAGGGTTGTATTGTTATAAGGTCATGCCATTCGGCTTGAAGAACGCAGGAGACACCTACCATCGTTTAGTGAATGGCATGTTCTGTGACTTAATCAGCAAAAACATGGAGGTGTACGTAGACGATATGCTGGTAAAGTCAAAGGAAGCTGAAGGACATGTACGAGATTTGGAGGAATGCTTTGTAGTACTGACAAAGTACAGTATGAAGTTGAACCCCCTCAAATGCCCGTTCAGAGTAAGTTCTGGAAAATTTCTTGGGTTTATTGTTAACTCACGAGGAATAGAAGCGAATCCGGAGAAGATAAAGGCGCTCGGGAAATGAAGTCTCCAGCCAGGATTAAGGATGTGCAAAGCTTGATTGGGTGGATTGCTGCTCTAAGTAGGTTCATTTCCAAATCAATGGACAAATGTGTCCTATTTTTTAACTTGCTTAGAGGAAGCAAAAAATTCGAATGGACGGAAGAATGTGAGCAAGCCTTTCAAGCCATAAAAGAACACTTGGCTCAACCTCCTGTTCTTTCAAAGCCAGTAGATGGGGATGACCTTTTTGTTTACTTGGCAGTCACAGAGCATGTTGTCAGTGCTGCTCTAGTGCGAGAAGAAGATAAGGTGCAGCATCCAGTATACTATGTTAGCAAGCGATTGATAGGAGCGGAGTCAAGGTATCCCGTGATCGAGAAGCTAGCCTATTGCTTGGTACTTGCATCTCGCAAATTGAGACCATACTTCCAGGCACATCCCATTAAAGTACTTACCGACCAGCCCCTACACCAAGTCTTACAGAAGCCAGAGTCATCTGGTCGTTTACTTAAATGGGCGGTTGAATTGGGCCAATTCAAAATCAAATATCAACCAAGGTCCGCCATTAAAGGACAAGCTTTGGCGGATTTTATTACTAAATGCACTGGGATCCCGACCGGCAAGAGCATGCGACTGGGCAGAGAGAGGATTTTCCTACTTGGAAACTTTTTTTTGATGGGTCGTCAAATGAACATCATTCGGGAGCGGGAATTATATTGATCACACTGGAGAAGCATCGAATTCATTGCGCATTGAGGTTCAGATTTAACACTTCTAATAATGAGGCGGAGTATGAAGCCCTCCTAACAGGATTGTGCCTGGCTAGAGATGTTCGTGTTCGGTCGGTTGAAGTAAACAACGATTCCTAGTTGGTGGTCTACCAAGTCTTGGAGGAATATCAAGCAAGAGGTTTGCGCATGATGGCGTACTTGAATAAAACCAAGGACCTGTTAGCACAATTCGAGGAATATACTATTAAGCTGGTACCACAGGAGCAGAACTCCAATGCAGCTTTAGCAAAATTGGCTAGTGCAAAAGATGTTGAAACTTTGAACATAGCACCAGTCGAATACTTGGTAGAGCCGAGTATTAATGAACGAGAAGCCATGCCCATCACATTAGCTGACACTTGGATGACACCCATCATTACTTACCTTGAGCAAGGAGTCCTACCAGATAATCGTAATGAAGCCAAGAAGATTATGAGGCAAGCTGCTAGGTGTATTATGATGGATGGGGTATTATATAGAAGAGGGTACTCTATGCCACTGCTTAGATGCATAACACCCGACCAGTCGAAAAACTTACTGATCGAAGTGCACGAGGGGTTCTGTGGAGATCATGCTGGGGGGAAAAGTCTCTCCAAAAAGATTTTGCGGCAAGGATTTTTCTGGCCTACAATGAATGGGGATTCCATGGAGTATGTGAATAAGTGTGATACATGCCAGAGATTTTCTAAAGTACCCAAGGCACCTCCAAATGTCTTGAAGCAGATGCAGAGTCCTTGGCCTTTTGCAGTATGGGGAATTGATCTGATCGGGAGACTACCCAAAGGAAAAGGAGGAGTGCAGTTCGCAGTAGTTGTTGTGGATTATTTCACCAAGTGGACCGAAGCTGAACCACTAGCAACGATCACCTCGAAGAAAGTGTTAGATTTTGTGGTTAATAGTATAATATGTCGCTATGGTCTGGCCAAGAAGATAGTCTCTGACAACGACACTCGGTTCGATAATGACTTGTTTACTGATTTCTGCACTAGACATGGCATGACAAAAAGTTTCTCCTTAGTAGCTCATCCGCAAGCCAATGGGCAGGTTGAGGCCGTAAATAAGACTTTGAAGGATACTCTAAAAAAGCGTCTAGAACAAGCTAAGGGTGCTTGGGCGGAGGAATTGCCAGAGGTCCTTTGGTCATACAGAACTACTGCCCGGACAACAACTGGACATACTCCTTTTTCCTTGGCATATGGATATGAAGCCATGTTGCCTGTCGAAGTTGACCCACCATCTCATCGGAGAACCACATATGACCAGGAGGAGAATCACCAGTTGTTAGTTGAATCTTTGGACTTTGTTGAAGAAAAGCGAGAAAAAGCAAGCTTGAGGGTTACTGCCCATCAGCTAAAAGTGGCTCGCTATTTTAATTCCAGAGTTAGAGATCGAAAGTTCCAGGTCGGAGATTTGGTCCTCAGAAAGGTGTTCGTCAAAGACCCAGCAGCTGGAGTGCTAGGACCAAATTGGGAGGGACCGTATCAGATTGAGCAAGTCCTGCCACCCAGCACTTACAAACTTTCTCGATTAAATGGAGAGCTGATCAGGAACTATTGGAATGGAGAGCACTTGAGGAAATATTATCAATGAATACTGCTTACAGAGCAGTAGCTTAGTTTCAAGTGTTTAACTTGTTATTTAAGTTTGTTTGTGAACTGGCTATTTGCTAACCAGTCATTTTATTTTTGAACAATTTTATTTTGTTTGAGACTCGTAATTAGACACGCTTTGTCCTTATTTTTTACGAGTAATAAAAGAGATCACGCGCAACGCGGTCAAATCTTGCTACAAATTTTGCATATGTGTTGATTGTTTTTACTTTGGCAGTGTTCAATTGTCAGTGCATTTTAAAAAAAAAAGAAGTTTTCTGAGAGGGAACAACTGGGCAGTGTTCAACTGGTCGGTATCCATCAGATAAATTGCCAGCATTTAAATGGTCGAATATTTTTGCAGTGTTTAACTGCTGAAATATCCTCTTTATATTCGATGTGTTTCACGAGTAATAACTGCTCGAACAAATTCGGTCAAGTAGCAAGTGATCAAGGATTTTTCAACCCTCAATCACTTGGGGGGCACATAGGGTATACTGGTATATAATTCAACATAGGCAATAAGAACACGAGCAAAGATATTTGTTTTTAGGCTGACTTGTAAATTTTTGAAGTAAAAAAAGGCCATTAAGCTAACTTGTTTTACAAAGCTTAAGTAACTTTGAATTTTTCAAAATTTTAAGTTAAGAACAACTATTCGTGTGTAAACAAAACACTATGCTCATAAAATGTTAGAGCAAGAAGAATGTGAGAAAACATACTTAATAGTGACTTATGACATGTTTAGAATTTCTAAGTTAGAAAACTAAGTACTCATATGAAAATGTAAGGCATATATCAGAATAAAACTTTTAAATGACTCAAGTCTAAAAAGTAAAGTGTTCATGCCAACAGCTCGGCCATACGAGCAAAAGTATAATAACAAGATAGTAAGATAATTGTCTACTAGTCGGATGAGGGGCTCTCTGGTCGGCTAGAGGCTTACTGGTCAGCTAAGGGACTCCCTGGTCGGCTAAAAGTATGATCACTAGTCTGGTAAACTGTTAACAGGTTGATCAACACCATCCTCAGCATTGGTGACTTCCTCTGGTTGGAATGATAACGCAGGAGAAAAGAGCGTAACACCTGTAGGATTGGCTACCTCCTCAGCGGCCTTTGCCTCGCACTTGGCAAGTTCTTTTGCCTTGGCCTCCTCTGTGAGAAAGTCGAGGTTGAGGGGCTTGTTCAATTTCCATACCTGGTAGAAACAGTTGAAACAAATCTCCTCGTAGCGAGCAAGATTGGCTTCCTTCTCTCGCTTTAGCTCCTTGTTCTCGCAAGTCATTTTCTCCAGCTGGTCAGTCAACGTCTTGTTGGTTTGAATTTGTTTCTTGTTTTCATCGGCCAACTCCCTTAGAGATCCATTCCGCTCGGCAATGGTCTTCTCTACCTGCTCGACCTTGGACTGAAGATCCCTTTCGGATGAGGTTAAAGTTTCTATCTTGGCTTGGGCTTCCACCAGCTGATCATTTAAGACCTTGATCAACTCCTTATAGTCTACTGCTCGATGCTGAGCATGACTGATAGTAATAAGCGACTGCAGTGGAAAACAGAAAGTTACTACAAGTAAAACCAATTAATAACAAAATGAGATGTCTTATGATAAAATACTTACACTCATCAGTTGGGCAAGACCCCTTTGCAGGACGACTTCAACACTGAGCCGAGGCAAAGATTCAAAGGTTTGAATTGTTGAAGTATCGTGTAAGGTTTGGTCAAGCAATTCCTTCCCAATGTTACCAGCAATGCGAAGGGGCTCACTTAAGCCAGGCGAGCGAGTAGGAGTTAAACTAGCAGTAGGAGGAATTGATGAGGGAGTCAGCTGCGTGATGGTGATGGGCTGGTCAGGTAGTCTACCCTGACTGGTCGATATTGTCCTTGCAACTTTGCTTGGAGGGTTTGAGCTACTTCCCTCCCCAGGTTTCCTCTTTTGAGCAGAAGTAGTGTTGAATTGCTTGAGCATATCTGAATCTGCAAAAGAGTGAAGCACAAAATTTGTTAGTAAAAATTGGAACAATATGTAGATAAATAAAAATTTTACTACTACCAGAAAACTCTGCAGATTTCATACAACCATTCCCGAAGAAAGTTACTTATAACAAAACATCAAACTATGGTTACTGAACCTGAGTTTAGAATTTGATCAAGAAAGTCATCCTCTTCTTCAGATGATGAGCTGAAATCTCTATGGAGCTCAATGGTCTTTCCTTTCCCAGGCTGTGTAGGAATGACACGTCTACGCTGGTCCTCTGGAAGGGGTTCCCTGATAATAAGGTCGCCTGGTCTACGAGAGTAGGGAGATGGTTCAGGAAAGAACTGATCGGTCACTACTTCAGTGTCAGCGTTTAACTGGTTAGTTGCGTTCGCTTCTTCAGTAGTGCTGTCTCCTATGATGTTTTGATTGCTTGGTAACAACCCCACCATCTAAAGATTGTCTACATTGACCAACTCTTTTACATTTTTCTCCTCGGTAGACATGTTAGCCAGTTCTTCTGCTTGGGAACACATTTCCTTGGTTGGCAGAGGTTGGTGAAACGGACCCGCATGTGTGAATGCCAAGTTGTTGGCCTTAATATCTGAAGTTAGAAAATACTCTGTATAGTATTTTCCAGGATTTGATTAATGAGCAATACCATGGAGGTAATTGATCCCTTTATGCCTGTGGAATAGGTGGAAAAAACCTGTATTCTTGTGGCTCGGGTTGGTCCTAAAGTCGAAGAGGTAGTGCACTTCATGAGGAGTGGGTGGATTCCAACCTTGCAAGAAGTATAGAATGTATAAAACAGATAATGCCTGAATCCCATTGGGAGCTATCTGGAAAGGGGAGACATTGAAGTAATCCGCTACTGACCGAAAGAAAGGGTGCAGCGGAATAGTAGCTCCTGCAAATACATGGTATCTAGATCAGGCACAGTAAGGTCCACCAGGCTTGTTGGCTCTCTGATGAGGTCGCAGGCATATCACGTTTACCCCTTCCAGGCCCAATGCTTGAATGTGTTTAACGAACATGCTGGAGTTAAGTTTGGAAGGTTTGGCTGTGAACCAAGAGGGTGTTTCGTCTTCGTCTTTTCTTGGTTTTTGAACAGCTGATTGTTGAATCTCGGTTGTAAATTTCTGGATGATCTTTCTCCAAGGTTTGCTGGATTTTTGTATCTGGCGAGGCGGTCTTGAAGAAGCTGCAGTTTGGACTTCACTATATTCCACTACCTTCTGTGCCGCTCTGTGAGCCACTTGGGGTCTTGGTCTTGAGGAAGACGATTGGATTTCTTCACCCTCATTTCTGGATGTTCAGCCTGTTGGTTGAGAAACTGTTCTTCGTGAAGGAAATATAAGGCTGACCAGGGAAGGATCATTTTAAGGCGACGAAGGCGATCTTCCAGAGTGCGACTACTAGGGGATTTGGATGAAGAGTCACTACTTTGAGGAGTGTCGTTTGATTGGAGAATTGAAGTGTCAGAGTTTGTATGGTTGTCACCTCCCCTGTAGTCGAAGCGATTCATCTACAAAAAAGAAAGTATGGGGAGGTGAGTAACCAAACAAACATAAATCAATCAGTGAAAAGGAAAAATATTTATTTACTACTCGGAAAATATTTTTCTAGGTAGTAAATATATATTTTACTCCCCAAAATAAATGTGTATGAGGGAAAAATAATTTTTGATGCCTAAAATGTATGGGTAATTTTTTACAAGCCCAAATGCTTGGGGGCATTCATGTGTCCGAGTGAATGCATCCACATGATCGATTGGATGGGTGTGTGTACCCAAGCGGATGGGCGTGCCTCCGAGTGATCCACATGATGCTCGAGCGGATGGGCGCGGTGTCCGAGTAAAGGCGTAGTGTGTCCGAGCGAATGCGCACAATGACCGATCGGCTGAGGCGTGTTCTTCGAGTGGTCCGCGTGAAGCCGAGCGGATGGTGTGGCGTGTCCTCCGAGTGCTCCACGTGATGCCCAAGCGGATGGGCGCGGTGTCCGAGCGGAGGCATGCCATCTGGGCGGATGTGTGTGCACCCGAGCAGCTGGGCTAGTCTGAGCAGTAGTCCTTACATCCAAGCGACTGATGTGTCCGAGCAGATGCGCATGGTGTCCAAGCAGATGTGCGTAGTGTTCGAGGGATGGCGTGGCGTGTCCGAGCGGATGCATGTGGTGACTGGGCGGATGCCGTGGTGTCCGATCAGCTAGGTTAGTCCGAACGGAGGTGTAGTGCCCGAGCGGATGCGTGTCCGAGCGTCCGTGTGTTTGAGCCCTGGCATCCAAGCAGATGGTGGCATACCCGAGCGGATTGGGGCATGTTTATAGTGCCCTTGCTGGGTTAAGTTCTTGGGTTATCTTGGTAGCCCTCAAAGAAAATGGCCAATCGGCCATCCCTAACAAGCTATTTCGGAGAAGCTAATTATGGGACACTACATCAAATCTCAAAAGGCATGGACAAAAACACATTTTTCTCACTCATAGTACACTACAACAAGATCAAAATGTGGGATTTGAAAGGCTCATGAAGTTCTAGGGATTTTATTTGCTCATCAAATACCCATAAACTCAAACATGCAATTTGGGGTGAAAAATCATTTTTCTTCAAATTTTCATGAAATTGGAGACAAAAATGATTTACCCATAGCCTAAACTACATCAAAATAGCCACATATGCATCATTCACCAAAGATTCATACACAAATCCAAGCGTATATTCTAAAAGAAGGATTCGACATACAAGGGTTTTTATCAAGCTTTAAGAAAAAAAAAATCTACAAATGGAGATGAGGAAGAATAGCTTACCCAAATGTCTTGAATAGGTGTTGATTTCTTGAAGAATCCTCGGATTTGCTTGAAGAAATTTGGAGCCCTTCTTGGAATTCTTGGAGGATTTCGACCAAGAGGAGGAGAGGCTTTGGAGTTTTTGGCCAAGATGAAAATTGGGAGGTTTGTGAGCCTTTTCCTTTTTGCTTATGGATTGCGAGCACTTATGGGTCTATTTAAAGGGAAAAGTGGAAATTTTCACTTAGACTCTTGGAATTCTCTGGGCTATTCTCTCCCCCACGATTGGGAGTAGTTGATTACAGTGATCGTGGTCTGTAAGAGGTTGTGGTTTGTTTGAAGAGCGGGAGAATGTGTAAAGTCAGTTTTTTTATGCTGTCAGCAGTTGGAGAAAAAAGTTTATTATGTGAGTATATCATATAATAAACTTGGGGGGCAAATGTTATCCCCAAAATTTGAAAATGATGACGTGACAATAAAAGTGACAAGTGACAAGAAATGGCTGGGACAAAGGTTTTAGATTAACATGGTGATATTACTGACATGGAAATTGTTTATCTGGTTTAGAAGTGATTTGTCCGATCTGGTAGAATTTCTCTCCGACCGGTAAATATTTTTGACTGACCAGTCACCTGTCTTGGCTGACCAGTGAAGTGCTTGGCCGACCAGTGGAGTGTTTGGCCGACCAGTCACCTGTCTTGGTCGACCAGTGGATTTTTTGGCCGACCAGTGAAGTGTTTGGCCGACCAGTCACCTATCTTGGCCGACCAGTGGAGTGTTTGGCCGACCAATGAAGTGTTTGGCCGACCGGTCAATTGTTTTGGCCAACCAGTCTTTCTTCAAGGAGTGAAGTTGGCTGACTAGACAGATCATCGTTATGCCGCGAGATTCCAGTAATGGCTTTGGCTAGAATTAGTCGTACCTACGCGGGAATCTCTCAGATTATCTTTAAGAAATCGCATATTGTTGTATTTTAACTTTTATTATTAATTAAATATTGTGAGAGTAACAGAAAGAACCCGATTATGAGGGATTTTGGTTTGTATGATCCTGGGTCTATAAATACAGAGCTCATGGCATCATTGAGGGATTTGAATTCTGATTTTCCTAAGAGAGTATTTGTATTCTGAGAAAAATATTGTATTCTTTTCATTTATGCGAAGAAACTCAGTTTACACAGGTTCATCTGATCTTGAGTGTAGATCCATAAATCATAACTCTAAGTGGATTAGGCTATTACCAACATATTGGGGCTGAACCATTATAAAAATCATCAATGTCATTTTTTCTCTTGAAGGTTTATTGTAGTTTTGACGTCTACTCGTTGTTGGCCAAAATTGTGGTCAACAATAGGTTATTCTCTGATGTGATGGCGGATCTAACTCAACAGAAAACATGGCCTCATACCCATAAGCCAAGGATAATGGAGTATGGCCTGGTGCTGTTCGGTGGGAAGTTCTGTACGACCAAAGGACTTCAGGTAATTGCTCTGGCCATGCCCCCTTAGCTTCTTCAAGTCTTTTCTTCAGAGTATCCTTTAGCGTTTTATTGACTGCTTCGACTTGTCCATTTTCTTGGGGATGAGTGACTGAAGAATTGCTCTTGATAATTCCATGTCGTTCGCAAAAATCCGTGAACAGATCACTATCAAACTGTGTGCCATTGTCTGAGACAATCTTCTTTGGAAATCCATAGCGACACACGATGTTTTTGACCATGAAATCCAGTACTTTCTTGTTCGTTATGGTTGCGAGTGGCTCAGCTTCAGCCCATTTAGTGAAGTAATCAACAGCAACCACAACGTACATGACGCCGCCCGTTCCTGTAGGGAGAGATCCGATTAAATCTATACCCCAGATTGCGAACGACCACAAACTTTGCATTTGTTTCAGCTCATTAGGGGCTACTTGTGGAATTTTGGAGAACCTCTGGCACTTGCCGCACCTCCGCAAAAATTCCATCGAGTCTTCATTCATTGTTGGCCAGAAGTATCCTTGCCTTAGGAACTTTTTTGATAAGCTTTGCACTCCAGCATGGTCCCCACAAAAGCCTTCGTGTACCTCTTTCATCAATTCCTTGGCCTTCTCTTTTGAAATACTTCTGAGGAGTGGCATTGAGTATCCCCTTCGATACAAGATTCCATCGACCAGGATATACCTAGCAACCTGCCGCTGAAGGGTCTTGGCTTTGTTTCTGTTTGTCGGTAACACGCCTTGCGTCAGATACTCTATGTAAGGTGCCATCCATGTATCCGCCGCCTGGATCACCAAAGAGGTTTCCTCTGCCTGGATGCTAGGCACAGACAGCCGTTCAACCGGCACTATGTTCAGAGTATCAGCATCCTTCGCACTTGCTAATTTGGCCAAAGCATTAGCGTTTGAATTCTGGTCGCGATGTACTTGCTGAAGGGTATACTTGTTAAACTGTGCTAATAGATCCTTCGTTTTGTTTAAGAAAGCAACCATTTTTAAGCCTCAGGCTTGATATTCTCCTATGATCTGATTTACTACCAGCTGAGAGTCACTGTAAATGTCAAGTGCCTTTATGTTCATGTCTCTGTCCAATCGTAACCCAGTGAGTAGTGCTTCATACTCGACCTCGTTGTTAGAAGCAGTGAAGTGAAACTTGATTGCGAAGTGAAATCGATGCCCTTCAGGCGTTATCAAAATCACACTTGCTCTTGCGTGATGCTCATTAGAGGAGCCGTATGTGAACAGCCTCCATGAAGGAGTTTGGTTTTGAGGCTCAGGCTCTTCAGGTGCTTCTGGCTGCTCGCTATCTGGAAACCCAATGAACTCTGCAATGAAGTCAGCCAGGGCTTGCCCTTTTATTGCTGCTCATGGAAAGTAAGAGATATCGAACTGCCCAAGTTCGATCGCCCATTTTAATAATCTGCCTGCGGCTTCTAGCTTCTGCAGAACTTGCTGTAGAGGCTGATCGGTCAAAATCATGATTGGGTGAGCTTGGAAGTATGGCCGCAGCTTTCTGGAGGCTAATATTAAGCAATATGCTAATTTTTAAAGGGGGGATACCGCAACTCCGCTCTAATTAGCCTTTTTCTTACATAATAAACAACCTTTTGCATGCCTTCTTCTTCCCTTACTAAGACAACACTGGCAGCATATTCTGTGATCGCCAGGTAGATGAACAAAGTTTCTTTATCAACCAGTTTTGATAGGATTGGTGGTTGTGAAATGTGAGCTTTCAATTCTTGAAAAGCCTGCTCGCACTCCTCTGTCCATTCAAATTTCTTGTTCCCTCTGAGTAGATTAAAAAATGGGACACATTTGTCTGCCGATTTTGAAATAAATCTACTGAGAGCAGCAATTCTATTGGTCAAGCTTTGAACATCCTTGATCTTTGCTGGCGATTTCATATTGACCAGGGCTTTGATCTTCTCAGGATTGGCCTCGATTCCTCGTGAGTTTACTATGAATCCCAAGAACTTCCATGATCCTACTCCGAAGGAGCATTTAAGGGGATTCAGCTTCATCTGATATTTGTTCAAGACGTTGAAGCATTCTTGCAAATCCCCTATATGCCCTTCTACCTTCTTCGACTTAACCAGCATGTCATCGAAATATACCTCCATGTTTGTGCCGATCAGCTCCTTAAACATGTGGTTGACCAGTCGCTGGTAAGTCGCACCAGCATTTTTCAAACTGAAGGGCATTACTTTGTAACAGTAGAGCCCTGTGTCAGTCCAAAAGCTAGTGTGATCCTCATCAGGAGGATGCATACTAATCTGATTATACCTGGAGTATGCATCCATGAATGAGAGAATCTCGTGCTCTGCGGTGGCATCGACCAGTTGGTCGATCCTAGGGAGTGGGAAACAATCTTTTGGGCAGGCTTTATTAAGGTCTGTGAAATCCACGCATGTTCACCATTTTCCATTCGGCTTGGGAACTAGCATAGGATTAGAGACCCATTATGGATAAAACGCTACCCTGATGAATCCATTCTCCTTCAGCTTCTCGACTTCTTCTTTTAGGGCTTTTGATTTATCTTTGTCGAGCAGCCTCCTTTTCTGTTGTACCGGTGGAAAACTTTTGTCTATATTCAGGACATGGCTAATGACTGCAGGGTCTATTCCGACCATGTCTTTGTGTGACGAGGCAAAGACTTCCTGGTTTTCCTTCAAAAATTCCACCAGTGCTTGTTTTGTTGTTGTCTCTAAGTTTTTACCGACTTTCACAACCCTGGTCGGATTTTCTTCATCGAGTTGGACCTCTTCAAGGTCCTCAATGGGTCCTATCTCTTCATCAAAATCCCCAAAGTGAGGATCTAAATCTTTGTCCTCACTTTGGGCAGCACCCTATTTAGTGACATCATCACCTGATTGAGCTTGTACATCAGCAGCCATTTGCAACTCTTTTCCGGCAACTTCCCTCGATATGCCTTTATTTGCTTTAGTTATTGAGGCGTTGTAGCATTCCCTCGCTTCCCGCTGATTTCCCAACACGCATCCTATCCCTGCGTCAGTTGGGAATTTCATGGCCAGGTGCCATATCGAGGTAACAACTCGTAGGTCGACCAAAATTGGCCTCCCAATTATAGCGTTATATGCTGAATGACAATCAATTACTATGAAAGTGGTGAGTAATGTCCTGTTAGCAGGCGTAGTACCTGCTATCACTACAAGAAAAAACAGTATTCATAACACTTAAAAACTGCTATCCGGGACTATTGATAGCACTTCTGAAAATGCTAACATAGCCCCTGTTATTAAAAGTCCAGCCTTTCTATAACAGTTTTTGAATGTTATGTTCGGTGTTATCTTAAACTATTCAATAACACATTTTTAGATGCTATAGTATTGAAATAATAACATTTAGATAGAGTTTTTGGTTATAAATTTGAAATTTAATCTTGTACTTTTTTCATAACACTTTTCAACTGTTACATTTGATTATTTTGATAACATTTTTAGTTTGTTATATTATATAAACCATAACGATTTTTTACGCTTATAATATGTTTCTAAATCATAACATATTAAGGTTTTTTATTGTGATAATGGTACTTATAAGTTTTTTGTTTAATTAAAAGATTTTCATTATTGTATTTTGATAAAAAAAAATCAAAATTAATCATAAAATATAATTCTCAATAGATTGATAAACCATAAGTATTACATTAAACAATAACTAATTCAAACTCTAAATGTGTCTATTTCATGAGATCTTAGTTCTAACTTAAATTTGAAAGCATAACATAATAAAGTATTATAATCTTGAACATTTTTTACTTCAAAAATGAAAAACAAAAAATTACAAGATACACAAAAGTAAACCATGCACAAAACTTGCTCCATCCTTCAATTCATCATCCTTTGTGCACTTGTCTTTGTTGTGAGTCCATTTGTTGTGCACTCGTCATATACCTGTTTCCCTTTCTTGTTTCCCTTTCCTCCACAGGTCCATGTGTAATCCTCTTTGCAATAAAGCCAGTTGTAGTCCACAAAAGGCCTATTGCTGTCAAGCTTATGTTAAGCTCCGTCTTTAGAGCACTGTAAGCTCCAGTCACATCTACACACCTGTAATATTCGAGTGTAATAATGGAATCACACCAGCAATTACTTAAAGTGGTAATTCTAGGGCTTTTATAAAAAAAAAAAAAACAGAACCAAATTGCCTTGTATTAATTAAAATGTCACAATAGAGTGAAGGTATTGTTCTGTTGAGATTATATATGAAACACCACAAAGAGTACAAAGCATAAACTAAGCACAACGATAGAAGTCAAAGATAAATTCTTAATCTGCATAATTCTTGCTAATTTATTCAGTAAAAAATTCAATTTTGTTAGTAAAAAGGACTTAATTACTAAAATATTAAAATTTTAGGGACTAAGCTGCTAAATTGTAATAAGTAGAGTATTGTTCAAAGACTAATAGAGACAAATACCCAAAGTAAAATCATTATGGTAAGGTTCAAAGAGATATTACCACTCCTAATCCAAGCATTGTGTAAGTTGTCAAACCAAATCCAACTAGAGCATTTTTTCCAAAAGCGCCCTGTGGATACATGCAAATAGATTGTGACAAATGCTCTACAAATTAAAGTAATTCTAATATGATACTTCTAAGAGGACTTATAAAGAGAAATATGTATGTTTCTCAAACATGGAATTTCTAAAATAATTTCCCAACTAAATTCATAATACAATTTCAACTTATATACAGGCCCAGGGAGAAAGCTTGCACTCAAATTAAACAAATGGTCAACTAATATTTAGAGTGCATAATAATGTGGATATAATCATTGGAATGGTGGTATTTAGATTTATGGGTTATCTTGAAGACTGTTTTGTCAAGAAACTTGCCACCCACTACAACAATCACAGGGTTCAAAACATGGCTGCACCTAAAATGCAGATTTGGATATTATGATTTTACATCCAAGCTCTAGAATAGCTGTTGATTACAACTAGGCCTCAACCATATGATTCAAGTGGTTGAGGTAGAAGACACAAAGGAGAATATTACCTGCACAGCTCTTCCACCGTCAAGAAATAAAAACGTAGTCCAAATGTAGGTACATTGTAACATTCTCCATTCCAAGTAATCTTGTTTCAAAGACATCAAATTCACTTTAGATGACCCTGAAAGAAAATGGTTTAGAAAATGATCTAGCCACTAATTTTGAGAGCTATGTGTTCACGGTCTCTTCCATTACTTTCCGAAGTTTACTACACTTTACTTAAAGTTATATATTCCAAAAAATTCTAGTACTGTTTCATTCACTTATGGTATATTTTGATGAAATAATTTCCTTTTAAGGAATAATGACCTAATTACTTGAGTTGAGATTATTAAGCTTCTTGAACTTTGATTTAAAATGTGAACACTGCTAGAAAACATTCAGGCAAGGGTTACTTTAGTTTTGATAAGAAAATGTGTGTCCCTGTGGATATGGGACATGCCTAACACATCTAATTGCAATTGTATTGTTCTGAGTTGGTGTGGTGGGGCAGGGAAAGAAGGGCAAGAAATTGTAGAGAAAAAATGTATTAGAATTTTTTTCATAAAAATATGACATAGAATCCTTATCATGGTATATTATTTGGTCTCTGTCTTGATAATATAATTTACAAACTAATACAGTTATAAATAATTTACTTAAGATAGTATTTCAGGTAATGAAATGTTTAGTGAGCCACTAATATCAAAGAAACATTCATTAGAATCAATGTTTTTCTTTGAGGGGCTTATCAGGGATCTAAAATGGCTCTATGATCAACATTCATTCGTTGCATTCATGATTAATTCTAAGTAATCAAATAAAAGGTCAATGGATTTTGAAGCTGGTACAAGAGATATTATTTGATAAAAATTGGCTTTAAGCAAAACAGAACTAATTAAGTGAAGATATAAATCATTCAAAATTTCTCATGGTTTAATCAAAGATTTCATTGGAAATTTTCTTCCATGAATTTTATATGAATGGAACCTTGTTTCTTAATTAGAATCAAGAGAAATTATTGGACACAAAAGTTTTCAATGCCAACATAGAATTAGTAGGAGCATACTTACAAAGCAATGTTTAAAGAAAGTGATAAGAGAACAAACAGTAGTAGAAAAATTACTCTTCGGAACAAATGAAACAAATAAACACTTGTGAACAACCATTTAGGCTATGATTTATTTATTCATTGGCTTCTGTGGCCGTTACAAATTTCAATTATATTTATATATTTATTTAGATGAAGATAGAAAGCAAAACATAAATATCACACCAAGACATAATTCTTCCTAAGATATAAATTCAAATGAGCAATTTCTATTTATAACTTTGTCAAACAATTTCTTGTATCTTAAAAGAGAAGGTAAAGAGTATGATCTACATTGTTTTCTACCAAATTTTGTTAGTGCTATGATTTATTTGTGTAGAAAGAGGCTGTGACTTTTGTGGCAAGACAAATGATATTGGTATTGAAAAATATATCTCTACATTTTGTTGACAAAAAACAGCCTGTAAATAATGAAAAATAGCCTTCAATAAGCATAATTTTAGCAGATAATGACATGTCCTATTATGCATCAATAAGATTGGAAGAGAAGATAATGATTTTAAATGGTTATGGCTACTCTAATTTTGATATGAAAATGTGTCCCTTCAGATATTAGACATGCCTAAGACATCTTATTACAAATTTTAAATTTTATGTTCTGAGGTTGTTTGGTGGGGTTGGGGTTGGGGGCCAAGAAAAATGAACTGGTATTTTATTTTAGGGCAGCTAGATCTGAACTTTGAATCCATAATGATGACTGGTTAGACAATACCATGTGATTCCACAAGGACTATACCTCACTTGACCCCTTCTAGCTAATTTTCGCTATAGTCTTGACCATTCCTTTCAATGCAATAGATATATCTGTCCTATACATCTTATCAAAGACTATTGGTTATAAATACACATATGAATGGGGATCACTACCATCCTAAGTTCTCAAACTCAAAAGTATCAAGCTAATTTCATGACTTTTATTTGATTGGAACTTTTTTTTTATGAATATATCATAGACTACTTGTCCCAAGTTCTTGGTCTACATTCTGTTTTGGTATTTTCAGAAACCAAACAGAGTAAAATTCTTGACATAGATTATGATCAACAATATACTTAGGAAAGTAAAATTAAATTAAGTGTGCCTCATCACGAAGATAGGAGATAGTTTGTTTGTACAAGAAGTCGTCACATAAAAAAAGTGTATATTCTTTTATCAAAGTTATATTTTAATCGAGGATAAAGCCTTTTCTCTAATCATAAACCCTTCTTGCTACTTTTCTCAACCTAATATTCTATGAAATAGTGATTAAAATTTCCTCTCTATTACTGAGCAATAGCGAGGATTTTAAATGTCCTCTCTATAGTTCAGCAATAGAGACAAAGTATTAGCAAGCAAGTTTAATGACAATTTCATTATCGCTATTCGATATAACAAGGATTTAGAAAGCTTTAGCGAGAAAAAAATTCATCTCTAAAACCCGATTTTGTTATAGTGCCAACACAAAATGATATTTCGATTTCTTTAAGAAGGAAAAGGACCTTAAAAAGAGAAGCAACTCGGGCAGAGATGCTTGCAATACAACTGAAAAGGACCTCAAAAACTATACAAAAAGATTATTACACCATTTACAAGTATATGTTTTTAACAATCTAATTAATGTACCAATCATCAAACAAACCAAGCAAACACAATTCAATTATAAAATAGTTATACTAGATAAGTCTATATAAAAGCAAACACCATTTTCCCCTAGACTAGCATCTAACCATCTGCCAATATCAATTCAACTAATTCAAAAACGCATGCATGTTTTCTTCCTTATCTCGCCACAGCACACAAATTTCTCAGATCCTACTTCACTAAGACACACAAGTTCTCAACCTTCCGTTATCACCACAGCACACAACAATGATCTCAGAACCTACTTCACTATGGATGAATATTTAAGATATTCAAACTCCTCTAACATTTGCATAATATTAAAACAAAGGTAAAAGGCATACCTCTTGCAAAATGCAAACAAAAGTAAGAGTCTCTCGTGAGAGATTGCTTGCACACCAAGTATTTTGCCTCTTCTCTTGGAGGCAGCCTACCAAAAAAGTTTTAACTATATTACAAAGAGAATAAAAATATAGAGATAGAGACATATATAAGCAATATGACAGCACCAAACAAAAATCTCATTATTTATGATCAAAACCCATACAATCAATATTATATATTTTCACATGAATAAAAGTCTGATAAAATCATATTATAGAATATGCATAAATCAAATCTGTAAAATCCAAATTTCATACACAAAAGCCAACAAAAGGACTAAAGAAAAGGTAATCTAAATCCATATTCTCAAATCACAAACATTAAGTATTAAGCACCATATTCTTACACTTAAAACATCTCTAATTTTTCTCTTTGTATTCTCTTAATTAGAAACAATTCCAACACAAAAAATTATATAAACCTGAACTAAAGGGGAAATGACTTACCTTCATCAGCTGCAGCAAAATAAATTATTAAAAACAAAAGCAACAACACAAACCAAAGAAATAATCTTTAAGGAAAACCAACAAATTAAAGCCCACTTAAAGGATCTTGACACAACCATAATGTGAAAATATAAGGTTTATTTATAAAAGTTCTAGAAAAAAAAAAACAAACATATTATAGAACAGAAAATATAAATAACCAATATGCAAGAAAACATAAAATTATGTCAAATAATAAAACATAACCAGTCATGTAATGAAAATTTGTTACATAATGATTAAAAATAAATCAAATATCACTTTAACATACATTTTAAATCAAGTTAATGGTACTTTAGTACTTTAGAAAACACAATCAAAACTATGGTTCTTTTAACACATATAAAAACTAAAATGCACTTTAGAACAAATAATAGCAAAATTTTCTTTATTGACTTACTTTCTGATTAAAATTAGCTCAATGAAAGGGCTAACTTAAATATATGTAGGTAGCAAATGAAAATAATATGAAGTCACTCAATTTCTTAATTGAATAGAGATGAAATAGAAAGCTCAACACCTTGAATTTGATCCAAACTAAGTGTAAATTCTTGAGCCAAAAACTTGAGTCTCAAAGAAAATAAAGATGGGATCAAAAGTAAGAGCAAACTCAGTAGGTCATTTCTTCCAATGCTGAGAGTAGATAAACCATACACATAAAAGAATTTCATGATTATAAATGAAGCATACTTGTATGAAAATATTTCACCTTGAGTTTTCCAATTTCCTTCAAGCTTAACATCACTAGATCAGAGTCTAAGTGCATGCCTGCACAAAGAATTAAGAACAATGTCATCCTAGAAAACATTAAGAAAACTTTCAGCATCACAGATGTACTTACTTCAACAACCATGCAAAAGATAGAAATCAAAGCTAACTAAGTGTTTCTAAGTCATAATACAGTGGCCAAAGTTATAAATAGAAAGTGCAAAAAGTAAGAATTAAGTATTCGTCAACCAAGAATGAGACAAATTAAAAGCTTAACTAATATGAGAGGGGCAGGTATATGTCTAAACATTCACAAAGTTTTTTTTACCAAAACAAGCATGTTCATATGAAATGAAAGATACAAATGCTCAAAAGCAGAAATGCAACTAAGTTGAAGGGCCACTAAGATATGCAATGTTAGAGTGTCAAAAACAGAAAAGAGAAACAATAGCTCCACCACTTGAACCTCATACATGAAAAATTCCTTGTATCGTATTTGCAATTAATGCTAAATGAAAAATAGAACTGAGAGGGCCAATAGAATTGGTCTAATATATTCACTGAAAATACAATGAAAAAAGAAAAGGCAAAAAATGCATAATCCATTAGTCAATCCAAAGTGAAATCCCTATGCATCTCAGCTCACAAATGACTTTCAAAAGCTCAATAATAGCATTTGAATTAGTATGAAATTTGTACAATGAAATTTATTCCTAGTGTTCAAGTTATGTATCTATGTCCCAAAAAAAATAATACAAATTATACAATAAAACCACGTATATTGATCATAATACCAACTCAAAATTAGTTAACTAAAACTTGAACACATTCACAAATGAAGTCACGTGATATCTGTGTAAAATGAACCTCTCAGTGGCCTCAGTGCTTTTTCAGAAAGTGAAATTCTTGTGACAGACTTTTGTTCATAATCTGAACACCTCCTAAACAAACAATTATTTCTCAGTTATGATATTAAAGTTGGTTTGCAATTAAATATATAAGAAAAAGATATTGTTGAAATATTCACTGAGGTGAGGAGAACACAAATCTATTATGACTTTTTCACTAATAATTGTATAGTGGATTTAGTTTCACTTTAAAATATGCCTCAAAATATCTATAAAAAAAAAGTGTCAAACACCCACTTTTTCAACAATAAATTTATATGAAAAGACTAACCCACGAAAAAGATCTTTCCCAAATTCATTGTAATCTCTAATAAGAGTTTCAACTTCCAAACCAAGAATCCCAATCACCGTTGAAAAAGGGACCCAAATAAGTAAATTTAGAGCTCAATTTATTAAAAAAAAAAACAGAACTCTTAAATAAAAACACTCAATCAAAGACAATTATATTCATTATTCCTCAAAGTTCAACTACTTGAACAAAGTCCCAGTAATTTATATCATCTCATATCCATTGCAATCAACCTCATTTGCTTCAAATTGAACACATCCTCTATCAGAGTGCTAAAATAATCAACTTTCAAAACAACAATGTAATGACACTGAAAAAAAAAAGAAAAGAAACAGCTAGAAATGTAATGTGATGGATTTTGGGATTTCTAGAAACTCACCTTCAAGCTGGTTCTCACTCAAGTCCAAGAAATCAAGCCCCTTTTTTTCCGAAATCCATCTTATTTGGGTAATTTACTGATCTTACCGATTAAGAGGAATTAGCTCTTTTTATACAGAGGATAAGTTAGAAACTAACAGAGCTAACGAAACTGTTAAGAAACAGTAAAATAGAATAACAAGGCCAAACAACACAAATACACACACATATATATATACATATACATTGATGATCTGATATGAAATTGAAATCTAAATTAAAAATTACCTCACAGTTTCGAATACTCTGGCCTGGTTTCGCGCTTCCAGTAGGAGAGTTAGCAAGCGCGCGACTTGTGAGGGAGATGGCTGGGTTCTTGCTTCCAGCAGGAGAGATAGCAAGCACGCGACTCGTGAGGGAGATGCCTGGGTTCTTGCTCCAGTAGGAGAGACAGCAGCGGGAGAGATAAACACAGAGGGGGGGGGGGGGGATGAGAGACTCAATGACTACAGCATGGGCGTGGTCGTGGTGTGCTTCAGTTGCGTGAGTACCGGTGTGAGGGAGGCTTCAGGTGTGTGGTTGTGGTGTGGTTCAATGGCGTGAGGGTTAGAAAGCCGAGAGAATGTGAGAGAGCGAATGAGAGAAAGAGCAAGGGAGAGCGAATGAGAGAAAGACTGAATGAGAGATTAGGGATAAGTTTTTGCCGCCGTTGTGGTGTGGTTCAGGCGCTGGTAGAGATTAGGGATTTGAGAGAGAGAGAGAGAGGCATGCGTAGGGATTTCAGATTAGGGATAAGTTTTTTTTTTCATTTGCTGTTCTTTTGGTCAATTTCAGGCGACAAAAAGAGTTTCATTTGCCGCCTAATTTTCTTTTACCGTGTCTTTTTTTCTCCCTGTCTCCATATCAATAGCACTTCTAAAATTATGTTATATTTTAATGTAATATTTGAGCAAAATTGTTGTAGTGTATAACTGGAAGCCTAATCGACCCAGTTGGGGCGAGCCCTTCACCAGAAAAATCATAGATGGTTTGGTTGCATGGCTCCAAATCTTTAACGGACAACTTCATTCTTTCCAATGAGGACTTGTATAGGATGTTGCCCAAGCTTCCTATATCGACCAAAACCCTTTTAACCATCATGTTGGCAATTTGAACGTCAACGACCAGCGGATCAGAGTGTGGGAATCGTACGTGCTGGGCATCGTCCTCAGATAAGGTTACTAATTCCTCCTCTGTCCGAGCCTTTTTTGGTGCTCGATCCTCCACACTCATCATCTCGATGTCCTGGTCGTGGCATAGGGTTCGAGCGTATCGTTCCCTTGCCTTCCCACTATCCCCTGCAAGGTGTGGGCCACCACAGATGGTGAGTAACGTGCCTGCCACAAGAGCTGGCTGTAAAGGTGGCGAGCATTGGCGTGCAGGCGCCTGCTCGTTGCCACCTTGAGCCTCTCGCTGAGACCCTTTTGTGGCTCGCACATATCTCCTTAGATTTCCCTGCCTGATCAGGAACTCAATTTCTTCCTTCAATTGGTTACACTCATTAGTGTCGTGTCCGTAGTCGTTATGAAAACGATAGAATTTCATTATATCTCTCTTAGAGATATCCTTCCTTATAGGCACGGGTCGCTTATAAGGCACGTTAGAGCTGGTCGCCTGGTAGACTTTCACTCGACTTTCGACAAGGGCCGTGCAGTTGGTGAATCTCGGCTCATATTGATTGCCTTTGGGACGTTTATTGTCGATGCCGATAGCTCATTGTTCGCCCGTTTTCCACTATTTCTGCCATTTCCGTTGCCGTTGCCATTGGGTTTCTCTGACCCGTTGGCGGCTTTGGCGGGTTCTTCCTTTGGCCCCTTGTCCTTTGTGGGCGATTTTCCTTCATTGGAAATCGCATCCTCGAGCTTGATGTATCGATCAGCTTGATCCAAAATCTCCTGGGTACTTCTTACCCCATTCTTTCTTAGGCTACTCCAGAGGGGAGAATGGCATCTAACCCCAGTAGTTAGGGCCATCATTTTGCCTTCATCGCCCACTGTCTTGGCTCCAGCCACTGCTCGCATAAAGCACTGGACGTGCTCCTTCAAGGGCTCTCCCTCCTTTTGGCGTATCTCGACCAGCTGGTTGGCCTCTGTGGGGTGTACGCGACCCGCATAGAATTGTCCGTAAAACTCATAGACGAACATTTCCCAGGATACTATACTTGCAGGAGGGAACTTAAAGAACCACTCCTGGGCAATGTAAGAAAGTTTGGCAGGGAAGATCCTGCAGCGGGCATCGTCCGACACCTTCTGAATATCCATTTGTATCTCAAATTTTTTTACATGAGATACTGGGACTTCGTACCCATCAAAGTTCGACAGTACTGGCATTTTGAATTTACTGGGGGTTTCCACCATAACAATCCCTTGCACAAATGGAGTGCCCCTCCTCCGATCGTACTCTATGTGGGATGTTCGACCCCCGACCAGTTGTTGTACTGCCTGGTTCAGAGCATCAATCTGTGCCTGAACTGCTTCCGGGATTGCTGGGACGACCGGTGTCGGAGGAGCGTACTCATCGTGCCTCTCACGACAGTCGCTGAGCACGTCTCTCAAATCTTCATCCCTGCGCCTCTGCTCACTAACTCCTAGCCGATCAAAGACGTTGTCTTGTTTGGGTTGCCCCCTAGCGTTATGGCTTGTTGGCCTATTATCTCTAGGTGGGGGGCTTCTGTCTCCACCTCTTTCCTCATTCCTCCAAACAACATTTCCTCTGCCAGAATCGGCTTCATTATAGTCATGGACATTTCTAAACTATGGCCGACTACGACGTGACCGGCTGTTCACGCTATTTCCTCTTCGGGCTGGAATTTCCCGAGCGTCAGGGGGAGGCCTGCGCTGGTCATTGGGTCCCTGTGCATTGTTATGCCGTGGGGGGCCTCTGATTGCAGAGCCTGATTCATTGTTCCTTCTGTTGGCAGAAGGACGCTACCCCCTGCTCGGTGGATTTCACTCTTCGTCCCCTGGGCGTCTAGGGCTGTGAGGTGGTTTCCCGACCCTATTTTGCCTCTGGCGTTGGGGATTGCCTCGACCAGCTTAAGATGGAGGCTGCTGCTCAGGATCCCGAATTGGGACATCATCCTGAGCCACGGGTGGCTGCTCCGACCTTTGGGGGCATATTGGCTGGAGCAGAGGACTTGGATTGGGAGCCCGCTGTGGTGGCGTGCTCGGTGGATGATCTGGCTGAGAGGCCGGCGTAGCCTGCCCTTGAGCCAGTTGAATGGCTGCTTCAAGAGCGGCCATGGCATCCCTCTGTCGACAGTCCATGTCCGCCTGCAGCTCACTCTTCTTCTGGCACTGACGTTCAATTTCTCTCTGCTGTAGCGCCATTGTCTCCGCTGCGTTCTCCTGATTGGCCCTCAGATTGGCGAACTCATCCTAAAACACCCCCAGTGTTGCCCTCAGTGTTTCCGTATCCAACTCCTCCTCTTCAAACTCTAAATGTGGTTCATTCTCCGCCACATTTGGAGGAGGTGGTTGAGATGATGCAGCACCAGCGGCCGGTCCAGCTTTCTTAGATGTCTTTGCCATTTCATTTTCTTAAAGCTTTTTATCAAACTCTCAATGAAAGCACCAGAATGTTGACCCTCGATTTGGCCAACGACACGGAGTCAGAAATACGACAAGAAATGAGATAATAGTCAAGAGTTTAATCTAATGGTAAAGAATAGACACAGACGATTTATAGTGGTTCGACCCCAAAGAATTTTTAATGACCTACGTCCACTTAGTGCTATTATTAATATTGAATCCCAATGCTGTGATCAAAGAACTAGGGTTCTTGAGTTTCACAAACCTTGGGAGAATTACAACAAGACGATGGATAATCGCATTGTATGCTCTTTCTCTTAGTATTCAGGAAAAAGATTCAAAGGTCAAAAAGTCCCTCCTTGAGCTCTCTCATGCCAATTTATAGGCTCAAGGGGGGTTACATGGGCCAATGGGCCTTAACTCTTCTTAATATCTGTGTATCAAGGCAATAAAGAGGAAATAATCAACGTAGTAATTATAAGATTACAATCTTTTAAGGAAATAAACCGAAGCATACGACCAGCCTGGTCGCATCCAATCGTGAGTTTTGATGAAGCAACGGGTCGCTGATCGATAATCGAACAACACCTCCTTATCTTGACTCTGCCACATGTCAACTACGTGTGAGAAATCATTGCCACGTCATCAACGTCTGTTTTTGGGTAAACATAAATATTTTATAGATTGTAATTTTAATGGACAATTCCGCAGTAACAAAAGATGCGGAGGTTGATGTGAAGCACATATTTTTTTTAGAATATATATATATATATATATAAGAGTTTCAAATAGATGATGTGGCACTCTAAAATCTCTTCAAAACACTTTTTCTATTTTCTCCTTTAGATTAATTTTTTGATTCATTTTATGAATTTTAGTTGCATATTAGTTTAAATTTAAATAAGATATTTACAAGTTATTTATTTAAATTAATAATATTATATATATAAATATCTCATGTTATATATAATATAATAACATGATTCTTTATCTCACTACACGTCTTTTTTTTTTTTAAATGTATTTTCTTTTTTGTTTAAAAAAAAGAAAAGAAACATTACACTATCCACATTAACACGTTTACTTTTTTAAAAAAAATTAACTTAGTTACACATTAGTTTAAATTTAGTTACACATTAGTATAGATTATATATGTGTACAAGAGGTTTTAATATAATTACGTATGATAGTCTTATTTCTAAAAAAATATTTATTATTATTAATTTTAAATATTAGTTTAAATTTAGTTACACATTAGTATAAATTATACATGTATACAAGAGCTTTTAATATAATTACGTATGATAGTCTTATTTCTAAAAAAATATTTATTATTATTAATTTTAAATGTCAAATTGTTATAATAATTATTATTATCAAACTGATTAGAATCATCTATTAAATATTTACCAGAAATTTATGTAATTATTTATGGGTAAATCACGAGTAATAATATATATAATTATTTTTTAAATTTATATAAAAAAATCATACTATTGAAAATATTAGTAGTTACTATCTAAATATCTAAAATTAAAAACTCTTCACACGTTTTTTTAGGTACGTTTTCTCCTATTTCCTATTTACCATAATAATTATTTTTTTTTAAAAAAAAACAAACCACTCCTTCTATTTTCTAAATTTTTCACATATAATTATTTTTTAAATTTATTTAAAAAAAATCATACTATTGAATTATTAGTAGTTACTAGCTAAATATCTATAAATATCTAAACTTAAAAACTCTTCACACGTTTTTTTAGGTACGTTTTCTCCTATTTCATATTTACCATATTAATGATTTTTTTATTAAAAAAAACAAACCACTCTTTCTATTTTCTAAATTTTTCACATTTTTTAATTCTTCTTTTTCAAATTTATGATTATTAGTTAATAATTAAAAAAAAGAAAAAACTATAATATCTACACTATCCAAATATCTATAAAATTATTAGTTAATAATTAAAAAAGAAAAAACTATAATATTTAAACTATCTAAATATCTAAAATTAAAAACTCTTCACACTTTTTTTAGGTACGTTTTCTCCTATTTCCTATTTACCATATTAATTATTTTTTTAAAAAAATAATAACATGATTCTTTATCTCACTACACTTAACGTCTTCTTTTTTTTTTTTTTTTTAAAAAAAAAAAGCGTATTTTATTTTTTGTTTAAAAAGAAAAGAAAAGAAACATTGCACAATCCACATTAACACGTTTGCTTTTTAAAAAATAATAATAATTTAGTTACACATTAGTTTAAATTTAGTTACACATTAGTATAAATTATATATGTATACACGAGTTTTTAATATAATTATGTATAATAGTCTTATTTCTAAAAAATATTTATTATTATTAATTTTAAATATTAGTTTAAATTGAGTTACACATTAGTATAAATTATATATGTATTCAAGAGTTTTTAATATAATTACGTATGACATTCTTACTTCTAAAAAAATATTTATTATTATTAATTTTAAATGTCAAATTGTTGTAATTATTATTATTATCAAACTGATTAGAATCATCTATTAAATATCTAATAAAAATTTATGTAATTATTTATAGGTAAATCACGAGTACTAATATAATAATTATTTTTTAAATTTATATAAAAGAATCATATCATTGAAATATTAGTAGTTACTATCTAAATATCTAAAATTAAAAACTCTTCACATATTTTTTTAGGTATGTTTTCTCCTATTTCCTATTTACCATATTGATTATTTAAAAAAAAAAACACTCTTTCTATTTTCTAAATTTTTTCACATTTTTTAATCTTTCTTTTTCAAATTTATGATTATTAGTTAATAATTAAAAAAAGAAAAAACTATAATATCTACACTATCCACATATCTATAAAATTATTAGTTAATAATTAAAAAAGAAAAAGCTATAATATCTAAACTGTTATACACAGATTTCGAGCTATGTTAAATATGACCTCGAAAGTTGGATTCGCAGCAAGTGGACTCATAAGGTTTAAAGTATGCTCCAGGATTGAATATCGAGCCTTCAAGGATCGATACGACCTCGAACGTGGCGACCTCGAATATGGTGACCTCGAAGTGTTCATGATCTCGAAAAGTAGCTCCGGAGACGTATCCACCCTCAGGGATGACCTCGGATCAGGGCTCCCGAGCTCGACGCACATACGATCTCGAAAGCCATGTGACCTCGGGAGATGTCTCTAGCTCGAAAGATGGCGAGAAACCTGGGAGGCTAAGGCCTTGGAGATATATGACGAAAACCTTGAATATCTATAAGTGTTGACACGAGATGTAATCCTCATTCATTACTGTAAATCCCCTAGAATCGTGGGATATTATTTGGTCAGTTATACGTCCCCTGGTCTTCAGGGGATGTTTCCTTTTATATTTAATTATAGGCATTTAAAGCCATTTATTTTATTTATACAAAAAGAGTAACTACCCAAAATATATGGGATAGTATTCTGCAGCCTTCTCTATAAATAGAGAGGTCATGCACCATTGTAATGGACCGAAATTCTGAACCTTGAGAGAAAAATCTGAAGAATTCATGCTGAAGAATTTTTAGAGATAATCTTGAGTTTAATAACAGAGACTCGTGGACTAGGCAGATTTAACTGTTGAACCACGTAAAAATCACGTGTTTGTGTTGTTATATTTGAATTGGCCATTATCAGTTATTGTTTACGTGCTCTCCTTTCACTGTTGACGAAAAACGGCGTCAACAGTTTGGTGCTTTCATTGAGAGCCTTAAGAATTCATCCCTGAGAAAATCATGGCCACAAACAATCAGAACACACCTGAAGAAAATTACCCAAGACGTCCTGGAAAACAACCAATGGAGAACCTAGATGTTGAGGAGAGAAGTGGGTCCTTTGATTCCCGGGGACCACCCCCTCCACCAAGGGATGAGGATATGTACTACAATCCGGAGCGGTACGTTCCTATTGTGGAACTTGAAAACCGGCAACTGAAGCAGCTGTTGGCAGAAGCCAACAAACGGAATGAGGAGTTGACAAGGATAGCCGCAGAGGCGCATGAGGCTCAGCCCCCGCCTCCGCGCGAAATCCAAGACCCTCCTCCAAGGGACGTGCATGTTCCTCCCCGGAGGCCCCGCGGGCGTCCACGAAAGGATTTTGCCACAAGGAGGCCAACTCAACCTCCGGCACCAGCAGAGCCATCCGCTCCACCTAGGCCCCAGAGGAGTACTCGGGTTCGGGCCCCGGTTAACCCGCCTGTGGAAGTGCCAGCAGGAGCTGAGAATAATCGAACCCCTACAGAGGCTCGGACTCAGGTACCTGGGAGCGCACCGAATGCGAGCGACCCATCTCGGGTGAATTCCGGACCCTCTAGGCCGCGACAAGGGTGGCAGCCACCATCGCCTATACGGTTCCCTCCATCACCCATAAGATATCCTTCGCCACCCCACAGGAACGCTCAACCAGTTCGAGATCAGGATGAAGGGCGTGCGGGGGAAAGACAAGGAAACAGGGAGACTTTCCAGGAGCGGAGAGGCGCTCCATCTGAGAAAAGTCAAACGTCTCGGTCTCGCACGACGGAGACGAGGCAACGTGGGAAGAATCCATCACGAAATAACCGAGCAATGAGTTTCACCAGTGATGAGTCCGGAGATACCAGGTCCGTCAGTAAACATGACCGGGGTCGTAATAAAACTGGAAGCCGCAAGAATCGTCCCGACCTGCGAAATCATCTGAACCAGAGTCGGGGTAATGGAGATCAAACAAATACAGACCTGAGGGATCACTTGAATAAGCGTAGAGATCCCTTGCGGAGACGCGAGCCTGGAATCACGATCAATGACAATCAATTCCAGACAGCACTTCCTACTGACCCAGTCCAAGAAAGAATTGATCAGCTCGAAAGAGCCTTTAGGCTTTTAAAGAATGAACGAGGAAATGGTCGATATGAGGACTCTGATGAGGAGCTCGAGCCGTTTGCTCCCCATATTTCCAACACTCAATTTCCGCAGGGGTTTTGGATTCCTCACGTCCCAACGTTTGAAGGAAAAACCGACCCGTGTAGTCACCTGAGCACGTTCAACACTATCATGAGAGCCAGTAATGTGGGTTACGAGCTCAGGTGCATGTTGTTTCCAACATCATTGGCAGGACCTGCCAAAAGTTGGTTCGAAAAATATAAGAGACACTCAATAACCTCATGGGAGCAGTTGTCTAAAGACTTTAAGAAGCAGTTCAGAGCGATGATGGGGGTCAGACCAGAGGCATCCACCTTAACTAACGTCCGACAGCAACCGGGCGAAACACTAAAAAGTTACCTGACGAGATTTAATCTGGAAGTAGCCCGAGCTCGGGATGTGGATGACAGTGGACACCTAATGGCTATCCGAGCTGGTGTATTACCGGGAAGTGCCCTTTGGGACGACATGCAAGGGAAACCGGTAAGGTCAATAACCGAGTTTAACAGACGAGCGCAGAGGTTTGTCAATGTAGAGGAAGCGAGGTCGACGCTCAAAGCGACTTCCCAGTCCGAAACTACAACGATAAACATCAACTCTGCCTCAACCTCAGCGGACCCAGCAGCTCCAAAGCCTGCCACGGAGAACCCCTCCAAGAGAAAAAAGAACGAAGGAAGTAACCCCGAAGCTGAGGGAGGAAAGAAAAAGAAAGGGGAGAGGTACTTCTCCGTGTATAGGGTATACACCGAGCTCAATGATTCTCGGGAGAACATATACCTGGCTAATGAAAACCAGGTCCCCTTTAGACGCCCAGACCCGATGAGGAATCAAAAATCCAAGAGGGACTCCAGTAAATATTGCCGGTTCCACAGAGACACCGGGCATACAACAGATGAATGTCGACAATTGAAGGACGAGATCGAAGGGTTGATCTCGAGAGGTTACTTCCGGCAATATGTCAAAAACCAGAGTACTGGTCAGACGTCCGCGAGCCAGAGAGTAGCCGCGCCCCCGACGACGCAAAACAATAACTCCCGAGCTCGGGAAGAGGACAGGCCCCCGCCGATTGATGGAGAGGATGTAATAACCATCTCGGGAGGGCCTCACCTCGCAGGAGGGGGCAGGAATGCCCAAAAGAGGTATGTTAACGAGTTGAAGACAGGGGACGGGTCTCCTTATGAGCCCGAGCCTAGGGCACCAAAAAGCCAGAGGATTGAAACACAACCGATAACCTTCACCGAGGAAGACGCCTCCCATGTCCAGTTCCCTCATCATGATCCGCTGGTCATTACTCTTCAACTGGCCAATAAAAGGGTCCACCGAGTTCTCATAGATAATGGGAGCTCAGTCAACATCCTTTATAAAGCAACCCTCGAAAAGATGGGACTCTCCCTTCGCGACCTGAAAGCATGTGCAACTACTTTGTACGGCTTTTCAGGAGAAGGAACTGCCTGTATGGGATCCATTGAGCTCCCCATGACCTTGGGAGACTATCCAGTCTCGGTGACCAAGATAATGGGGTTCATGGTATTAGACTTACCATCTGCCTACAATGTGCTGCTCGGGAGACCCGCCCTGGTCGGGCTGGGGGCAGTTTCATCAGTAAGGCATCTGGCCCTTAAGTTCCCGACCCCTAGCGGAGTTGGGACATTAAAAAGAGACCAATTGGCAGGGAGGGAATGCTATAGCATCTCCTTGAGGGGAAAGAAACAAACAAACGCTCAAGCACTCATTATCATACAAAACAAAGACGGAACGGTTTTAGAAATTGACGAGGAGATTGATCCGAGGATTGAGGAGAAAGTTGACCTCGAACCTTTAGAGGAGCTCGAAGAAATTCAGCTCGAGGAAACTGATACCTCGAAGAAAGTGAAGGTCGGAAAACACCTCCAAGATGAGGCTAAATAGCAATTAATTTGCTTTCTGAAGAAAAACCAGGATGTCTTCGCGTGGTCGCACTCAGACATGGTAGGAATAAGCCCGAATGTAGCAAGCCACGCTCTAAACATAGACAAAAGCTTTCCCCCAAAGCAACAAAAACAAAGACAGCTGGACGAAAACAGAAAGAAAGCACTGAAGGAGGAGGTTGACAGGTTAAAGGCAAACCATTTCATTAGGGATGCTTTTTACCCTGACTGGGTAGCCAATCCGGTGTTGGTCCCAAAGCCCAATGGGACGTGGAGAACCTGTATTGACTACTCAGATCTCAACAAAGCTTGCCCAAAAGACTGTTTTTCGTTGCCAAGGATTGACCAGCTCGTAGATGCCACGGCGGGGCATGGCCTGATGTCGTTCATGGATGCTTATTCTGGATATATCCAGATTCCCATGCATTCCCCCGACCAAGAACACACGAGCTTCATCACGGATAAAGGGCTATATTGCTATAATGTCATGCCATTCGGGCTCAAGAATGCTGGAGCCACATACCAGTGGCTCGTAAACATGATGTTTTCAGAGCAAATAGGGAACAACATGGAGGTTTATGTTGATGACATGCTTGTAAAGTCTCAACTCAACAAGAACCATGTTGATGACCTCGAAGAGTGCTTCGGCGTGCTCAGGAAGTATAACATGAAGCTAAATCCTCAGAAGTGCACTTTCGGGGTATCTTCAGGAAAATTTCTGGGCTTTATTGTGAACTCTCGTGGGATCGAGGCTAACCCCGACAAGATCAAGGCCCTGATTGACATGCCCTCACCTCGAAGGCACAAAGATATCCAAAGTTTGACTGGCAGGATGGCAGCCCTAAGCAGATTCATCTCGAAATCTACAGATCGTGGTCTTCCATTTTTCAACTTACTGAGAGGAGGTAAGAAGTTTGAATGGACAAAGGAATGCGAGCTGGCCTTTCAGGAGCTCAAAAAGCACCTAGCGGAACCACCCATCCTGTCAAAACCTGAAACGGGAGAAGTATTGTACCTATACCTTTCAACCATCGAACACGCAATAAGCGCAGTGCTCGTTCGAGAAGAAGAGAGGGTGCAAAGACCCGTTTACTACATCACTAAAAGATTACTGGGGGCAGAGTCAAGATATCCATTGATGGAGAAACTCGCGCTCAGTCTAATTCATTCATCCCGTAAGCTCCGCCCCTACTTTCAGGCACATCCCATCCATGTGCTGACTGATCAACCACTTAGGCAAGTCCTGTCTAAACCAGAAGCTTCAGGTCGACTTCTTAAATGGGCTGTTGAGCTCGGACAGTTCGAGATCACCTACCACCCGAGAACGACCATTAAGGCACAGGCATTGGTGGACTTTATAGTGGAATGTACTGGTATAGCCGACGACAAGGTAATAACCACGGCCCACGAGCTGTGGAAACTTTACGTCGACGACTCGTCAAATGAAAATGGAGCAGGGGCAGGGGTCATTTTGGTTACCCCCGCAGGAAGCAGATTTCACTCTGCCCTAAGATTTGGCTTTAAAGCATCGAATAACAAGGCCGAATACGAGGCTTTACTCGTGGGACTTCGTATAGTAAAGGAGCTCAAAGCTAAAGCTATACATTGCTACAGTGACTCCCAGCTCGTGGTTAATCAAATCCTAGGGGAATACCAGGCTCGTGGCACTAGAATGGCAGCTTATCTGGAGAAGGCAAAATCCGCATTGGAGTATTTCAAATTCTATACAATCGAACAGGTTCTCCGCGAGCAGAACTCGAATGCAGACGCCTTAGCTCGACTCGCCACGTCCGCCGAAAATGAAGAGCTGAATGTTGTACCCATAGAACACCTATCAGCACCTAGCATTAACGAGCCAGAAGAGGAAGAAGTGTGTATGATCGAAACAGAGCCGACCTGGATGACCTCGATAGTTGATTATCTCGAAAACGGAGTTCTTCCAAAAGATCGGAACCAAGCTCGAAAGTTGATGTATCAACTTCCCCGTTACACCATTTTGGATGGAAGGCTATACCGAAGGGGATATTCCATGCCGTTACTCAGGTGCATAACCCCTCCCGAAGCTAAGAAAATCGTCGAAGAAGTTCATCAAGGGTTCTGCGGAGATCACACCGGGGGGCATAGCCTATCCAAGAAGATCATACGCCAGGGGTATTTCTGGCCAACCATTAAAGCAGATTCTTTCGAGTATGTGAAGAAATGCGACAAATGCCAGAGATTCGCCACGATAACCTGAGCCCCACCATCCGAGCTGACCATGTTGACATCCCCATGGCCTTTCGCGGTATGGGGCATCGACCTCATAGGCTCACTCCCAACTGGCAAAGGCGGAGTGAAATATTCTGTAGTCGCCATGGATTACTTCACAAAATGGACGGAGGCTGAACCATTGGCAACCATAACCTCAAAGAAGATCCTTGATTTCGTTGTAAAGAGCATCGTGTGCCGATACGGAGTGCCGAGGAAGATCGTATCCGACAACGGAACCCAGTTCGATTGCGACTTGTTCACCAACTTTTGTGAAAAGAACGGTATAATAAAGAGTTTTTCATCAGTGGCTCACCCTCAAGCGAATGGCCAGGTCGAAGCTGTGAACAAAACTCTCAAAAGTTCTTTAAAGAAAAAGTTGGAAGAAGCAAAGGGACGGTGGGCCGAAGAGTTGCCCCAAGTCCTTTGGGGATACAGGACCACAGCTCGAACCTCAACAGGACATACCCCGTTCTCTCTAGCATACGGCTGCGAGGCAATGTTGCCCATAGAAGTCGAAATCCCAATGATCTGAACTCAGATTTACGACCAAAGTTCAAACCATACTCAGCTCGAGGAAACCTTAGACTTGATTGAAGAAAAAAGAGAAGAGGCTCAGCTGAGAAATGCCGCCTACCAGCAACGAACTACCAGATATTTCAACAAGAGGGTTCGAGATCGAAAGTTCGGAATGGGAGACCTGGTGTTGAGACGCGTATTCTTGGCAACTCGAGATCCAGCAGCTGGAGTGCTCAGGCCGAATTGGGAAGGACCATACCAGATAGAGTCAGTCATCCGTCTTGGTGTGTACAAACTTGCGAGATTGGACGGGAGCCTAGTACCACGAGCATGGAATGGCGAACACCTTAGACCTTACTATCAGTAGTGTAGGAAAAGTGTTGCCTATAACCATGAGTTTCTATTTGTATTAGTTTGTTTGCCTTTTGATTACCATCAAATAAAGATTTATTTCAGTCAGTATATTATCTCTTTTTATTTTTTATTTTTGCAATCTCTCTTAATTTAATAACCTATGGTCACATTCATAGGATATTAAGGGGGCATCATTGGTATATATACCATCAGCTTAAAAAATAAAAAATATATGAAGCATTTGGATATAACCAGATGCGCGCTTAGATAGTTCGGACATAACCGAGTTATCAAAAACATGAAGCATTTGGATAGAACCAGATGCGCGAGCTTAGATAGTTCGGACACAACCGAGTTATCAAGCATTTGGATATAACCAGATGCACGAGCTTAGATCGTTCGGACACAACCGAGTTATAAAAAACATGAAGCATTTGGATATAACCAGATGCGCGAGCTTAGATAGTTCAGACATAACCGAATTATCAAAAACAGAAAACGTTTGGAATTAACCAGATGTGCAAACTTAACAAGTTTGGAACAAACCAGCCAAAAAAACTAATCGATGATAAGTAGGAACCTAAACTTATTTCGAAATAAGTCGAGATCGAGGCTGGAATATCTTAAAGAAAAATAGTTTCGAACTCTTAACCTTGGAGCAAAGACTGAGGATGAGGAAAAGTGACTAAGTAAAAAAGATATAACCAAATCATTCACATTACATACCATATAAGTACTTTTGGGTTCATGGTTAAAGTAATATCCGACTTTGAAAAATAACGAGGTCGGAAGCGGATAATTTGAACAAACTGTGCATAGAGCTTCAAACCTAAATCCACAATATGTTTGTATGAATAAATAAACATAAATGATTCATCCATAAAAAATGTGCAAAATATTTCGAGCCAAGAAATGTAAAGCATATATAAGTAATATTTAAAGAAATTGTATCAGCCCCGAGGGCATAAATTAAAATAATTACAAAAATAAGGGGACGCAGCCCCAATAGATGGTTTCCCCGAGATCAGATTTAAGGAAGAGGAGTCTCCTTGGCCTTCTCAGCATCAACAGCACCGGATTCCTCAGGACGAATAGCATGGCTGTCCTCCTGGGCTCCCTCCGAAACGGCATCCTGAGCAGCCTTTTCCTTCTCGAGCTGATCAGCCTCTTCCTTCTCGAGCCGAGCATTCCACCTGTCAAGAAGTGTCGCCTCGTGAGGACCTAAGAAGCTGGTGTCCAGATCTTCATTATAGGCCCACATTCGGTACATGGCCGAGTCAACTGCTTGATCCTTCTTCTCTTTGTACTCAGCAAGGAGACGAGCTTTTGCATCCTCCATGATGTCAAAGGTGGCAGCCTCTTCCTCTTCAAGCTTCTTGTTGGTCTCCTGGAGCTGGGTGATCTCCTTCTTATGCTCCTCGAGCTCAGTTTTCAGCTTCCCGAGCTCAGTGGCCATGTCCTCACGTTCCTTGGCTTCTGCCTCAAGCTTCGCATTTGCTGCCTTCAGATCATCGCTCACTTTGAGGTGGAGATTCTTCGCCTCTTGAGCATGAGACTTGGTCGAATGAATCTCGTTGTTCAAATTATAATTGAGCTGGGCGGTAAAGGCAAGAGACTGAAAAAGAAAAAGTCATCATTAACACCAAGTCTGTGTGATTATAACCAAGAAGAAGGACTATAGAAGGATACTTACCGCGGCAGCGAGCTCGATACTCTTCTCATAGAGAATAGTGCAGTCTTGGGTATCGTTCAAGCATTGCCATTGGGGAGCTTCGAGACTGCCAAAGCTCTGGCCGATCCGGGACATGACATCCGAGACCAGCGTAGATCCATGGGACCCAACGGTATTGTCGACCACATATGCATCCATGTGGGTGGAAACTGATAGCTTCTGAGCTCGAGAAGCAGAAGGCCTTTTAGAAGGCGGACCTAAGGATGGCTGAACCACCACAGGAGGTTAGGACTCAACCATAACGGAGGGACTGACCAGCGAAGTCGGCGCCACAGCAGAGGCGACGACCTGCGAGGACGGCGCTGTTGTGGAAGAGCCGGCCTGGGAAGTCGCCGCAGCGATGGAGCTCGAAACCGGCGGAGCAAGGGGAGGGGTTTTCTTGGACCTCTTGGGGCCCTTGCCTGGCCGGTCGGTCTTCAACGACCCCGCTCTGGGACGCTTGCTCCTCTTGGCGCCACCACTGTCGATGATGTTGTCGAGGTCGGAGTCCATCTTGCTTGCACAAGTCACAACACAGAGTGAGTTAATAATAGAGAAGCATACAAGTTGTTTCAATATCACAGACATATAAAGTGATGATAGAAGAAACCTAACTGGAACTCTCCCCCGAGCTCGAGCTTGGGGACCATGAAATTCCCCCGTCTTCAGAGGAGGTGGGGGGAGTGCCTTCCCTATATGTGGGTGATAACCTCGAAAGGTCCCTATAATCGTTGGTCCCGTACTGAACAGGTATCCCGTTCCACACCTCGTCCGTGGTATACATGGTGTCGTATTTCCCGAGCTCACTATCAAACCTATGGACACAGTCATCTGCCCAACTCCATATGTAGAAGTGGTATCTATCCTGTGGGCATGAGACTAACCTATTGAGCTTATGTTTTAGTAAGGTGGGGGACCACATTCTCGAGGTAGGGAGGACTTTACCTTCATCTGAATCTGAGCTCGAGGCTTCATCATTAGCCTCATTCCCCAACAGCGGACTCCTCAGGCGAACTGGAAGTGGCGGCCTTGTTTCTCTCCTCGGAGGAAGGGCGCCTGTGGGCAGGGGCACCTGCTCCCAGTGTTCATATTTTTTATTGGACCAGTCAAAGGTAGACTGGCCCTCCCCCAAAAGTCCGCACTTTCGGAGCCTATCCTCGTGTAAAAGGTATAAGAGAGACCTCCTGCCATGGGGGAGTTGGAGCAGGGTCTCTCTATGCTCCTTCATTGTCTCATCAGGAGTGGGACGCTGAAAATTGGCTGAAAGACAAGACATATTTCTACTAAGTATGGATCTAAGAGCTAAAATCTCGAGCACAGAAATAAAGATAACGAGAATACTTACGAATCCGCCTGAACGAGTAGTGTCGAGACGGGGACAGACCGTCTGTCCAGAAGAAGGCCCTTTTGAAATCAGGCGGATGATTGGGAAGATCTTCAAAGACCTTTTTCTCCTTGGGATAGCTCGAGAGGTAATAAAAGCCATCCCTTCCCCGAGCTCGGGAGGGGTTACTTTTCAAACAAAAGAGATACAAGATCTCTTGAGGCGAAGGTCCTTTCCACCCCATCTCGTGGTATAAGGACCTCAGGGCAGACAACACCCTGTAAGAATTGGTGTTGAGTTGGAACGGGGCCAACCCAATGAAATCCGTGAAGTCCTTGAAAAAAGACTTCAAGGGCAGCAGTGCTCCCGCCCTCATGTGTTCCTGGCTCCACGCCGCGTACTTCAACCTGGCATCATGGCCCCCAGGGGCGAAACAGCTTCGTTCATGGTCGACCGGAGCTCGAAACTTCAAGGAGCCTGACAGGCTGAGGCCGTGGAAAGCCAGGATTTCAGTTATCTGACTAGTTGTGGTAACCGAGATCCAATAGTGCTCGGCCTCAAACATTTCTCTCCTCGGCTGCGAGGAAGAAGGTTCCCCCATTAGTGAAAATTGGAGCTCTCCTGGATGGTATGCGACAGTGACCTTTAGTGCAGGGTCGAGGGGAATCGGCCTAGGTCCTGAATTGGATTCCGGATAGAGGGCCTCCCGAAGAACTCTCCTCTTCCCCTCTATGAACTCGTCTATCTGGCGGCGGTAATGAGCTCGAATATCCTCCTGCTCGCGCGCAAGCTCGTATTCTCTTATCCGACGTTGATTCCTGGCGAACAGCGATTCTGGGCTCAGAGATTTTAGCTCGTAAAGGATTGCCAGCAACGACCCCCACCGTCTTTCCAGATTCTGTGACATCTAGCGAGAAAGAAAAAATGGTGAGGGCCATGCATGCAAGAGTTGCGAGCTCGAAGTTACGAGCTTGGGGTTTTGGAACAAAACAAGCTATATATTAAGGCCCTTATTAAAGAGTCAGGACGTGCGTTCCACGGGAAATGAAGGAGAGTGGATAATTTTTTGAAAATCCCGAAAATCAAGGGAAAAAAGAGTGGCGGTTAACCAGAAAAGGCAGCCTTGGGTTTCGTGCATTTGTCAAGGCCCATATTTTTTACCCGAAATCTTGGTGCACAAGAAACGTCTATTAAAATTTTTACAACCCAGAAAACAGGAATCTTGCTCAAACATCAAAACTGGATATGAACCAGTGATGTAATTCTGTGTTGGGAGTCTAAAAAAAAAAAGAGCCAAGAACCTATCGGATAGAAACCTCCTATCATATTATGCTAAGGATGTAAACTAGTACATACACAGGCACAGCAAGAACAGCATGAACAAAAACTAAAAAATGGAAAACAAAGATTGCATACTTACACAATAATGGCGTTTGCAGAGAGATCGTTGATTGAAGGAGAGGTTGCAAATAAGAACTCACGGACTCGAACAAACCAGGGTTTCTTTGTTTCTTTGGCTGAGAAAACATGCACGGGATAGAAACTCTATAGGAAGGTCTCTGGTTCTGTTTTTCCTTTTTTTTCTTGCTCCTGGTGAACAGAAATAAAAAAGAAGATGATGAATGGGGTCTCAAATATATAGATGAAAAAAGGGAATTAATCTGGACGTTGAACGAAATGCTTGTAAGATCCAACGGTCAGGGGTCAATGACAAGATGGCACTGAAAAGGTGGCAGACGGATGATCGTGGGCATGTTTCCAAGGTACTCAAGTACCAAAAATGAGCAATAACTAGCTGATGCGTGTCCATTTTCAAAAGTGTATGATGGTACAGTTCTCAAAGAAAGTAGTTCAAAAGTTTCCTTCTCTTAGGATTCGAACAAATACTTTTGAGGGGGCAAGATGTTATACCCAGATTTCGAGCTATGTTAAATATGACCTTGAAAGTTGGATTCGCAGCAAGTGGACTCATAAGGTTTAAAGTATGCTCCAGGATTGAATATCGAGCCTTCAAGGATCGATACGACCTCGAATGTGGCGACCTCGAATATGGTGACCTCGAAGTGTTCATGATCTCGAAAAGTAGCTCCGGAGACGTATCCATGCTCAGGGATGACCTCGGATCAGGGGTCCCGAGCTCGACGCACATACGATCTCGAAAGCCATGTGACCTCGGGAGATGTCTCTAGCTCGAAAGATGGCAAGAAACCTGGGAGGCTAAGGCCTTGGAGATATATGACGAAAACCTTGAATATCTATAAGTGTTGACCATACGAGATGTAATCCTCATTCATTACTGTAAATCCCCTAGAATCGTGGGATATTATTTGGTCAGTTATACGTCCCCTGGTCTTCAAGGGACGTTTCCTTTTATATTTGATTATAGGCATTTAAAGCCATTTATTTTATTTATACAAAAAGAGTAACTACCCAAAATATGTGGGATAGTATTCTGCAGCCTTCTCTATAAATAGAGAGGTCATGCACCATTGTAATGGACCGAAATTCTGAACCTTGAGAGAAAACTCTGAAGAATTCATGCTGAAGAATTTTCAGAGATAATCTTGAGTTTAATAACAGAGACTCGTGGACTAGGCAGATTTAATTGCTGAACCACGTAAAAATCGTTTGTTTGTGTTGTTATATTTGAATTGGCCATTATCAGTTATTGTTTACGTGCTCTCCTTTCACTGTTGACGAAAAACGACGTCAACATAAACTATCTATAAATATCTAAAATTAAAAACTCTTCACATGTTTTTTTAGGTACGTTTTCTCCTATTTCCTATTTACCATATTAATTATTTTTTTTTAAAAAAAAATGTAGCTACACTAATAAATTACCATACACGCTATAATAATAATAAATGTAATTTTTTAAATTTAAATGAGATATTTATAAGATATTATTATTTAAATATATATAAATATCTCTTTCTTAATCTATATATATTTTAAACATTCTATATTAATCTCATATTTTCCTCTACTCTAATTTTTTTTTTCTCTTCTTCTCTCTAAACTCTTTCAATTTCAATTTTCAATCAATTCCAATTCATATCTCCAAATTTGATTGATTACGTGTTAACGATAACACAATCATCTCAGGTTTTTATTCAATTATTAATATTTGTTAATCTTTAAAGTTTTTATGTTAAATTATTGATCTTTATATTCTAACATCTTCATCTTATTTTTCTATCATGTTTTAGATGTTATCAGATGTTTTATGTGGTATGGGTGATATTGAGATTGTTAACATGATGTTGTTTGTAATCATATACTTTCTCAAATCTCCAAAAGCATTTTGCAACTATTAGATCAAGTGCCTTTGATTCGTATGTTACGGTATCCTTTTATACCATGTCTTAGATTTTATTCATGAGGAAAATATGAAACCAAAGGCTATACAAAACCGTTCAACATTTAAGAAAAAAAAAAATTATTGCTAGAATAAATATTTCTACCAAATTGCTTCATTTAAAAAAAATGGAGATCTAAGAACCAACCAAAATTTTTTAAATATTGCAAGAAAACAAAAACAATAAGAAAACTAAAAACAAATTAAACAAATTTTGATTTGTTGGCTTTGTGATTTGGTACAATACAACCGTTTTTAGGTTCTATTTTTTTTTTTGAGGATGGTACAATTCTATGTGGGGTTGTTTAAAAACAATAAAAATTAGGGCTCAAAAAATTATTATAGCGATGATCATAGTTAAAATTCATAATGATCATATAGTTAATTAAAAACATTGATGGATAAATAATAAAAAATATAAAAGTAATTAATATTGTAATAACCTAAGTATTCAAGTTCTGAATAGTTATATTCAAATTGGTATTATTATAATAGTTTATTTTTGAAGAGGGATATATAATTTATTGATATCTTGAAAAAGTTTAATCATTTTCATTTAAAAAAAATATTTTGAATGAAATAAAATGAAAAACTTCATATCAAACTTAATAAATTGATGGACAATTCATAACCACCAAGACCAAATTATAGAGAAAACACTGTCATAAAAAATAGTTTATTCATAGTATATATGCTTTTTATTTAAACGTAAATAGTTTTATTAAAAATATATGTTTACAACACGTATAAATTATAATGATAAATGTCATTTTTTTTCATTTTTTACTCTACCTTTCTAATTTATGGGTATTAATTAATCAAGGAAAAAACTCTATCTATTTTCTCTTTTTTATTTTAATAATAATTCTAATATATGTCAATTAAAAATATCTATTTATAATAATAATAATAATAATAATAATAATAATCTATCTATTTTTATTTTCAACTTTTGATAAAACACGTAATCCGAAAGTTAGTTTTTAATAATAAATGGTCTGAATGGGTAATCAACAAAAATATGCGTGGTTCAAATAATCTATCTATTTATTCATATTTTTAACCTTTGGACAAAACACGAGGTCCGCAAGTTATTATTTTTTTTAAAAAAATGGTCCAAACGGGTAATTGGCTAAAATACAAGGTTCAAAATGGTGTGAACCCTTACAGAAAATATAAATTTTATAAATTTATATAATTTACTTTTTATAAAGAATTTTAACTTTTTGAATAAATACATGGCCCAAAGTTAATTTTTAAAAATAAAGTGTCAAAACGAGTAATCGACCAATATATAGTGTTCAAATAATCGATCTTTCTATTCCTATTTTTAACATTTTGACAAAATACGAGATCTAAAAGTAAATTTAAAAAAATAAATGATCCAAATGGGTAATCGGCCAAAATAACTTTTATTATTCACAGTTTTTGAAAGCCTACAGGAGATTTGCTATACAGTGA
Source organism: Humulus lupulus (assembly GCF_963169125.1). Lineage (NCBI taxonomy): Eukaryota > Viridiplantae > Streptophyta > Magnoliopsida > Rosales > Cannabaceae > Humulus > Humulus lupulus. The sequence continues at coordinate 83,361,933 of NC_084794.1, read as the reverse complement.
ACATCATCATTAAAAGACTATGGTCAAGACATCCTCATGTATCCATGTAAGAAACATGTTGTACGAGTAGGATAAAAATGAATCTCAACTATACAATCTCCAAAAAAATATTTTTTAATTATTACAAAGGACTGTGCGAAGCGCGGTTATGTTTTCTAGTTTTATCAATATGATCAAACAATTCTTAGCTATATGTAATTATGTAATTAAATTTGAATTTGAAACCCATATAATTGAGAGCAATTTGGTCATATTGATAAAATATTATTAATCAAATTTGAATCCAGGGTATCAAATATGTACAATTTCAAATTACAGGGTACCAGATAAACATTATTGAAAATATAAGGTATCAAGTCTGTATTTCGATAAAACACATGGTATCAAATGAGTATTTACTCTTTAACAATTAGAAACTATGTTTCAAATGTATTTTTCATTATTTTTAATGTTTTAAGGAAGCAGTTGTCTTTGCCTCCCATCATTTTGATCATTGTTTTGGTTCTGGTATTGACGATAATCAACATTGCAAGCCATGTGTCCTTTTATGATTAGAAATTCTATCTCGTCCTTAAGTTGACGACACTCATTGGTATCATGACCATGGTCCTTGTAGTAGTGACAATACTTGGTATGGTCGCGCTTGCTCGGATATTTCTTTATTAGGGTTGGCTTTCTGTATGCCACTTGGTTTTTTGTTGTTATGAACATTTATTCGCACGTCCAGGGCAGGGCGATGTAGTTGGTAAATCGGGGCTCGTACTTGAGCTATCTCTCTTCTTGCTTGGGCTTCTTGTAATCATGCCCCTACTTGTGCGACACTTGATGACTGCTCGCCCTTTTCCCATTGTCGTTGCTCTCGCCACCCTTGCAATCCTCGCCAGTTTTCTGACCATGGTTGTTGGTTCTGGCTACGTCTATACTCTTCATCACTTTATCCAGCTTGATGACCTTATCGACACGATCCAAGAAATCACGCAATGATTTTGTAGACTTCTTGGTTAAACTATTCCACAAAGGTCTATTGACTTTGATGCTTGCCATGATCGCCATCAGTTGTCCCTCATTGCCAACTATTTTGGCACGAGCAATTTCTTCTTGGAACCTCATGATTTAGTCCTTTAGAGTCTCATTCTCGCCTTGCTTCAGATTGGCGAGGTGGTTAGCTTCATGAGGGTGGACGTATCTAGCGTAGAACTACTGATAGAAATCTTAAGTGAGTTGATCGATCTCGAAAGGTATTTCCAAAACCATTGCTTAGTAGCTCTGACTAGAGTTGTGGGAAAATCCTTGCTTCGCACTTTTTCGGACACCTTGTGAATTTCCATATGAATATCAAAATTGTTAATGTGCTCCAATGGATCCCCTCTTCCATCGTAAGTCACCATCATCGACATCCTGAAGTTGTCGGACAGTTGTGCACTGGCGATGATGGGGGAGAAAGGACTCGCCTTCCTAGGGTTCAACATGAGCTCGCCATTCTTGACCTCGCCCATGTCCTTAATCACTTTTCTCAGTTCTTCAATCTGGGAAATGACTGGTTCATTTACGACTGGGGCCTCATGAGAAGGGGTAAGGCCTTAGCATGTGTGGGCCTTGCCTTCTCTCCTCCAGAGCATATAGATCTTCGACCGTCATTGGATTGCGGAGGAGTTCCAAGACTACCAGGACATAATTTGCACATCCCTCCACCACCAAAAAAGAACGCTACACCCCCAGGGTTTTGTGCCATTGGACGAGGTGATGTCTATCCACGCGAGGTGATTTTGTCAATACGAGACGAACACATCTCAGGAGATGGGCAGACTCGTGAGGGAATTTTCCCATTCCATTCTACGCCAAAAGGATCCATCTGGTGGTGGGCCTCCCGGGGAGCTCACATGCTTCGAACTTGAACTTTCATTTTCATGCATTTTATTTGCTTTTAGTATGCTCTTGATAAAGACTAACACCCTTGTTATTTTTCTTTGCAGGTCACATGGGTTGACTCCATCTGGACCAAACGACAGAGGGTTCAGGGGCCCTCTCAAATCCAAACTCTTGCTGCATTTCCCTCGGTGCCTGAGCCCCCAACGACCACTCACGCAACCCCGGTGGTGCCTGTATATCCAACCCGTTCCCCTAGCCACTCCCCCGAGACCGGTGGTAACAGAGGAAGTCATCGACCTCTGTGAGGGTTCTCTAGTCCTCGATGTGAGGACTTCAGGAGGGAGAAAGGACCTCCCGTCCCTTAAGGCGTTTGGCTGTCCTCCAGCCAGGACACCTCGACTTGTAATCTTCCCCAAGCATTATGAAAGGGAAGAGCTAAAGACGCATAGGTGTTTAACGCCCAAACGTGACTTCCACTTAGCGGTAGTTGTAGTATAGATGGGCGATCGATTCCACAAGGAGGTAAAGAAACAAGTTAATCAATAAATCAATGTTAGAGATAAATAATATGAAGAAAATAGAACAAGTGATATTTTTTTGTTGTTTTGGAGATTTAAATATTAGAAATAAAGATAGAATAAAGTGTGATGTAATAATAGGTAACAAGTAGGAAGGATCAAGAGTCACCAATATGCATACTTATTTATTTGGATCTTTGATTCACAAAAAATTATACAAATGGATAGTTCACATCCCAACTATTCATTTGGAAGATTAACATTGAAGCACAAATATATTTTACAAAAATGTATTCAAGTGATTATTATTCTTTACTATGGAATGATGAGATAAATCTTATGAGAAATCTAAAAATGACATTATACCATTGGCAATAATGTAATAAAAGATTGGACATAAAACCTAAGACAAATATTACTTTTACTATTTATAAAATACACAGAAAGAGCATGACTAATTCTATATAGATTTTAGCAAAAGTAAATATATATGAATGAGATGGAGAAAATGATAAAGATATTATCTATATGATTTTCACTAATTTGTTAATACATAGAAAGTTCTTGACAAAATCTATATACAATTAGTAAACATAAATATAGATAACAAGATGAAGAAGTAGAGATGAAAGAAAATATATCAGTCAAATATATAAACTTTAAGCACATAGTGAATCAAAAATACCAAACAAAGTCATAGTGCATATAGGATCATTCCAACCTTCCTAAGAAGGTTAGCCTATTATGCTAGACATTCTCATGAAATTCTAGAGAGAAAATATGAGAAATGAGACTAAAATTTGGTAGAGTTTTTCTACCTAAAATTACCTTCAAATTGTGAAAGAAGAGTCCCTATTTATAGAGGGAGAAAATGACTAAAAAGAAATTAAACAACAATTTGGGGTTTACGAAATAACTCTGAAATATTAATAATAAAATATGATTTTGAAAAATCAAATCTTATTATAAATATTAACCTAGTTATTTTGGTGTATGGTCAAAATGCCCTTTTTCTAAAGCACCAAAAAAGATGAGCTTTAAAGCTCAAAATGACAATTTTACAAGGCCCAATACCCACAAAACATGGGTTGAAGGTGGTTGGTGGTGCAAGAGGGTTTTGACCCATTCCCAGCCAATAGGGAAGTGCCACGTAGGCGCTGGCTAAAGGGAAATGAGGAGTCCTTCGGTTTTGGGCTGCTGGAGGTGGAGGAAATGGGCCTTCGTTGGGCCTGTTTTGCTACGGGCTGCTGGATTTGTTACTGGGGAGTTGATGCTTTGCTGGGCTATTGGGAAGGCACGGGTCAAAGGTTGGGAGACCGCTTTGGAGAGGCTGGGAAGGGAGCTGTTGGAAAGGTGGCGCAAGGAGGCTTCAGCAGCTCAACAACTCGACTTGGTTGGCTCGGCTTAGGTGGGCTTGGGGAAGGACGGGTCTGGGCTTCTCCTTCTAATTGGGCCACTTACTTTCAAGAAAAATTCCACTTTCTATTCTCTTTTTTTCTTTTCAGATTTAATTATTTTCTTTTCTCTTCATTTCAAAGTTTCAAAATACAACTTTAATTCCTACAAAATAACAATAAATTAAATCATAATTAAATATTTTCATTTATAAAACAAATCATATTAATCCCATGAAAATATTAATTAAAACTTAATTTATTTTGACTATTAAAATCAATAAATGTATATTTTTCACCACTAATCAACAGGCGTGTCGTGGAGTACTTCAACAACCATCTAGAAGAAGGGGACAAAGAGTTCAAGGTCTTAGTGGAGTATCTTCATGAGGATAAGCCTCGGAGAGAAACCCCAGTGCCACCTCCCAGCCGTGAGGAGCTGGAGTCTCTTTTTGCTGGGAGACTTGAGAGCAAGACAACTCCGTTGGCGGCAGAGCTTCTGCAGGTATTGAGCGTATCCATTTGTGAGATGCATTCTCCTAGCTATGCTCGCATCAGAGGGGATAACGAGATATCCCTCCTCGCAACCTGACGCTACTCTTCGGCACAAGTTTAAGACTACAATGAGAATTTGTAGCTAAGTATTGCACTCTTCTCTATTAAATCTACTTTTTTGTGCAGACTATTGCCTTGTACCAAAGGCTTGGGGATGTCGTGAGCAAGAGGTCCTTTAAGCTGAAGGAACTTCGGGAGGCATCGGTTTCCCTCGAGGAGCCCTCCAAGCTCCAAAAATCTTTTGAGGACGAGAAGACTCATGCCTCTGAGTTGGAGACACGCCTGGCGATGAAGTGGTCTAGGCTTCATTTCCACGAAATTGGTAGAGGTAGCCACGGGCCATTCCAAGGCCATGGAGGAGGCCGTGCACAAGGCCATGGCTGAAACCCAAATTTCCCACAAGGAGGCTGCCATGGCCGTTAGGGAGGCCTCACGACATGTTGAGGACACCGCCAGGGCCTGAGAAGAAGCCACACAGGCGGCTTCAAGGGCGCAAGTAGCTACTGCTAAAGCGAAGGGCTTGGAGCGTCAATTCCAGGAGTTGAATGATCAGGTTCCACCCTCAACAAGGAGTTTGATCATCTAGGAGAGGACACCCTCTATGTTGCATGGAAAAGCAACAAAAAGATGGATTTGGCCTTCACCTACGACCCCACCATAAGGATGCTCTTCGAGGAGCATCTCCGGGTGAATAACACTGCAACAACGCAAGCTCATGCGGTAGCGGAAGCGGGTCGGGCTCCTGAGACTGATCTTGTGATTGACCTCTCTGTAGAGGTTCCTCCAGGCGAGATCTAGGCCCTTGTAATTTTTCCTTTTTATTGTGTTATGTAAACATGCCCGCGTGCCACTTCTTTTATCAAGGTATAAACAATCTGAAGCTTTAGCCCCCGAGCAAAACTGTATAAAATTTTAGCTTTCAAGAATGGTCTTCGCTTGTGCTATTTACTTGCCTTCTGTGACTTATCACTCAAGCACATTAATTGGAAATTTGTAATTTTGCAAATTGGTCTTCAAATTCATAAGGTTTTATTTTCTGCTCTCAACATAACTTGTCATCACGAGAATGTTTTATTTAACCTTAGCTGTCCTAGTTAGTGCAACTAGGGACTTGTGCTTGAGTACTGGAGACTCGAGTCTTGTCGATCCACCTAGTTCTTTGATGCTTTTAAGCACTTAGTGTTCCTTCACGGGCTCGTAGTCCTCAGAAGTAACTTTAGTATGCTGTCAAGTGTGAGCACTTGACGTGTCCTTACATCCCTGAGTTCTAAAAAATTCAAGGCTTAGGAGGCCAAACTAACTTAGTGTTCGAGAACTCAGTGTTACTCCATGGGCACATAGTCCTCAGGAGGTTACACTGTGATTTGTTAGTCATGATTATAATTTTGCTTCGAGTACAGGTCCCACAGGGTTTTGACCCTTTCTAGGAAATCAGGAATTTGTTACCAGTCCTCAAGCTCTAGGTCCTCAGGAAATGGATCGAGCTCTCCGCCCCTCTAGGTTATTGGGTCTTACGACGCTCAATTTTTTTACAACTCAAGGCTTGTACTCGAGTGTGGGTGACTCAGAGGTCCATTCGCTTGTCAGGAGTTAGGGACTTGCTATTGCTCCTCGGGCACATGGTCCTCGGGAGGTAACTCAGGTCCACTCATAGGCTATTGGGATTCTTATAACACTAGGTTTATTTTACTTCCCTAGGTTAGCCCATTCCCGCAAGCTTCGACACTAGACTTACTTTGCTCACGATAAGCTTGGTTTCCTAGGTCGTGCTCAGTGTTACTCCACGGGCACATAGTCCTCGGAAGGTTACACTATGACTAGTCATGATTGTAATTTTGCCCTAAGCACAGGTGACTCAGGGTTGTATTCGCCTATTGGAAGTTGGGAACTTGTTATTTCTCCTTGGGCACATAGTCCTCACGAGATAACTCAAGTTCTCCGCCTGTAGGCTACCTAAATTTTTCAGTTCGTTCTCGCAAGATTTGACACTAGGCTTACTCCGCTCATGTTAAGCTTAGTTTCATAGGTCGTGCTCCACGAGCGGTTATCCTGCGAGGTGACCCAGCTATTCCCCCCAAGTGATCGGAGACTGGTCTGCGTTCACTTGTCCAGGCCAGCAAGCGGGTACTCCTCGGGAAGTAAAATAATTAAATTAAAAATAAAAGCAAATTCTCTGAATTTTATCTATCGTGTTTTGTACACACGATTTCCATTAATTGTGCTTGGAGGCAACAAAATGACTACAAAATTTAGAAAATACATTGCTCATATTATCGATAATACTGGCAGAGATGCTCGACATTCTAGGCATGAGCCTCTAACTCCCCATTTAGTTAGGCCAGGTTGTATGTCTCAGGACACACGATTCTCTCGAATTAGTATGGGCCTTCCCAGTTTGGGCCCAATACTCTAGCACCTGGGTCTCGGGTTTCCAGAAAAACTCTTCGCAACACCAAGTCTCCAACACCAAATTTCCTATCTTTCACCTTGAAGTTGAAATATTTGGCCACGTTTTGTTGGTAGGATGATACACGAAGCTGTGAGGCTTCACAAAGGTCCTCCACAAGGTTTAGTGATCTCGAAGTAAAGCATGATTCGTGGTCGGATCGTAAGTATCTATTCGGTGCGGATTGCTGCCTCAACTGGGAGCATGAATTCATACTCGTAGGCCATGGAGAATGGTGAATGGCCAGTAGAGGTCCTAGCAGTGGTGCGGTAGCTCCACAATACTTTAGACAACTCCTATTGAGAATATATGGCTTTACACTTTGCAAATAAACAATTTATAATGGGAATAATTCAATATTTGAAACCCTAAATGCTAAGCAAGAACCTTATTCAAATAATGAATACAAATCTTGATAATCAAATAAACATGTTCATAATATGAATGTCAATCTTGAATATAAGAAACTAAATGATTAAATGATGATAAGATGAACTTAGAAACATTTAATCATCAATACTAACAATGAAAACACAATAGAGTAACATAAAACTGTTATCCCATAAAAGTACGAGGATGACGTGGCAAATGAGAATGAGACACGTGACATCACAAATTAGGGAAAAAAATGACAAAGTATTGAGAAAACATTGACAGGCAAAAAAGATAGGTCTAGGCCCTATAGGGAAGTCGACTAAGCCTAAACCCTCTAGGGATGGTTGACCTGACCCTTACCCCTAGGGGTGGTCGACCTGACCTCTACCCCAGGGGTGGTCGGCCCTAGTGTGCCCAAGAGAGGGGTCGACCTGACCCCTACCCCAGGGGTGGTCGGCCCCAGTATGCCTAAGGATCCCTAAGGGTGGTCGGCCTGACCCCAACCCGAAGAGTGGTCAACCTAACATGCTCAAGAACCACCTAGGTGGTCGGCCCACCCTATTCTTCAAAGGGTGGTCGGCTCAAATCCCCTAGTACACTTCACTGAGAAATACTCACTCTCGTTCAAACTGAGATCAACAGGCCTAACACCCAGAAGGTCATAGGCCTAGCACCAAGAGGATCAACAGGTCTAACACCCAGAAGGTCACAGGCCTAGCACCCAAGCTCAGGTCGTCGAGCCTAGCACCTAAGTCTCACATACCAACAGAGACTTAACATCTTCCCAGAGGTTTCTATCGTGCATTATCCACCACAATCTAGAGAAAAAATGAGAAGACCCATGATCTCATAATCATGGGGAGGTGGACACGTATCTCTACTACCTGATAATCGTGTACCAAACCACGATCCCAATATTACTGGTCATGTAACAGCCCCTGGGTACTATAAATAAAAGACCCAGGGCTTCATTTCAAAATGATCGCTTTTTATGGAATTTTGGAGATCTAAAGAGCATTTGGGGAGAAATTATGGGCAAGTGAGAACGAGTGAATACTTTGGTTGAACAATGTAATTGTCGAGTGATTCAATACTAAAAGCTAAGTATATTAGGTTATTACTGTTCATCAGAACAGGGCTGAACCACTATAAAATTCCTGTGTGTCTATTTAAGATAGTCGTACTCTGTCATTTATTCTATTTATTTTGCTCAAAAGATGTCGCATACTGTACATACGACCGTTGGCCAATTTCACAGGTCAACATTTTGGTGCTTTCATTGAGAGTATGAAATCAAGAAACACACGTTCATCAGTTTACGATGCCTCCAAAACCCAGTCAGACAAAGAAGACTGCTTCCAAGGATTCCACCACCCAGGATCCCATAGATCCCATTAACGAACCTCAGGTGGAGGTTGGAGATCAACCTGATGCGGAAGATCCACATGACGCTCACCAGGAGGAGATGGCACAATTTCTGGCGAGGCAGGAGGCCTTTGTTGCATAAATTTCCCTTCAGAGGGCGACTATGGAATGACAACAATGAGAGATAGATGAATAGGTCTAGAGAATGATCCAGAGGGAGCAGGAAGCTGACCAGAGACACCAGGAGGCTGTTGTGGCCTTGGAGGCGACTACTTAGTTAGCCCGAGCTAACGCTGAAGCTGCTGCTCAGACGATGAGGGAGGCTCAGGCCTAAGCAGTAGGAATGCGAGACAACACTAACTGAGAGTCCCAGGGGAGGAGTAGGACCCCAAGGACACTCTCAGAACCACTTTCCCAGAGATAGGATGAAGAGGCACAATCCAAGACTGCCTCCTCCATGACTAAGAAGAATAGCACTTCATCTCAGAGTAGGAATATTACCAACCCGAAGGCTCTCTTCCAGGGGGATCGACGAAACAACACATGAGATGAGGGTCAAACATCTGAGAGGCGTGACAGGAATGGAAATGGCCGCTCAAAATCTCAAAATCATGTAGAAGGAGAGGCTCGGGGGCAGGGTCGCACCGACAGGGACAAGGCGGGCCTACCACCCCTACACCCTCATTCTCGCAAGGGAAAGGAACCGAATAACACCAATACTATGTTCGATAGGCTGAGGAAAGATGCGCATCCTCAAGATTTAAGGGAAGTCATCAATAGGAGGACCATCGCTCAAGAGGGGTACTAGGGACATCTACCCTACCTGGAGCAACGATCCCACCAGCAGTGCAGTCTCAAATAAATGCACTCGTCATGGATGTCCAGGGTCTGACAAAGAAACCTTCCAATATCGAGCTAACACATAGAAGTGGGAGTCCCTTCAGTTCTAATATCCAAGCTGCTCAACCACCACCAAAATACAAGACCCCAAAACTCCCAACATACACTGGGAATGAGGTCCCAGTACGACATATTGGGAAGTTCGAGGATCAGATGGAGTTACTTGGTGTGGAACATGATTATAGGTGCATAGTATTCCCTACCACTCTCTCTGACTCGGCTCAAGAATGGTATTGGAAATTCAAACCTAGATCCATCACTTCCTGGGAGCAGTTCAGGAAGGAATTCTGCAAGGTCTTTAGTGCCGGGCGGATTCAACTAATTTATGTCAATCAGTTAGCTAACATCAAGGAAGGGAAAGATGAATCCTTGAAAGACTACATTCAAAGATTCATGAGAGAGGCAAACCGAGCATCCACGGTAGGAGATGAAAGGAAGTTTGTTGCCATCTCGGCAGGAATAATTTATCGTAGTCCCTTGTGGGAAATCATACACATGAACCCTATCAACACCTTGCAAGATTTCTTGGACCGAGCCGACAAATACATGAAGCTAGATGATGCTATAATGAAAGAAGAAAAAGGCATAACCCATCCAACCACTATCAAGGCAGATAAAAATGGCGCAAACCCTTAGGGCGGCAGTAAGGGCAACAATAAGAAGAGGAATACCTCAGGGGCCGAGCAGGGTGGAGAAAAGAAAGCTAAGTCAGTACCAGCTGACAAACAAGCTAAGCATTAACCCTACCAGCCCAGGTTCACCAATTATACCATCTTGACCACATCAAGGGCTGAGATTTACTTGGCAACATACCAGGAGGTACCATACCGAAACCCACGACCCTTGCGTCCAGAAGGAAAGAAGGACAAGAATAAGTTTTGTCATTTCCATAATGATTATGGGCACAACACAAATGAGAGAAAACAATTGAAGGATGAAATAGAGTTTCTTATCCGATCAGGAAAACTCTCGAGGTACCAAGGCAAGATCGAAACCCCAAGCAGGAATCCAGAATTTCGAAGGCAAAGAAGTCCACCACTGGAGCCGGCAGCTGTAGACTTCACACTGGATACCATATGTGGAGGGCCCCACATAGTAGGCAACAGTAACAATGCCCATGAGCGATATGCAAGGACCCTCATACATGAGGCATGGGAGTCTTCCCAGTGTATGGAAGTTGAGGAGTGGTCTCCAAAAAATCCAAACTATGAAAGTGAAACTCTCACTTTTACAGAGGATGACGCTAGACACGTGAGGTACCCCCACAATGACCCTCTGGTCCTTACCATTCAAATCGCCAATGCTCGGGTGAAGAGATGCTCGGTGGATACGAGAAGCTCAGTAGATATCAACTACAAATCATCCCTCGAGAAGATGAAGCTCACAGTCAAGGACCTGACACCGTGTTCCCAAGTAATATATGGGTTCATGGGAGAATGCCTAGCACCAGTAGGAACTATTAGACTACCGGTCATGGTGGGGGATGCCCCCAGGCACGAGACTGTAATGACAGAGTTCCTGGTGGTAGATTGCTCATCAACTTATAATGTAGTGCTCGAGAGACCCCTCCTGATGGCATTACATGTAGCAGTATCTATCTGGCATCTATTTTTGAAGTTCCCCACTAGCGCAGGGCAATGATGTGTACAGGGTAACCAAAGGGAGGAACGAGAATGCTATAATGCGTTAGTGGTCAAGAAAAAGAAAGGACCATGCGTAAACAACATGATAATGCGAAGAGAATGAAGGACCGATGAGGTTGCCAACATGGAAGTTGACGTTGAAAGAAACACTCTATTGGAGTCGAGGGCTCCTTTTAACAAAAATTTGTTGTTATAGCAAGTTTCCCAAAGCGAGGGAAACGACATCGATCCTCGCTTTGGGGATGACGTCATGGGGGTGGGACCAGTCGAAGATCTTGACAAAGTCCTAGATGAGGAGGACCCGACTAGAGTAATCAAAGTCGGGAAGGAGTTAAATATGTAAATTAAAGCACGGTTGGTGGAATTTTTGAAGAAAAACCAGGACGTCTTTGCCTGGTCACATAATGACATGGTTGGAATTTCTCCATCCGTGATAAGTCATGTCCTCAATATAGACAAGAACTACCTACTAGTGCAACAAAAAAAGAGACTGCTTGACAAAGACCGATCTCAAGCCCTGAAGGAGGAGGTCGAGCGACTCAAGGAAAATAGTTTTATAAGAGAGGCTTACTACCCTGATTGGGTATCAAACCCCGTGTTGGTCCCAAAACAAAACGGGAAGTGGAGAACATGTGTGGACTTCACAGATCTGAACAAGGCTTGCCCCAAAGACTGCTTCCCACTACCCAGAATAGACCAACTGGTCGATGCAACGACAGGAAATTAAATACTCTCATTCATGTATGCATATTCTGGGTATAATCAAATAAGTATGCACCCTCCCGATGAGGAACATACCAACTTCCGGACATACAAGGGATTGTACTGTTATAAGGTGATGCCATTCGGCTTGAAGAACCTATCGATCCATACGATCCCAACGAGAGACAGGTGCTAGGACCGTGTTGCCAAATTATGGATCATGTTCAATCTTGGTTCTTGAGGAACCTATTGACCCATACGATCCAAATGAGAGACATGTCCTAGGACCTTGTTGCCAAATTATGGATCATGTTCGATCTTGGTTCTTGAGGAGCCTATCGACCCATACGATCCAAACAAAAGACAGGTTCTAGGACCTTATCGCTAAATTTATTGATCACGTTCGATCCTGGTTCTTGAGGAACCTATTGACCCATATGATCAACAAAAGAGATTGGTTTGAGGACTAGTCGCCATTATTTGATCACGTTCGATCCTGGTTCTTGAGAAACCTATCGACCCATACGATCAAAAAACAAGAGACTGGTTCGAATACCAGTCGCCATCATCTGATCATAATCGAATCTGGTTCTCGAGAGACCGATCAATAATTTGATCTAAGACTCGTTACATGCTCAATTAGCCCATCTAGATCCGGTTGGTCCAACTTAGACACTTCTGTCTACAATAATTATAGCGAGTACACAAGAGATTACATAGATCGTGATCGACACTTGCTACATAATTTGTATATGTGTATAGGTATCATTACTACTGAGTATGAAACCATCACCCGACTACCAATGAGGGACAAGCATTTGCTGCTTGCATCATTGGGTGGAAAGGATAATACTATGTGTCTAAATGCTTGAAGCAAGGCATGGTCAAGTAGCAAGTGACCAAGGCTTTCAAACCCATGATCACTTGGGGGCATATAATACATACCGATCGGGGTATAAACGAGCAATGAGGGTGTGACCTTAAATACTAAGCAAGCTACAGCTTTTCTAGGATATTTGTTCAACATATGTTCCAAAAGTACAAATAACAAAAACAAAAAAAGGCATTGGTAGGGAGATTCCTAGCCATGTCCTTTATGGGGTGGTCGGCCAGTCCATCAACCCTATAGGGTGGTCGGCCTATCACCCATGGGGTGGTCGGCCTGACCATTTTGTTCATGATACTTGGTGAAGTATCGTACTACTCACATTACCATGGTTGTTAGCATGAAAAACGCAAAGGAGTAAGGTTAGTATGGCACGTGGAATATGTGTTCAGAGTATACTGATACCTGAACCAATGAGGGTTGTGAGTTGATATACTTAGTAAGCATTGGAAATAAAAAATTTCAATCAATACATTGGGTACTCATAACAAAAGAGCATAAAGGCATAAAATGTCATATAAAAATTGTCAAGTACAAGGTGCCTAATGGCATGGAAGGAAAGACAGAGTAAAAAACCAAAAGAAGACAAACTAGGGCGAGGAGTACCATCTGAAAGACCACCCTGAGCCTTGCCAGCCTCACCAGCCAGACACTTCCTAAGCTCCTTCACTCGCGTCTTCTCAGGTAGGAAATCCAAGTTTAGATTTTTGTTGGACTTCTAGATCAAGTAAAAGTAAGAGAAAGCTGTCTCTGAATACTCCTCTCGAGCCTTGTCCCTGCCAGCATTGACCTCTTGCACCTTCTCGACAAGAGCATCCTTCTGCAATTGATCCATGTCAGCAATCAACTTCTCTTTCTCGGCTTCAAACTGTTGGAGCTAATTGGCAAGTTTCCCCTCTGTCTTGGTTATCTCCTGAGAGTCAAATCGGTCACTTCCTTCTGGTTGAGCTCCACGGTACTACAGAGGGTGTTGATCTCTTCATCCTTTAAGGCAATGTCAGCATCCCTAGAGCCAAGAACACGCTTAAGGTCCAACACCTCTTGGCGGACAGCTTCAAGCTCGGAACGAAGGTTGGAGAGCGTAGAGGTATACTCCACAGACCTATCACGGACATGAGAGACTAGCATCAGTGCCTGCAAAAAACATACAAGTGTTAGATAAACGTCAAAGCACAAGCTAATAAGGCAAGAAGAGAACTGTAAAGGACTCACACTCTGAATGTTTAGGAGTGACTTCGTTAAAATGGTGTTCAAGTCTCATTCTTAATCACATTAAAAGCTGTTGTCGTCTGCTCCAGATGAGACGCTCGTTCCAAGAAGGCACTTAAGTTCCATATAGCAGATTGATGTGGCTCAGATAAGGGAGTAGGCGTAAAACAGGAAGCACCCGCATCAATGAAAATGGGAGGAACTGGTGTAGACAAAGATGGCTCTACCTCTGCAATAGAACTAGATGCCAAAAGAATTGGACTAAACACCAAAGGAGTCAGAGGGGACACCTTAGGAAGAACCTCCTTGACCGACTCAGCCTCAACCCTGGCCCCTTTTTCCACTCAAATAGAAGTGGGTTTGTCTTCAAGTCAAACAAGTTGTGGATCTCGTGAGGCACTAGAGCAGCCCATTTTCTGCAGTGAAAGATAATGTACAATGTAGATAAGGCCAAGATCGTATTAAGAGCCAGTTGAGAAGGACTAATACCAAAATAGTCTGCAACACTACGAAAGTATGGATGTAGAGGAAGTAGGGCCCCAGACTTAATGGTAGAACGTGTCCAAGCGCACATACCCAGAGGGGGGTCCTCAACTCTATCATCTGGTCCAGGGATAGTAATAGACACGCCAGAGAGGTCAAAGGTCTTCCTTAAGTTCTTTACCTTTTCTTCAGTCATGTTAGAGGCCGCCCCCTTGAACCAAACAACCTCATAATCAGCAGGGCGAGGCTTCTCAACTGGTTTCCATATGAATTCATTGGCGAAGGTGGCCCAAGAATCTGATGAATTGAAGTCCTTTTGTCATCTCTTCTTTTGTTGCGCAGCTGGCAAGATAGTCTTGCTCTTGGAAGGAGGGCGAACCACCTTAGGGCGGAACCTATGAATAGAACGCTCCCGAGAATGAGTAGCATAGCGATGAGAACCCTTGGTATGTTCTTGCTGAGAAGAAGATTGATGGGGAGCCCGACTAGTATCTCGTTGCAAAGGGCATTGCGATGTACTCGCTGACCTGACCTATCCTTCTGAGAAGAATGACTCCGCTGAGATGTGCCTTGGGAGCTGCGGGGCGTACTGTGCTGAGAAGAAATCTGAGAAGAGCCAGGTGAAGAACCCTGAGTGATGTGCCTGGCAATGTGAGGATCATTTTCAGAGGGTTTCCGAGTCGTCTATTTCACTCTCGCCATAAGACAGTACCTTTTCAAGAAATATTCCTCACTAAACAAATATAAAGCGGAGCAAGGGAGAATCCTTTTCACCTTTTCCAAGAACTCCTGGGGAGTACGCTCACTTACTGACTTGTCTGATGAAGAGGAGCTGAACATCTGCAACAGAAGAAAAATGAAGATTAAAGTTAGTAAATGAGCATAATGAAGCTAATAAATGGGGGCATATCCATGAACCAAGGAGTAAAAATGAAGAGATCAGGAGTAAAATTCTATATGGGGGGTTGGTTTAGTGAGCCTAAGCCTGGGCCGACCACCATGAATCCATCAAATTACGAAGCATGAAAAATGGGGCATAGGTGGTCGACCTACCACCTTAGGCCGACCACCCCAGCGATGCAAGCCTCAGAAGAGTGCTAGAGGACCATTCAAGTCTTCAGAAAAAGTAAATTTTATAGTACAAGGAAGGCCCCTAAGAAGATCAATTGAGGTGAAAAAATTATTTTTAGGGTCCCAGGTGGTCGGCCTATGCTTGGGCCGACCACCCTGGATCCCTGAAAATTTCCTAAAGCAAGAGAAAGGAAGTACTCGACCCATGAAGCTCTAGGGGTGGTCGGCCTAACCCTGTTCCTAAACCTGGAAATCGCACAAGGAGAAGCCCTGAAGGTACTCAGCCCTAACCCCGATTTTATCCCTGAAAATCGCAGGTGCTAGGGTTTGGAGTCCCAAAAATTGCCAAACTAATGAGGTGGTGGGCCTAGGATCTTACATCCCTGGAAATCATCCAACCTAGGGTTTATAACCCTGGAAATTGCCATTTTTCAGAGAAATCTTGATTCAAGTAAGTTAATTATTTTGGATCAAGATACACCAAAACAAGAAGATTCAGACAAAAACTCCTCAAAAATTCAAAGTGTTTCTTATAAATCTAAGCACATTTAAATTAAATTATGTGAGGATTAAAAGAAAGTACTTACCAAAGATCTGAGTTTGATGAGGAACTGGAGAAATCAGACTTGGATCTTGTTTGAAAGTGGCGCATAGAGCTGAAATGAGAGGAGAAGACCTACTTATAACCTCTCCGGCAGACAAAATATTTTTAGGAATTCAAATTTCCTTGAAAATATTTTTTATTTTTAGGAATTAATATCCTTGAAAAATATATTATATTTTTAGGACTTTAAAACTCCTTGAAAAATATGTTATATTTTTAGGATTTCAAATTTCCTTGAAAAATATATTATATTTTTAGGAAATTAATTTTCCTTGAAAACCCTAATTATTTTTATGAATTTCTAATTGTCCCTAAAAAATTTGTACCAAGCAAATTATCGATAGTTAAAAAATTACTATGTAATGTCCCGAGGGACTTGACTATTTAAGTACTGGTACGATATGTTTCTCAGGCCGGGATCAAGTTTACCGTAATGTTGAAAACATTACAATAAACTTGGGGGGTAAATGTTATCCCTAAAAAATACGATGATGACGTGGTGAATGAGAATGCGACATATGACATCACAAATCAAGGAAAAAATGACAAAGTATTGAGAAAAGACTGACGGGCAAAAAAGATAGGTCCAGGACCTATGGGGAAGTTGACCAAGCCTAAACCCCTTGGGGTGGCCGACCTAAGCAGGACCAAGAGCCCTAGGGGTGGTCGGCCTGACCTCTACCCCAGGGGTGGTAAGCCCCAGTGTGTTCAAGAGAGTGGTCAGCCTGACCCCAACCCTAGGGGTGGTCGGCCCCAGTATGCCCAAGGATCCCTAAGGGTGGTCGGCCTGACCCCAACCCCTAGGGTGGTCGGCCTGACATGCTCAAGAACAACCTGGGTGGTCGACCCACCCTATTCTTCATAGGGTGGTCGGCTCAAACCCCTAAGTACACTTCACTGAGAAATACTCACTCTCGTTCAAATTGAGATCAACAGGCCTAACATCCAGAAGGTCACAGGCCTAACACCTAGAGGATCAACAGGTCCAGCACCCAGAAGGTCATAGGCCTAGCACCCAAGATCGGGTCATCGGGCCTAGCACCTAAGTTTCACATACCAACGGAGACTTAACATCTTCCCAGATGTTTCTATCGTGCATTATCCACCACGATCTAGAGAAACAACGAGAAGAGCCACAATCTCATAATCATGGGGAGGTGGACACGAATCTCCACTACCTGATAATCGTGTACCAAACCACGATCATGTAACAACCCCTGGGTACTATAAATATAGGACACAGGGCTTCATTTCAAAAGGATCGCTTTTTATGGAATTTTGGAGTTCTAAAGAGCATTTTGGGAGAAATTCTGGGCAAGTGAGAACAAGTGAATACTTTGATTGAATAGTGTAATTGTCGAGTGATTCAATACTAAAAGCTAAGTGGATTAGGCTATTACTGTTCATCAGAACAGGGCTGAACCATTATAAAATTCCTGTGTGTTTATTTAAGATAATCATACTCTGTCGTTTATTCTATTTATTTCGTTCAAAAGGTGTCGTATACTGTACATACGACCGTTGGCCAATTTCACAGGTCAACAAAAACAAAGTTAGGGTTAGATAGATACAACCTTTGATTTACAGCAACTTGAATCTTTAAACTTGGGGAACTTCTAAGGCTTATACACAATAAGAATATTGTTTTCCAAAATCTCTACTCCAAGCCTTCCCTTATAGCTTGAAGCTTCAACTAAGTAGAATGAGATTTGGGATTTAACAAGACTTAATGAGTTTCTTGGAGAAAATTTTCATTTTCGAGAGCTAGAGAGAAAGAGAGGTTAGAGAGTGTTGGAAAGTGTGATAAATGATTTACAACTCTAATAACCCACATTTATAGTGTAGGCATCGTCATTAATCTATCCAATGGGATTAGAGCATTTAAAACACATCATTTGGAGCATTTTACGTAACTGTACATGTAACATACACTCTATGTATTTAAAAATAGTGCTAGACTCGCTAAACGAGTCATTTGGACTTAAACGTGTAGCTAAAGTTAATAAATAAGTTAGGTGCTTAAAATTTTCGTTAAAGAAGTAATGCGTTTCATTAAAAAGTCTCAGTTTGTACACAGGATCCCAAAAAAGAGTTTATAAGCAAATACATACATATTTAGGGTACAAAATTAGCCAACCTAAGCAGCAAAATAATCAAAATCGGCTATGATGGTTGAGCAGGCAGCATATGTACACATCTCCCCCACAATTCTCCAACTCATGGCTGGTCCAACTACTCATTGCTCTTACTTGCACCACGTATCACCCGTGAGCCAAGACCCAGTAAGAAAACCCAAATAAGCAGCACAGATAATCAACATGATATAAATCATTAATAGTGCGCTTAACAGTTATATCCAACACACAAGCAGACATTCAATTCTTTTACATGGCCATAGAGCCACACGAGCGCATACCACTCTTTTCTTTCCAGCGGCTATAGAGCTGTACGAGCACATATCACGCTCCTATCTTTCAAGTAGCTATAGAGTCATACAAGCGCATATCGCGCTCCTTTCTTTCAAGCAGCTATAGAGCCGTATGAACGCATATGGCACTACCAGATACAAACAGCTACACATTTCACACATAACACAACTATGTACAATACATTCATTCATGTTTAAATAAACATTCTGTTATACCCAGATTTCGAGCCATAGTAAATATGACCTCGAAAGCTGAGTTCGCATTAAATGGTCTCGTGAGGGTTAGGGTATGCTCTACAATTGTAAACCGAGCCTGCAAAGTATGATACATGACCTCGAATGTAGTGACCTCGAAATGATCTCGATCTCGAAAGATAGCTCTGAGAGCCCCTCATCTTCGGGAACAACTTTGGAGCAGGGATATTGAGCTCGATGTACTATCTCAAAAGCAATGTTAGCTCGGGAGATGTCAGTGGCTCGCACAATGACGTGAAACCTGAGATGCTGAAGCCTTGGAGATACGCTATGACCACCTTGAATATCTACAAGTGTTGTAAGCATGAGATGTAATCCTCATTTATTGATATAAATCCCCAAGAATCGTGGGATATTATTTAGTCAGTTATGCGTTTCCTGATCTATGGGGGACGTTTTCTTATATATCTGATTATTGGCATTTAAAGCCATTTATTTTTATTCACAAAAGAGTAACTACCCAAAATATGTGGGATAGTATTCTGCATCCTTCTCTATAAATAGAGAAGCCATGCACCATTGTAATGGACCGAAATTCTAATCCTTGAGAGAAAACTCTGGAGAATTCATGCTAAAGAATTGTTCAGAGATAATCTTGAGATTAATAAGAGAGACTCGTGGACTAGGCAGATTTAACTGCTGAACCACGTAAAAAACCATGTTTGATTCGTTTGTTTATTTTTGGCCATTGTTTTAAATTGTTTACGTGCTCTCTTCTTTTATCTGTTGACGAAAAACGGCGTCAACAGTTTGGCGCTTTCATTGAGAGCCTCAAGCAACCATCCCGGAGAGATTCATGGCTGCAAACAATCAGAACACTCCTGAAGGAAATTACCCAAGGCATCCTGGAAAACAACCAATGGAGAACCCGGACGCTGAAGAAAGGAGTGGATCCTCTGATTCCCGGGGACCACCTCCACAACCAAGAGATGAGGACATGTATTATAACCCTAAGCGTTATGTCCCCGTTGTAGAATTGGAGAATCGGCAGCTGAAACAGCTGCTGGCAGATGCCAACAAACGTAACGAGGAGTTGACTAGGATAGCCGCGGAGGCGCAGGTGGCTCAGCCCCCGCTTCCGCGCGAAGACCAAGTCCCTCCTCCAAGGGACGTGCACGTTCCTCCCCGGAGGCCCCGTGGACGTCCACGAAAAAATGCTGCCACAAGGAGGCCAGCACAACCTCCAGCACCAACAGAGCCATCTGCTCCTTCTAGGCCTCAGAGGAGTACCCGAGCTCGGGTCCCGCCTAATCCAGCTGTGGGAGTGCCTGCAGGAACTGAGAACAACCGAGCTCCTGCCGAGGCTCGGACTCAGGTTCCTGGTAGTGCACCGAACGCAACTGGCCCGTCTCGGGCAAATTCTGGACCCTCCAGGCCGAGGCAGGGACGGCAACCACCGTCACCTATACGGTTTCCTCCATCTCCCATAAGATATCCTTCACCTCCCCGCAGAAACGCTCAACCTGGTCGAGATCAGGATCAAGGGCGTACAGGGGAAAGACAAGGAAACAGGGAGACGTTCCAGGGGCGGAAAGGCGCGCCATCCGAGAGAAGTCAGACGTCCCGATCTCGCACTGCAGAGACAAGGCGACGTAGAAAGGATCCACCACGAAATGACCGATCGATGAGTTTCACCAGTGATGAGTCTGGAGAAACTAGGTCTGTCAGTAAACACGACCGGGGTCGTAAAAATACTGGAAATCACAAGAGCCATCCCGACCTGCGCAATCATCTGAATCAGAGCAGGGGAAAGGGAGATCAGACAAACCCGGATCTTAGGAATCATCTGAATGGGCGTAGAGATCCCTCACGGAGATGCGAGCCTGGGATCGCGATTAATGACTATCAATTCCAAACACCGCCTAAGGACCCAGTACAAGAAAGGATCGATTAGCTCGAAAAAGCCTTTAGGCTTTTGAAGAATGAACGAGGGAACGGTCGATATGAGGACTCTGATGAGGAGCTCGAGCCGTTTGCTCCCAATATTTCTAACACTCAGTTCCCCCAAGGGTTCCAGATTCCTCACGTCCCAGCGTTTGAAGGAAAAACCGACCCATGCAGCCACCTGAGTACATTCAACACTATCATGAGAGCTAGTAACGTGGGTTACGAGCTCAGATGTATGTTGTTTCCGACATCATTGGTCGGACCTGCCAAGAGTTGGTTCGAGAAGTACACGAGACATTCTATAACTTCGTGGGATCAATTGTCTAGAGACTTCAAGAAGCAGTTCCGAGCTATGATGGGAGTCAGACCCGAAGCATCCACTTTGACTAACGTCCGACAACAACTGGGCGAAACACTGAAGAGCTACCTGATAAGATTTAATCTAGAGGTCGCCCGAGCTCGTGACGTGGATGACAGTGGGCACTTGATGGCCATCCGAGCTGGTGTTTTACCCGGGAGTGCCCTTTGGGATGACATGCAAGGGAAACCGGTGAGGTCGATAACAGAGTTTAATAGACGGGCGCAGAAATTTGTCAATGTAGAGGAGGCGAGGTCAACACTCAAGGCGACCTCGCAGACCGAAACTACAACGATAAACATTAACTCCGCCTCAACCTCGGTCGACCCAGCAGCTACACAGCCTACCTTGGAGAATCCCTCCAAGAGGAAAAAGAGCGAGGGAAATAATCCCGAGGCTGATGGAGGAAAGAAGAAAAAAGGAGAAAGGTATTTCTCCGTATATAAAGTGCACACCGAGCTCAACGAGTCTCGGGAAAACATATATCTGGCTAATGAAAACCAGGTCCCCTTCAGGCGTCCGGACCCTATGAGGAATCAAAAGTCCAAGAGGGATTCCAGCAAATACTGTCGATTTCATAGGGACACCAGCCACACAACTGATGAGTGCCGACAGCTGAAGGACGAGATCGAAGGGTTGATCTCGAGAGGTTATTTCCGGCAGTACGTCAAAAACCAGAATACTGGACAGGCTACTGCCAGCCAGAGAGTAGCCGCGCTTCCGGCATCACAGAATAATAACTCCCGATCTCGGGATGAAGACAGGCCTCCGCTGATAGATGGAGAGGACGTAATAACCATCTCGGGAGGTCCTCATCTCGCAGGAGGGGGCAGAAATGCTCAAAAACGATATGTGAATGAGCTGAAGACAGGGGACGGATCTCCATACGAACCCGAACCAAGGGCACCAAAAAGCCAAAGGGTTGAGACTCAGCCTATAACCTTCACCGAGGAGGATGCCTCCCATGTCCAGTTCCCTCATCATGATCCACTCGTCATCACCCTACAGCTTGCCAACAAAAGAGTGCGCCGAGTTCTCATAGACAATGAGAGCTCAGTTAACATTATTTATAAAGCGACACTAGAGAAAATGGGACTCTCCCTTCGCGACCTGAAGGCTTGTGCAACCACTTTGTACGGCTTTTCTGGAGAAGGAACCGCTTGTATGGGGTCCATTGAACTCCCTGTGACCTTGGGAGACTATCCAGTCTCGGTAATCAAGATGATGGAGTTCGTGGTGGTAGAGTTACCATCTGCCTACAATGTACTGCTCGGGAGACCCGCCCTGGTCGGGCTGGGGGTAGTTTCATCTGTAAGGCATCTAGCCCTTAAGTTCCCAACTCCAAGCGGGGTCGGAACATTGAAAGGAGATCAATTGTCAGGAAGGGAGTGCTACAGCATTTCCTTAAGGGGAAAGAAACAAACAAGCGCGCAAGCACTCGTTGTCATACAGAATAAAGATGGGACAGTTTTAGAAATTGATGAGGAGATCGATCCAAGGATTGAGGAGAAGGTCAACCTCCAACATTTGGAAGAGCTTGAAGAGGTTCAGCTCGAGGAAGCTGATCCCTCAAAGAAAGTGAAGGTCGGGAAACACCTCCAAGACGAATCAAAATAGCAATTAATTTGCTTTCTGAAGAAAAACCAGGATGTCTTCGCGTGGTCACACTCTGACATGGTGGGAATAAGCCCTAATGTAGCGAGCCACGCATTGAATATAGACAAAAGCTTTCCCCCGAAGCAGCAAAAGCGAAGGCAGCTGGATGAAGACAGAAAGAAAGCACTAACGGAGGAGGTAGATAGGCTGAAAACAAATAATTTCATAAGGGACGCTTTTTACCCGGACTGGGTGGCCAATCCAGTGTTAGTCCCGAAACCCAATGGGACGTGGAGAACGTGCATTGACTACTCAGACCTCAACAAGGCCTGCCCGAAAGACTGTTTTCCCCTGCCGAGAATTGACCAGCTCGTAGACGCCACGGCGGGGCATGGTCTGATGTCGTTCATGGATGCTTATTCTGGGTATAACCAGATTCCCATGCATGCCCCCGACCAAGAGCATACGAGCTTCATCACAGACAAGGGGCTCTACTGCTACAATGTCATGCCATTCGGACTCAAGAATGTCGGAGCCACGTACCAGCGGCTCGTAAACATGATGTTCTCATAGCAAATTGGGAACAACATGGAAGTTTATGTTGATGACATGCTTGTAAAGTATCAACTTAAAAAAAACCATGTTGATGACCTCGAAGAGTGCTTTGGCGTTCTCAGAAAGTACAACATGAAGTTGAATCCTCAGAAGTGCACTTTTGGGGTGTCTTCAGGGAAATTTCTGGGTTTCATTGTCAACTCTCGTGGAATCGAGGCTAATCCCGATAAAATAAAGGCCCTGATCGATATGCCTTCACCTCGGAAGCATAAAGATGTTCAAAGTTTGACTGGCAGGATGGCAGCTCTGGGCAGGTTCATTTCGAAGTCAACGGACCGCGGTCTCCCATTCTTCAACTTATTGAAAGGAAGTAAAAAGTTTGAATGGACAGATGAGTGCGAGCTAGCCTTTCAAGAGCTCAAAAGGCACTTAGCCGAACCACCCATCCTATCGAAGCCTGAGACGGGAGAAGTACTGTTCTTATACCTCTCAACAACCGAACACGCGATAAGCGCGGTGCTCGTCCGAGAGGAAGAGAGAATACAGAAACCCGTCTACTACAACAGTAAAAGATTACTGGGGGCAGAGTCAAGGTATCCACTGATGGAGAAGCTCGCCCTCAGTCTGATCCACTCATCTCGAAAGCTCCGCCCTTACTTTCAGGCACATCCTATCCATGTACTAACAGATCAACCACTAAGGCAAGTCTTGTCCAAACCAGAGGCATCTGGTCGACTCCTTAAGTGGGCTGTTGAGCTCAGACAATTCGAGATCACCTACCATCCGAGAACAACCATTAAGGCACAAGCGTTGGCAGATTTTATAGTGGAGTGCACCAGTACAGCCGACGACGAGGTAACAACCACGGCCCACGAGCTGTGGAAACTTTACGTCGACGGGTCGTCAAATGAAAATGGAGCGGGGGCAGGAGTTATTCTGATCACTCCTACAGGGAGCAGATTTCACTCTGCTTTAAAGTTCGGCTTTAAAGCATCTAATAATGAAGCTGAGTATGAAGCTTTACTTGCGGGACTACGAATAGCAAAGGAGCTCAAGGCCAAAGCTATACATTGCTACAGTGACTCCCAGCTCGTAGTTAATCAAATCTTGGGAGAGTACCAGGCTCGTGGCACAAAAATGGCAGCTTATCTGGAGAAGGCAAAATCCGCATTGGAGTTTTTTGAGTTTTATGCAATCGAACAGGTTCCCCGAGAACAAAACTCAAACGCAGATGCCTTAGCTCGCCTCGCCACCTCCGCCGAAAATGAGGAGCTAAATGTCGTACCCGTAGAGCACCTGTCAGTGCCCAGCATTACTGAGCCTGACGAGGAAGATGTGTGTATGGTCGAGACAGAGCCGACCTGGATGAGCCCGATAGTTGAGTACCTCGAAAATGGAATTCTTCCAAAAGATCGAAATCAGGCTCGGAAACTAATGTATCAACTTCCCCGTTACACCATCCTGGACGGAAGGCTATACAGAAGGGGGTATTCCATGCCATTGCTCAGATGTGTAACTCCTCCCGAGGAAAAGAAGATTATTGAAGAAATTCATGAAGGGTTCTGCGGAGACCATAACGGGGGGCATAGCCTGTCCAAGAAGATTATACGCCAAGGATATTTCTGGCCAACCATTAAAACGGATTCTTTCGAGTTCGTGAAAAAGTGCGACAAGTGCCAGAGATTCGCCACGATACCCCGAGCTCCACCTTCCGAACTAACCATGTTGACATCCCCATGGCCTTTTGCGGTATGGGGCATCGACCTCATAGGCTCACTCCCAACTGGCAAAGGAGGAGTAAAATATGCTGTGGTCGCAGTTGATTACTTCACAAAATGGACGGAGGTTGAACCATTGGCGACCATAACTTCGAAGAAGATCCTAGATTTCGTGGTAAAGAACATCGTATGCCGATATGGAGTGCCAAGAAAGATTGTGTCTGACAACGGAACCCAGTTTGATTGCGACTTATTTACCAACTTTTGTAACAAGAACGGTATAATAAAGAGCTTTTCGTCAGTGGCTCACCCTCAGGCGAACGGTCAGGTCGAAGCCGTTAATAAAACTCTCAAGAGTTCCTTGAAGAAAAAGTTGGAAGAAGCAAAGGGACGATGGCCTGAGGAATTACCCCAAGTTCTTTGGGGATATAGAACTACAGCTCGGACATCAACTGGGCATACCCCGTTTTCTCTAGCATACGGCTGCGAGGCAATGTTGCCCATTGAGGTCGAAATTCCAACGATTCGAACTCAGATTTACGACCAAAGTTCCAATCATACTCAGCTCGAAGAAACCCTAGACTTGATCGAAGAAAAAAGGGAAGAGGCTCAGCTGAAAAATGCTGCTTACCAGCAACGGACCACTAGATATTTCAATAAGAGGGTTCGAGACCGAAAGTTCAGAGTGGGAGACCTGATTTTGAGACGAGTATTCTTAGCAACCCGAGATCCAGCAGCTGGGGTGCTCGGGCCGAACTGGGAAGGACCATACCAGGTAGAGTCAATCATCCGACCTGGCGTATACAAACTTGCGAGATTAGATGGGAGCCTGATACCTCGAGCATGGAATGGCGAACACCTTAGACCATATTATCAATAGTGTAGAAAGTGTCGCCTATAACCATGATTTTTTGTATTTAGTTTGTTTTTGAATTTCAAATAAAGGGTCTACTTTGTTTCGCATGTAATTTATTTTTATTTTTGCAATCTCTCTTAATTTAATAACCTATGATCACACTCATAGGATATTAAGGGGGTATCATTGGTATACATACCACCAGCTTAAAAAAAAAAATATATAAAAAATATACATAAAGTATTTGGATATAACCAAGTACGCGATATTAGATAGTTCGGACATAACCGAATTATCAAACACAAAGTATTTGGATATAACCAAGTACGCGATATTAGATAGTTCGGACATAACCGAATTATCAAACACAAAGTATTTGGACATGACCAAATGCGCGAGCTTAGATAGTTCGGATATAACCGAACCATCAAAACCTAGATATCTGGAGTTAACCAGATGTGTAGACACAACAGGTTTGGAACAAACCAGCCAAATTATCGATCGATGACAAATGGGAGCCTAAACCTATTGCGAGATAAATCAAAGTCGAGGCTGGAATATCTTAGAAATATAGTTTCGAACTCTTAACCTCGGAGCTAAAATGCTGAGGATGAGGAAAAGTAACTAAAAAAAAAAAGAAAAGATATAACCAAATCATTCATATTACATACCATGTAAGTACTTTCGAGTTCATGGTTGGAGTAATATTCGACCTTGATAAATAACGAGGTCGGAAACGGATAATCCGAATAAACTATGCATGAATGCATCAAATTTCGAGCCTAAAATCCAAACTATGTTTGTATGCATAAATAAACATAAACGAGTTCATCAATTATAAGAATGTGCAAAATATTTCGAGCCAAGAAATGTAAAGCATGTAAAAAATTAAATTAGTTAAAGAAATTGTATCAGCCCCATGGGCGTAATTCACAATAATTACATAAGAGGACGTAGCCCCAATGACTGATCTTCCCGAGGTCAGACTCAATGAAGAGGAGTCTCCTTGGCCTTCTCAGCGGCACCGGACCCCTCAGGACGAATAGCATGACTATCCTCCTGAGCTCCCTCCGAAACGGTACCCGGAGAAGCCTTATCCTTCTCGAGCTGCTCAGCCTTCTCTTTCTCGAGCCGTTCAGCCTCTTCCTTCTCGAGCCGAGCATTCCATCGTTCGAGGAAGGACGCCTCGAGGGGACCCAAAAAACTGGTGTCCAGTTCTTCGTTATAGGCCCACATCCGGTACATGGCTGAATCGACCGCCGTTTCCTTCTTTTCTTTGAACTCGGCAGTAAGGCGGGTTTTGATATCCTCCATAAGGTCGAGGGTGACGGCCTTGTCTTCCTCGAGCTTCTTATTGGTCTCCCGGAGCTGGATGTTATCTTTCTTTTGCTCCTCGAGTTCATTTTTCAGCTTTCCGAGCTCCTTGGCCATTTCCTCACGCTCCTTAACCACTGCCTCGAGCTTAATGTTCGCCGCCTTCAGGTCATCATTCGCTCTAAGGTGGAGGTCCCTCTCCTCTTGGGCGAGGGTCCTGCTCGAATGGACCTCGTTGTTCAGCTCGTAATTGAGCTGGGCAGTGAAAGCAAGAGCCTGAAAAAAGGAAGAAACCATCATTAGCCTCGAGACAGTATGAATGTAAGCAAAGGGAATATAGGATACTTACCGCGGCAGTGTGCTCGATACTCTTCTCGTACAGGACAGTGCGGTCTCGAATGCCAGTTAGACACTGCCACTGAGGAGCCTCGAAATTGCCGTAGCTCTGGCCGATCTGGGACATTACATCCGAGATCAGCGTAGATCCGTGAAGACCGACAGCATTATCCACCACATATGAATCCATATGGGTGGAGATGGTTAGCTTCTGAGCTCGGGAAGCAGAAGGTCTTTTGGCGAACTGAGTAGAAGACATTTGACCCGCCGCAAGAGGTTGGGATTCGGCCACGGCAGCGATACCGGTCTGCGAGGCCGGTGCCACCACAGAGACGACGGCCTGCGAGGGTGGTATCGTCGTGGGGGCGTTAGTCTGGCCAGTCGACGCAGCAGCAGAGCTCGAAGCCGGCGGGGGAGGAGGAGGCGTTTTCCTAGATTTCTTGGAGCCTTTCCCAGGCTGGCTGGTTTTCAGTCCCCCTGACCTGGGGCGTTTGCTCCTCTTGGCACCCGCATTGTCGATAAGGGCGTCGAGGTCGGAGTCCATATCGCCTGCACAAGTCATCACAGTGAGTCAGTAAAAGAGATACAAGTTACTTCAACACTATATATAGAGTGGTGGAAGAAAAAACCTAACTGGAACTTTTCCCCGAGCTTGAGCTTGGGGACCATGAAATTCCCCCGTCTTCAGAAGAGGCGGGGGGAGGGCCTTCCCTATAAGTTGGTGATAACCTCGAAAGGTCCCTATAATCATTGGTCCCATACTGCACAGCTATCCCATTCCACATCTCGTCCATGGTATACATAGTGTCGTATTTCCCGAGCCCACTATCAAACCTATGGACACAGTCATCTACCCAACTCCAGATGTAGAAGTGGTATCTATCCTGTGGGCACGAGACTAGTCTATTGGGCCTGTGTTTTAATAAAGTGGGGGACCACATTCGCGAAGTAGGAAGGGTTTTACCTCCATCGGAGTCTGAACTCGAGGCTTCATCATTGGCCTCGTTCCCCGACCGCGGACTTCTCGAGCGAATTGGGAGGGATGCTTTCCTTTCCCTCCTCGGAGGAAGGATGCCTGTGGGCAGAGGCACTTCCTCCCAGCGTTCATATTTTTTACTGGACCAGTCAGAGGTTGACTGGCCCTGTCCCAACAACCACAAGCTCGTAGCTTGTCCTCATGTAGCAGAAATGAGAGAGACCTCCTACCATAAGGGAGTCGGAGCAGGCTCTCTCTGTGCTCCTTCATTGTCTCGTCAGGGGTGGGACGCTGAAAGTTAGCTGAAAGGCGAGATACACTTCAACTAAACATGGATTCAAGGGCTAAAGATTCGAGCTCAAAAATAGAAAGTAACGAGAATACTTACGAATTCGCCTAAACGAACGATGTCGAGACGAGAACAGACCGTCTGTCCAGAAAAAAGCCTTCTTGAAGTCAGGGGGATGGTTCGGAAGGTCTTCAAAGACTTTTGTCTCTTTGGGGTAGCTCGAAAGATAGTAGAAACCATCTCCTCCCCGAGCTTGGGAGGGATTACTCTTCAAACAAAAGAGATATAAAATCTCTTGGGGTGAAGGTCCTATCCACCCCAGCTCGTGGAATAAGGACCTCAGGGCAGACAGCACCCTGTATGAGTTGGTGTTGAGTTGGAATGGAGCCAACCCAACAAAATCGATGAAGTCCCTGAAAAAGGACTTCAGGGGCAGCAAAGCTCCTGCCCTTATGTGTTCCTGGCTCCAGGCCGCGTATTTCACAATGGAATCGCGGCCCCCAGGAGCGAAGCAGCTCCGTTCATGCCTTGTCGGAGCTCGACAGTTCAGTGTGTCCAACGAGCTAAGGCCATGAAGGGCCAGGATGTCAGTTATCTAGTCGGAGGTGGTAACCGAGCTCTGGTAGAACTCGGCTTCAAACATCTCCCTCCTAGGCTGCGAAGACGAAGGCTCCGCCATTAAGGAAAACTGAAGTTCCCCCGGGTGGTATGCTACCGTGACTTTTAACGCGGGGTCGAGGGGAACTGGCCTAGGTCCGGGGTTAGGCTCCGGATAGATGGCTTCCCGAAGGACCCTTCTCTTCTTTTCGATGACCTCGTCAATCTGGCGGCGATAGTGGGCTCGAATGTCTTCTTGCTCGCGTGCTATCTCGTACTCTTTAATCCGACGCTGGTTCCGGGCAAAGATCGATTCCGGGCTCGGAGATTTGGGCTCGTAAGGAATTGCTCGTAATGACCCCCACCGTTTTTCCGAATTCTGTGACATCTAACGAGAAAGAAAAAATGGTGAGGGCCATGCATGCAAGAATCACGAGCTCGATGGATGAGCTCGGAGATCTAATGACAAGAAACTAAATATTAAGACCCTCACTAAAGAGTCAGAGCGCGTAGTCCACGGGAAAGGAAAAGGAGCGTGGATGATTTCTTTTTTGAAAATCCCGAAATTCAAGGGAAAGGAGAGTGGCGGTTAGCCAGGAAAAGCGTTTTTGGGTTTCGTGTAATTGTCAAGAACAAGGGGTTTTACCCGAAAACTTGGTGTACAAGAAACATAACCTAAAATTTTCAAAACCCAGAAAGTTGAAACGCCGGTCAAAGGACAAAACTGGGCATGAACCAGAGGCGAACATCCAGAAAGAAAATCCAGAAAACATAAAACCTATCGGTTCAAAACCTCCTATCGCATCATGCTAAGAACACATACTAACGTACACAGCAAGCACAGTATAAAAAGAACAATAAAAATGGCGTACTTACACAGTGATGGTGAGTGCAGCGAAATCGTCGATTGGAGAAGAGGTTGCAAGAAAGAACTCACTGACTCGAACAGACCAGGGTTCCTTTGTTTTTTGGGTCGAGAAAACATGCACGGGATGGAAGCTTCTTAAGAAAGTTTTTGGCTTTCTTGTTTTTTCTTTTCTTTCTGGTTTATAATGAACAAACGTAAAGAAGAAGACGAAGAGGAGATCTTATATATATAGGTGGGAAAACTAAATCAATCAGGAGCGTTGGTTAAAATCCTCAACAGATCAAATGGAGGGGAATCGGTGATAAGATGGCGCCGAAAAGTTGTCAGACGAACGATCGTGGGCGTGTTCCCAAGGTACTCAAGTACCTAAAGTGAGCAATACCCATCTGGCACGTGTCCGTTTTTAAGAGTGTGACGGTATGGTTCCCAGAAAGAGTAGTTCAAAAGTTTCCTTCTCTTAGGACTCGAACAAATACTTTTTAGGGGGCAAAATGTTATACCCAGATTTCGAGCCATAGTAAATATGACCTCGAAAGCTGAGTTCGCATTAAATGGTCTCGTGAGGGTTAGGGTATGCTCTACGATTGTAAACCGAGCCTGCAAAGTATGATACATGACCTCGAATGTAGTGACCTCGAAATGATCTCGATCTCGAAAGATAGCTCTGAGAGCCCCTCATCTTCGGGAACAACTTCGGAGCAGGGATATTGAGCTCGATGTACTATCTCGAAAGCAATGTTAGCTCGGGAGATGTCAGTGGCTCGCACAATGACGTGAAACCTGAGATGCTGAAGCCTTGGAGATACGCTATGACCACCTTGAATATCTACAAGTGTTGTAAGCATGAGATGTAATCCTCATTTATTGATATAAATCCCCAAGAATCGTGGGATATTATTTAGTCAGTTATGCGTTTCCTGATCTATGGGGGACGTTTCCTTATATATCTGATTATTGGCATTTAAAGCCATTTATTTTTATTCACAAAAGAGTAACTACCCAAAATATGTGGGATAGTATTCTGCATCCTTCTCTATAAATAGAGAAGCCATGCACCATTGTAATGGACCGAAATTCTAATCCTTGAGAGAAAACTCTGGAGAATTCATGCTAAAGAATTGTTCAGAGATAATCTTGAGATTAATAAGAGAGACTCGTGGACTAGGCAGATTTAACTGCTGAACCACGTAAAAAACCGTGTTTGATTCGTTTGTTTATTTTTGGCCATTGTTTTAAATTGTTTACGTGCTCTCTTCTTTTATCTGTTGACGAAAAACGGCGTCAACACATTCCAAATGGTGAAACGACCCTGAGTGTGGTTATACCCAAATTCAATAATTAGGGCTTAAGCCCTAATCTCAATATAGGTGCAATTTTCTTACCTCAAGTCCTGTGCGAATGGTGAAACGACCCTGAGCACGATCCATGTCTCGAGTATCGTGAAAACCCTGATCACAATGTAAGTATACACTTATCAAGAATCAAATCTACATCATGGGTTCCAATACAAAGCCTAACTCTTGGAACCACTATTCCCAGCCAACGGGGTGATAGGAGTGTCCCTCGAAACCATACCTAGAAACCCCGAGCCTTAAACCCACAATTCATAAAAACATGAATTTGGGGCACTTGGTGCGGTCACACCCACATAATTTTTAGAGTTTTTGAGGCACTGGCATAGTCGCGCCCCAAGGCTCGAAACTCCAACTTAAAACCTAATTCCTAAGGTTCTAGGACCCTATCGAGGTCGCGCCACAACCTAGCGAAGTCGCACTAGGTCGTCAGAGACCCAAAAATGCCAAGAAACCAATGTGTTCTTCCCTAATTGTTCCCCTGCAAATTTCCTTACGAAACCAAACCTGAAACTTGACCCCAAATGAGTTTTCTAGCAGATTTTTAACACCAAAACAACCCCAATCCGTTTTACAACGTCAAAACAATACCAGAACGTCATTAACCCACCAAAAACACAAAGATATAAAGATTTGTAACTTTGAGCTTTGAACTCAGGCTCTCCCTCTTCAAATCTAAGAATCCCAACAAAAATCACAACCCCTACAGTATTTAAACACCCTAGCAAGTTATAAACAAATCATATTCCTCAAAACAATCATCTAGACCTACAAAACTTTAATTGAGAAGTTACCACATCTAAAACTCAAGAACAAAACGAAGAAATTAAAAATTACCAAAGAACTAACCTCTAAGTGATGAATCTGAATTTTGGTGCCAAAGGATGATCCCCTAGCAGCTTCTAACCTCCAATCCTCCCAAAATTCCAAAGAATTCCCATCCAAATAGCTCCTAGCTTGAATGTGTTTCTTGAGTGAGTGCTTGAGAAGACAACCAAAATGAAAGTGTAATTGCCCAAATTGTGAGCTACCTAACTCAGCCAACTCCTCTACCATTTAAAGAAAAATACCATTATACCCTCACTCTATAATCCCTCTTCAAAGCATACCCAAGGGCACATTGGTCATTTTAACCTAATTCTCCATTAACCCTCCAAATACACTCTGCATTTCTAATTAACCCACTAATCTTCCATACACCAATATTTTTCCCAAACAATATCTCACATTCCAATAATTCCCGTTAACTCACCAAATTACCAAAATATCCCTAGGCTCACCCCGAGTCGGGTATTAATCCTTGTTGTGACTTTTCTGCTAATTTTCTCAAAAGGATCGACTTAAGCTGAATATCTCAAATATATCCACATAATAATGTGGTCTAAGACATATAACTCATATAATTACAATTATACCCTCAACAAGTTAAAATTATGAAAATGTCCATTTTTAACGAAATAGGGGTTTTAAGCATATTTAATACACATAAACATGCATCAACAATCATATCCTTATATAACTCACATAATCCACAGAATCACATATTTATTCAATTAATTAACACATAATTACTCCATGTGCTATCCTGACACGCTAATCAAGACACCAAGCCTCATTAGGACTTTATGGACATTATAGTACGTCCTTAAAAAATCACCTAGGCGATGTCGCCTGCTGGGGATTTTGAAGCCCTTCGCATTTTGGCGATGCTATGAAACTTAGGGAGTGACACATCACCACCCACTCTGAATTTGGACCCCTCCAATGGTCCTAAAATTGCTCCAAATTCTACCAAACTTTTTGACAATGTTTGGATACCTTATTGTAACACTTTAGACCCATAAAAGTCACTTTTATATACCTTCTACACAATCTCTTATTTTCACTTCTCCTTAAGTGAAAATCGTTAAGTGTTTTGCACCTAAATGTGTATACATCTTAACCATTATATTCAACCAATCTCAACAGCTCCTCAGGCCAAGCGTCTTTCTCCTATTCTAGCATTTTCTTCAAAGTTGCCTTAAGTGTCTTGTTGACCGCTTCCACTTGTCCATTTTCCCGTGGATTAGCTACAGAGGAGAAACTATTCATAACTCCATGTCTTTGACGAAAGTCTATGAACAACTCATTGTCAAACAGAAGGCCGTTATCGGAGACTATCTTCCTTGGGAGCCTGTAACGACAAACACTATTCTTGATTACGAAATCCAGTGCCTTCTTGGAGGTGATTGTAGAGAGAGGTTCAGGCTCGACTGACTTCGTGAAGTAGTCGACTACCATAATAATGTACTTTACTCCTATCTTTCCCGTGGGCAAGGATCCGTTTAGGTCAATGCCATAGACTGTGAAGGGCCAAGGACTCATCATCTGTGTGAGGTCATTTTGAGGAGCTCGGGGGATGTTGGCATAGCATTGACACTTGTCGCATTTCTTGACATAGACCATTGCATGACCATTCATGCATCCCCATAGTGTGGTCCCCGTAGAAGCCCTCATGCACTTCTCGGAGGATGAGGCTGGCCTTCTGCTTGGACACGCACTGCAGAAGTGGTAATTAAAATCCTTGTTTGTACAACTTACGATCCATGAATACGTACCGAGGTGCTTGGTAAAGAACCTTCCGAGCTGCTTTCTTATCCTGGGGTAACTCTCCGGAGACAAGATACTTCACTATTGCCTCCATTGTTGGTGTGGTTCCCCACATCATTGTGAAACTGATATAACTTAGTAGAATTTCTTCTCTCACGATCCCTCCAGATATGTTGAGGCTTTCGGTAGTGGATCTGTTGCTCCGTGGCCATGAAAGTGTTCTTCTGAGTATCCACCAAGTCCATGTACTTGGAGTATTGGATAATATACTTCTTGTCAAGAGTTGCTCCAACTCTTTTGGGCTTCTTACCTTGGCCCTTTCCTCCACGTTTGCTCCCGCTGATTGGGCTAGGGATGCTGTTCCAGCATTTAATGTAGGCTGAAAGCACTATATCCAGTGGGAGCTACTCCATAGGTGAACAAAGCGACACTAAAACCAGCAGTGGGAACGACATTGAAGCCAGCTGGTGGAACAACTGAGCTGAAGTGTGGAACGCTCAGAATACTCGCTTGGGCAGGAGTGTATGACAAGAATACCCTTTAACCAAAGGTATGGTTTTGTTCCTTAGATCCTTGTCCTTTCTGTCTAAAATCTGAACTGGTTGCTCCTCATAGGATAACTCTGCCTCCAGTTCCAGATCCTCATAACTCAACTCATGAGTCTCATCTAATACATGTTTCCTCAACATGGAAATATGAAATACATTGTGTACGGCCGATAGTGCCGATGGTAAGGCTAATCTATAGGCCACTTGACCGATCCTCTCCAGGATCTCAAACTGTCCTACAAATCTAGGGCTCAACTTGTCCTTTTTCCCAAATCTCCTCACCCCTTTCCATGTTGAGACTCTAAGGAAGACGTAGTCTACCACTTGGAACTCCATGTTCCTGCATTTTAGATCAACATAACTTTTTTGTCTATTCTGAGAAGCGAGCATCTAAGCTCTAATTTATTTTCATAGCCTCAGTGGTCCTCTGAACTACCTCAATACTCGAATATTTTCTCTCACCCATCACATTCCAGTGAATGGGTGATCTACACTTCCTACCATACAAATCTCATAAGGTGCCCCTCCAATAGTCAAATGGTAGCTATCAGTAAAGGAAAAACTCTATTAGAGGAAAATATCCATTCCAATACCCTTCAAAGTCAAATATACATGCTCTCAGCATGTGTTCCAATATTGGGTTAATCCTCTCTGATTTACCATCAGCCTGAGGATGATAAGCTGCACTAAACTTCAACTGTGTACTTATTACTTTCTATAAACTTCCCCAACACTTGGAAGTAAGAATATGGTCCCTATTCATCAGGATAAACCTCGAAGTCTCATAAAGGCATACTATCTCTCTCCCATCAAGATCTATATACTAGTCAACTGTATTGTTCGTTCTCACTAGTACAAAGTGAGCTGACTTCGTATACCGATCCATAATGACCCAGATTGAATCATGCTGGCCCACTATTCTGGGCAACCCCATCACGAAATCCATCGTGATTTCCTCCCACTTCCACTCTGGAATACTCAAAGGTTGTAATAGCCTTATCAATTTCTAATACTCCACCTTGAACTGCTAACAGGTCAAGCACTTTGCCACATACTCAATTACGTTCTTCTTCATCCCAGGCCACCAATATAAAGCTTTCAGATGCTGGTACATCTTCATGGTGCCTGGATGTAGAGAATAAGGGGTAATATGAGACTCATCCCGAATATCCCAATGTCCATCGGAGTACAAATCCGACCCTTATACATCAATAACTCATGCCTGATACTGTATAGTCCTTAGCTACTCCAGCTAGGACATCCTCTCTAATCTTTCCCCACTGTGGGTCACTCAACTGTTTCTCTTTGATCCTATCTAAAAGAGTAGTTTGTAAAGTAACGTTTGCCAGCTGGTCCACCAGTAACTCTATTCCAGCTCGAATCATCTCCTTCAACTGACGTGATGCATATGCAATCACCTTCCCTGTCTGTATAAGGACACACATTAAATTCTGTCACGAGGCATCACAATAAACCATAAACTGGTTTTGATATGTAGGAAGACTAAGAAATGGAGCTGTAGTCAATCATCGCTTCCATTCCTGAAAGCTGTTCACAGACTTATCTGACCATGCAAACTTCTGATTTTGCGTGTCAGTTCTGTCAATGAGTTAACAATCCTTGAGAACTCTTCCACAGAACATATGAAGTACCTGGCCAATCCAAGGAAACTCCTGACCGTTGAGGCATTCCTTGGCCTTGGCCAATCTTTGACTGAGAGTATACTAGAATATCGTCGATAGAGACGATCATAAACCAATCTAGATAATCTTTGAACTCCCTGTTCATCTGATCCATAAAAACAACCGGGCATTAGTCAAATCAAAAGACATGACTAAGAACTCATAATGCCCATATCTAATACAAAACATTCTTCTGCATAATCCTTCTCCCTAATCCTCAATTGGTAATAACCAGATCGAAGATCTATCTTGGAGAATACCGCCTTACCCTGTAACTGAACCTTTAGTTCCTTCAGCTCTACTGGAGCCATTCAATACAATGCCCTAGGCACTGGTTCCATCCCTGGCACCAACTTAATCGTAAATCTACCCCCTGTGCAGAGGTAACCCTAGCAGATGCTCTGGCAACACATCCAGAAACTCACAGACTAATCTAGTCTGTCCTGGTCCTACTAGCACGACCTAAGTGGTATCCACCACACTAGCTAAGAATCCTATGCATCCCCCTTGCAATAGGTCTCTAGCTCTAAGTATAGATATCATAGGTATATGGGGTCCATGCACAGTGCCCACAAATACAAAGGGTTTCTCACCCTCAGGCTCAAGGGTTACCATCTTTTCTTGTAATCTATCATTGCTCCATACTTGGCTAACCAATCCAGATCCAAGATCATATCAAAGTCGGTCATAACCAACTCTACCAAGTCCACTGATGAATCTTCTCCCATAGTAATCTAATTCTACTTATAAGAGTTACTAGTAGGGTTCTAATTCCTCATCACAACATAACCACATAATCCATATACCAATTCATTACTTTCACTAATTGCAACAAATATAGAACACATGACACCAAAACCAATCCACACAATATAAGAATCATAAATAAGAAGCTGACCTGTCACTACTGAAGGACCAGCCTCAGCCTCATCCTCTTACTACATTAGAGCGAACACTCAAGTTGAAGTCAAACTGTCCTCCTCCTTTGGTTCATTCTTCCTTAGGTCTGGGCAATCCTTCTTGAGGTGCCCAACCATCCCACATAAGAAACATACCTTTGCTTGACATTCTCCTAGATGGCGCCTCTTGCACCGAGTGCATTTTGGGTAGAGTTTCCAATCCTTGTCCTCGCCTTGAGGGCCTATCTGAACATTTTAGAACCCTTTTTCTAGTCCAGAGGTACCAAATATGTTGATAAATTTTCTTTCCTGATCACTGGGGCCTCTGCCCTTGCTTGATCCAATAGACGGAGGTGTTACAACCTGAGCTCCACACTCTCCGACACTCTCCCTCCATATCTCATTTCCTGTGTTCTCAACAACAAGAGTCATCCCTACCACCTGAGCATAGGTATAGATCTCATGTACTGAGAAATTCTAATGCCTTGAGCTATCTCGAAATTTAATCCCTGGATAAATTGTTCTTTCTGAGCCACATCCGAGGGTACCATATCAAAAGAAAACTTTTCCAACCCATCGAATTTGTTAACATACTCTGTTACTGTAGTATTTCCCTGAACCAGGTTTAGAAACACATTTATCTTTACAGTCGTAATTGCATCACAATAATATCTTTCATTTAACAACTACCTAAATTCTTCCCAATTCATCGCTGTTGTATTTCGCGTCTGGGATACCACTTCACACCAAGTCCGGGCATCCTCCCGTAACACATATGTAGCACAGATCACCCTATCGTGACCTACCACCCCCATACTATCAAGGATGTAGCTGATCATGCCCATCCAATGTTCAGTCCTAAATTGATCTAGACCTCCCTAAAAAACTGGAGGGTAATATTCGTTAAATCTCTTATATAGTAATTCCACTTGTTCTCAATCCTAGGCTGAGCCAAAACTAGTGCCACTCCTGGCATAACAAAAGAAGAAGTGTTTCCTGACAGAACCTGCTGTTTTAAACACCAGATATCTTCCTCTTGCCTTTACAATCTTTCTTGCATATCTATAAACACCTGCTGCCAATTCTGAGGGGTAGGCGAAGGGCTCAGGCCCTGGCTAAAATTCCCAGCCTTAATATAAGCACCACCGAGTCCCATTAATTTCCTTGGGTACATAACCTCTAAATTAGTCTATAGTCAATAACTTGACCCATTAAGCATGATGAGCACATCCAGAAAACTTCCCCACGGGAAAACCAAATAGTACCACATTCACATACAACTGTAGCGCTAAAATACAAGCCCCTATATTTCATGCATCAATCAATAAGCGTTGCTTTTTCCAACATAAATATCATGCTCTTAACTCTAGCATGCAGGTAAAGCATTGATATATCAACCAAGCGAGCAAACACATAATCATATCAACAGTCAAGAGCCAGCCCTATCAGAATATCTCATGCTTCCTAATAAGGCATGCTGGTAAGACTTTTATATCCTATTTAAGCAGTTAAACACATAACCAAATAAATAGTCACCATACCCTGAGTGGAGCTTGTCTTAGTAATGAGTGTACATGCCCAACTTGTGTTTAGGAACCCTTAACCTTGGCAAGCTCTGATACCATGTTGTAACACCCTACTCCTCAGGGACCGTTACACTGTGTATTTTAAATAGTGCTAAACTCACTAAACAAGTCATTAGGCAATAATCGTGTAACTAAATGAGTCATTAGGCAATAACTGTGTATTTGGTCAAAGGTACAATCATTTCATTGAAACGTTTAATTTATACATGGGATCCCAAAATACATTTAAAAAGGTTAATTATAATGGAAACAGTTACAACCAGCCGACCTACGCGGCAAAATAGGGTTTGACCTTAGTTCCTCTTTAAAACCTCGGACGTGGTGGTCGAGTAGTCGCATATGTGCACATCGCCACCTAAGCTCTCCAACTCAAGGATGGTCTAGCTTTCTTTTCCTCTTACCTGCACCACAATGCACCCATGAGCCAAGGCTCAACAAGAAAACTTAAACATGCTCATAAGCAGTTAATAACATATTTCCAAATCATAGTAAGCATGCCCAACAGTAATAACCCTACTCATGCATGCATACCATTCATATAAAGGACTACAGTGTCATATGGGGTCCATAGCCCAAGATAAATGATCAATGAATCATACCAGAGCCCAATGCCCAAAAAACATGATTAATGAATCA
The DNA here is from genome assembly GCF_963169125.1 of Humulus lupulus. Lineage (NCBI taxonomy): Eukaryota > Viridiplantae > Streptophyta > Magnoliopsida > Rosales > Cannabaceae > Humulus > Humulus lupulus. Next base: position 83,322,588 of record NC_084794.1, on the reverse strand, counting down.
TACTAGGGCTCAGCGGCATAATACATGATTAATAAATCATAGTGGGGCTTAGCACCCTAATACATGATTAATAAATCATACTGGGGCTTAACACCCTAGGATATGGGACTAATAAGTCACACCGGGGCCCATTGCCCTATCCTCTATATAACCAACCTTGGAGTTGGCCTAGCGTACCTGGCGCTGAATTTTCCATGACCAATAGGTCAGACAAGCGTATAATGTGCTCCTGATTAGGCATAACCATACCGACCAGCGCTCAATGCGCTATTTTCATCCTTGACTAATAAGTCAATGCTTTTTTACTAGCACTCATTGTGCTAAGGTCATCCTTGACTAATAAGTCAATGCTTTACGACTAGCACTCGACGTGCTAAGGCCGTCCTTGACTAATAAATCAATGCTTTAAGACCAGCACTCGGCATGCTAAGACCATCCTTGACTAATAAGTCAAAGCTTTACGAGTAGCACTCAACGTGCTAAGGCCGTCCTTGACTAATATGTCAATGCTTTACGACCAACACTCAGTGTGCTAAGGTCATCCTTGACTAATAAATCAATGCTTTACGACTAGCACTCAACGTGCTAAGGCCATCATTGACTAATAAGTCAATGCTTTACGACCAGCACTCAGCATGCTAAGTCCATCCTTGACTAATGCGTCAAGCCTTTCTCAATCAAATAATGCAATCAAGCATATATCATATATCAAGTATCTAGATACAGAGAATTCAACATGCTTAATCAACAATCACAAGCATAATCATATTCATGCACATTCTCAGGCATTCATGCCCTATTCACATTCTTGTTTAACAATTTGTCCCAAGCCATAATCACATGTATCGCATACTGGGTATAGTTTTCTTACCTTTAGTCCAAGCACAGGTGACAAATGAATGACCCTGGAGCACGATCATGATTCCGAGCCCCTAGCAATAACCTAGTCACAACCATTAAATAGAATTCCATCAATAACGAGTAAATAAAGGCATCCAGACTGAGTCCTAGCCTCTGGGACATCAAACTCTACTAAACCAGGTAGTAGGATTGATCCCAAGCCCTTAGGTTTGAGTTCCTGTTACTAAAAACCTAAGGTGGCCAAAGTTGCCCAGGCGGGGCGCGACTTGCACCTAAGGGTCGCGACATGCCTCCCAGACAGGAAGCCCCCTGTCTGAAATTCAAGACACAGGCCATTGCATGCCCCTGAGGGTCACGACATGCTTACCCAGATAGAACTGCCTCTGCGCCCTGGGTTCACACAAACCGCAGCGCCCAAGAACAGGGTCGCGACACGGCCCCACGAAACCAGAAATCCCTGTTTTTTCTCACCAAAACCTTTCCATAAATCATCCCACTTAATTCCCAAAACCAGAATTAAATCCCCTAAACATTATCAACATACCACCAGCATCAAAACCCAAGCTTATGTCACTCAAAACCTCAACCAAATACTCCAATTCAAGACCTTTATCGTCAAAGCTCAAGAACACCAAAAACCAAAACAGAATTCACTTAAAACAGGAATTGAAGCTTACCTCAGCCATGATTATGTCCACCCATCTGCAACTAAGAAAGGGAGAGGGCTGAATGATGCTCTATTTTGTTTTGGGGTTTCCTATTATTGAAGGGAAGAGTGACTAAGTCACTAATTTGGCACCAAAAAGACCATTTTTCCCTTTAGCCTAAGCCTTTCCCTCTTAAGCGCTCAAGGGTAAATTTGTCATTTTCCACTTATCCCTTTAATCATAATTAACACCTTATACTTCCCATTACTTCCAATATTCTCAAATAATTACCAAATAATTCCCCATTACCCGATCCCGGTAATGTACTAAATACCTGAAATACCCCTTGACTCTTCCCGAGTCAAGTATTGGTCCCGTTGTGACTTCCCCACTAGCTTGCTCCTTAGGGTTGCCTCGTGCTGACTAATCCAAATATACCTAAACATAATGATGTGGTCTCACACATATATGCCAAATATACCCATAACGGGCCAAATTACAAATATTGCCCTTTTTAATCTGAAACGGGCCCACATGCATATTTAATACACCTAAACATGCATATCGAGTCATATTATAATATAACTCACATAATCATATAATGATACACATATATATCACATAATCATATAATTTCCATAATTTTCCATCCTCGCCCCCTAATCAAGGTCCTAAGCCTTATTAGGTAATTTGGGACGTTACATTAAGGGTATCGAAGAGTATAGTCTTCACTACACAAACTTTCCAAATATACTTGAAGGATATTCAGATGCTAATTGGATATTAGGAGTTGGAGATAATATCTCCGCCACCGGTTGGGTGTTTACTCTTTGAGGAGGTGCATTCTCATGGGGCTCCAAGAAGCAAACTTGTATATCACACTAAACCATGGAAGCAAAGTTTATAGCCTTAGCGACAACCGGCAAAGAGGTCGATTGGCTTAGGAATCTCATGATGGATATTCCTTTAACTGTGGATACGATATCAACAATTTCAATACATTGTAATAGCCAATCCACACTTGCTAGAGCATATAATGGAAAGTCTAGACACATTAGTCTAAGACATGAATATGTGAGACAATTGATTCAAGGTGGAATCATATTGATCTTATATGTTAAGACATGTAGGAATTCAGATGGGTATACAACGAAAGATTGGGTACGCTTCAGGATCGGGCTACAGGTAGGTTCGGTATCAGGGACATTATGGAAGATGGTAATGGTTTGACAGAAAGAACTACTGAAGCAGTCGAAGAAGTTTGACCTTGGGGTGGGTCAGACAGAGCATCGTATTGTGGGAATTATTGGCATCGTCTGTTAAGGATGAAGAGTTTAAATGCCCGGTTACAAGATAGGACAATGTCTTCACGAATTGATCTATGATCTGGTTATTACCAGCTGAAGATCAAGGAAAGAGAAATTTCAGGAATTACTACTTGTACCAAGTGGGGTGTAATGGATGGGTAACAAAGGTTCTTAACTGATTCAAGCTTCATCAACACAGGTAAAGCTCCACGAAGTGTCATTTGATCTCCTCAGGGGTGTTCAAGACAATGCTACAAGAAGAGAAGGGAACAGATATGAAGAGAATTTATTTGAAGCCTCGGAGAAGCTACTGAAGAATGTTTGAAGGATCGGGAGCACAATGAGGCTGATAACTAAATCATCGACTACGTAAGTATCTTCGCAGGCAGCTACACCAGAGATTAGAAGAACAATAAAACATAAAGTTAGACTGAATGGATAGTGTCAGATTAGAAGTTCAGAAGACAGAGTGAGAATTGATTAGCACTTGGTGATGTAGGAATATGTGTGATATGGGGGAATATAGAGGGATGACAAGAGGGACCCAATTTTGATAAGATGTGAAACTGTGAGTGGTACATCACAGGCTGAGACGCGCTAGGCTTAGACTGACGAGAGGATGGATCAAGCCTCGCGGGAGGTAAAAGAATGGGAACATGGCCGATATACATGGAACGTTAAGTTGGCAGTGTATGCATAGTATAAGGTATTTGAATGTTTGGTCATTTGTAAAAAAAAAAAAAAACCTTGAGACCAAAATTGTAACGACCCAAATTCGCTAATAAGGCTTAAGGGCCTTGATTAGTGTGTCTGGAGGGCATAATGGGAATTATGTGTGACTTTGATGAGTAAATGCATGATTATGATTTAAAGCATGATATATGACTATTCAAATATTTGAGATGCATGACTATGTGTATTAGTATGCATGTAGGCCCTGATTAGGTTAGAAGGGCATAACCGTAATTTTGGCCATTATGGGCATAACTATATTGATTTATGTGATAATTGTTGAGGCCACATTATTATGTGGATATATCTGTGATCTGTGACTCGAGACGATCCTAGTGAGCAGAGTAGCGAAAAAGTCATGGCGAGGATTTATACCCGGCTTGGGGTGAGCCTGGGGGTATAAATGGGAATTTTGTGAGTGTATTGGAGTCTATTCTAACATCGAGGAATATTATTGGTGATTAATTAGGTATTGGGAAGTAAGCGGGAAAATATTAGGGACACTCGAGGAGTTAGCGGGAATTGGGTAAAATGACTAGAATGCCCTTAAGTGGATTAAAGGGCTAGAAATAAAAGGGAGGGCATTTTGGTCAATTGGCATCTCAGAGATAGATAAGTTAAGGCTTTATACTTAGTGGGAATTGTAGAAAGTAATAGATGTCTGAAAAGAAAAGAAGGAAAAGGAAGAAAAAGGAAAGGGAGAAAATAGAGAGTTCCTAAGGTCGGTTTATGCTTTCTTCATCAGTTTCTTGAGTATTTCTTTGAGGCAAAGCTCAGGGAGGAGCTAAGTTAGGCTGAGCATCAATAATCCTAAGCTAGGCTTGGAGAATTGGCAGAGGTTTAGCAAGAACACCCTAACACTTGAGGTAAGGCTTTGTAGTTTCTTCAATTTCTGATTTGGTTTTTGAACTATGGTGTATAAGCTGGACTTGATGGGAATTTTAGGGAATTCAGGCCAAAGGGTGAGGAAAAGCAAGCTAAGGTGGTGTAGAGGTTGTCTTGAAATCGAAATCCCATTAAAGGTATGAATTCTAAGCTTCTAACTATGATGTTTTGATTGGTTTTGCTGAATTTCTGAACTTAGGGTCAGCTATGGTGAATTTTGGGATTAAGGATGCATGTGTTTGGGTTTTGAGTATTTGGGGTGCTTGGGATGAGTGGAGTATGTTCATAAGGTTGTTTTTGAGTTTGGTGAAGGTTTGGAGAAGTTTTGGTTGAGTTTGGTTCGAGGAAATCGCATGAAGAAAAACTGAGGTGGTGTCTGTCTGCGACTAGCGCTACAGCGCTAGCCTTTGGGCGTTGTAGCGCTAGGCCTTGCATGCTGAGGGGATTTTGCTTCTATTTGTAGCGCCCTCCTAAGAGCGCTGTAGCGCTGCCCTGTTTTCAAAAAGGGATTTTAGGGTTGTTTGCAAGGGTTTTTGACCAAGGGTTTGGGGTTTGATTCCACCACCTTGTTTGGTGGAACTAGGATTTCCCGGGGGCTCGGGATTAGCCCCGAGGCTAGGTTTTGGACTTGAGGTTTGATGATGACTTTGGCCTATGGTTGTGTATAGGTGAGCGCTAGGGCTCGAAAGGGATCGTGCTCAAGGAGTCAAGTGATCAAAGCTAGCGAATCGAAAGGTAAGAAAACTGCACCCGGTTATATATTTGTGATGGGACTAAGTGCTCCTGATATCTGTATTATGTCAATGATGGTATCATGCCATGGGACATGTGTTAGGGGCCTAAGAGTGCCGTACACAATACTTGCGCACAGGGCGCGGCTTGGCCACTGGTAGCCGAGGACAACTAAATATTCACTGAGCTCGGTTTAAGCGGGCCGGAGTCAATGGGATAACGGAGGGAGCGGCCTGAGGGCGCTAGCCCTAGTTATCATTTGTGAACTATTATATGATATGAGTTAATATGTTAGTATGTTGAATACTTGATTATATTGTATGAGTATATGGTTGAGAATATGTGATGCAATATGAGATATTGATTTGTCTATGGATTGCTTATGCTCTGTTGTTGTGTTTTCTTGCTGGGCCTTGGCTCACGGGTGCTACGTGGTACAGGTAAAGGCAAGGGCAAGTTGGACTAATCCTGAGATGGAGAGATGCGGGGTTGAATGTACATAGCCAGCTGTTCGATTGCCATGGTCGAGGAGTGGATCAGGATAGGGATTGCATAACTGTCCATTTTGCCTTAATATGGCTCGTTATTGTATTTAAACCTTAAGACTTTTGTAAACGGTCTTTAAACTTAATATTTTTGGGATCTCGTGTAAACAGGAAATGTCTCTTAATGAAAAATATGGCTTTTGAGACCAAAACATTTTAACCCCAGTTCCTTTATAGTTTCAATAACACGTTTTTAACTGAACGACTTGATTAGCAAGTCTAGCACTTTATAAACACACAGTGTAGTGGTCTTGGCTATCCAGGGCGTTACAAAAATTTAGTGAAACGCATTGGATGGATGGTTGATGTTAGAAATCCTCGATTGTACGAGGAGGAGATTTAATTGGAGACAGATCTTTAACTTGGGAGGTGTGCGTCACTTGAATAGAACGCCACGAAATAAAGTGAAACGAACAAGGTAACGATTGAAATTGGTATAGCATCGGTGTGTGGTGATGAACATATACATATCCCTTTGGACAATAGAATCCAGAGTGATGGTTTTGTGGAAACGGGGAAGGACCCTATTGGTGCAATATGAGTTAAGGTACAAGGATCGGATGAGTGGTCCGATGGGAGTTTGGCATGGAGATGGGAATTCGTAGTGGGTATCGTTCCACCTCCTAGGGTATGTTGTACCGGGAGGTTTAAGCGGGTGACAGAATCTAGTATACTTGGATATTGGAAGGTAAAGTGATATGGTGGTGGATCATAGGAATGGACCATATTATACTGAAAGTAAGGAGATTGGGCAGGGAAAGTTATAACTCAACTGAATGAGTTAATGTAAGTAATGGGACAGAGCATTGGTAATGCTGGGTTGAACCCTATAGTTTTCCAAGTTTTGGAAAGGAACTAGAGAACAAAGAGAATAGAGTGGAAACCTGGAGTTAGTAGTTAGTTGCAGATGGAATGGCAATTTGAAGACTTAACTGGTAATTAAGAGAGTATGCATGGAATGTGCGGATATTTGAGATATCCAGGAAAGTATAATCCTTTGATGGAATGGTCATAGTGATGAATGCTGGAGTACAGCTAAGGTGACACGGCATAGGACATGGTAAGATAAGAAGCAAGGAGTATTAAGCTAAGTAAAGAAGTGAAAGGTAGTGGATACTACGGTTCAGTATTAGTTTAAGGGAAAACCAAAGATGTTGTTGGAATTCTTAAGGTAGGAGTGGTTGCCTATTTGAAAAGACATAAGAACTTGTAGATTGTTAACTTTGGAATACAAAGTTCCAGGATGAGAGATTTGTATCTCTCCAAGTAAGTGCAGACAAGGAAAAGTATGATATTCTGGGAAAGAAAGGGGAGTTCTAACTCCCGATTCAACATGATTTCTGAGGTTATACCAAGGGTTAGGCCGGGGGCCTATAAGTTAGTCTCACCCTGGTAACAGTGATGACTCATAGGTATTTTTGGTATCGATGATAAGACAATAAAACAATTGTTGATGAATTAAGCAGAGCCTAGAGTTTCTCCATATCTGGTGTGCAAGCGAAGGTTAACGAAAGTATAGTTATCAGATAAGATCTTGTGGACCAAGATTGTTACTCACGTATGAGTGTTATTGAAGAGTAAGAGCAAAGGCGTTGGACCTTGGGAATTATAGTCAGAGGTACAAGGTTTACTATCTGATGTGTTCGAGTAAATTTCGAGGACGAAATTGTTATAAGGAGGGGATAGTTGTAACGACCCAAAATTACTAATAAGGCTTAAGGGCCTTGATTAGTGTGCCGGGAAGGCATAATTGGAAGTTATGTGAATTAATGGTGAAAATGCATGATTATGTGATATGCATGATCCTATGATTATATGGATATGTGAAATGCATGTTTGTGAGTATTAGATAAGCATGCGGGCCCTGTCTAGTCTGTGAGGGCATAATTGTAATTTTGGCCCGTTAGGGCATAAATGTGATAAACTATTGAGACCACATTATTATGTGGATATGTTTATATTTGCAGCATTCGACCCAAGATGGTCCTAGGGAGCCATTTAGCTAAAAAGTCACAACGGGGTCGACTACCTGGCTCGGGAGGAACTTAGGGGTATTTTGGGAATATTATAATGTGTTCGGGAATTATTGAGTAATGGTTAGTAGCTTGTTAATAATTTGGTATGTCAGGATTAAATGTGGATTTATAGGAATACTTGAGGACTTAGTGGGATTTGGGTGAAATGGCGGTATTGCCCTTGAGGTTGTATAAGGGTTTTATTAAGGGAAAGGGCAAATAGTTAATTTGGCTTTAGGAGATGATAACCTTGGCTGAGAGGAAGTCATTTACATTTTTTTCCTACACTTAAGCTTATTCAAGTTTTGCTGGAAGTTTAGAGAACCAAGAAGCTAGAAGGAGAGGCTGAGCTAGTTATTGAGATCAAGGAGGGACTTCAGGGCTAAGATTGGGGGCAGCTAGAGTCAAGCATAGGCCAAGAGTAATTCAGAGGTAAGGCTTCATCTTCTCTTTGAGTCTCTTTGCATGTTTTAGAGAATTTGGGTTGAGTGCTGAAAGTTTGATGTGTGGCTTGGTGATTGTGAGGTTCAACTTGGGAATCAAGGGAATTGAGCTTGGAATTTGATTTGGAGGTGGCTCAAGGTCGAATTCTTATTTGAGGTAAGAATTTCATTTACCTCTGATGCTTATTTTCTGGTGTGGTTTAAATATTCTGAAGGGTGGTTTAAGTTTTGTGAATTTTGAGCCACTAGGTGATTCTTGGGTTTGATTGTATGATTGGGCTTGTTGTTGTTATTTTTGAGTTGCCATACTGTTTATTCGGGGTTTTAGGTTGAATTGGGACTTGGGTGTACCTTGGTATCGATTTGGAAGAGTTTTGGCTCGGGAAAAATGCTGGAAAAACATAGTTTTCTGGGTTCGCGCATGAGCACCGCGGCCCTGTTCTTCTGTGCCGCGACGCTAGGTTGAATCAGGAGGAGGGAATCACTCTGGGCGCCGCGGCCCTGTAGGGCTGTGCCGCGACACTAGGATAATTTTAGGAAAGGGAAAATTGAGTTTTTAGGGTTTTGGCTCAGGGGGCTCAGGGGACGCTTCCGCTACCTTGTGTGGGGAAACGGGAGGTCCTGAGAGCACGGGATTGCTTCCAGGAGATGATTATGAATTGGTTAGTAATGAGAGTGGTATATATGTGTTGTGACTAGGTTTTCGGTGCTCAAGAAGCTAAGGACACAGGTAAGAAAATTGCACCCGTTTATGTAGATAGGATGGGACTAAGTGTTCCCTATATTCATATGCACTGTTATATGATTGTGATTATCTATGTGAATATGTTGGGACTAAGGGCTCCCTATAATTGTATGAATGCCATGAGGTGGTATTATGCCATGGGGACATGTGATAAATGACCTAAGAGTGCCGGGATCAATACTTGCGCACAGGGCGCGGCTCAGCCATTGGAAGCTGAGGACAGCTTATTAATCACTAAGCTCGGTTAAGATGGCCGGAGTCAGTGGATATAGCACTGAGCTTGGCCTAAGTGAGCCAAATACAGTGGGTTGTTACAGAGGGTGCGGCCTAAGGGCGTCGACCCTAGTTATTGCATGACATGCGTACTGTTGTTAGTTTGATGTGTAGGATATGCTGAATATCTAAATGTTGGATCAATGGTTTTGTCAACTGATGTTCTTGATTAAGTGAATGCTATGGCTTGCTGGATACTTGACTAATGTCTTGTGAATCAATTTTTTATGCTCTGTGATCTAATTGATTATCGATATTGATTGTGCTTTGATGTTATAGTTTTCTTGCTGGGCCTTGGCTCACAAGTGCTACGTGGTGCAGGTAAAGGCAAGGGTAAGCTGAGTTGACCATGAGTTGGAGAGCTCTGGGGGCGAGGTGTACATTGTCAGCTGCTCGGCCACCACGGTCGAGGGATTGTACAGGGATGGAAACCTAAAACGTGTATTTTTCCATTAGAGTGGCTTGATTATTTATAAGATTTGGAAATTCTGTAATTATGTTATTTAAACCCTGATTTGGGATCCCATGTACCAAACATTTATTTTAATGAGAATTATTTGTTTATAACCAAAATATTTTAAACCTAATCTGTTGGTGTCGTTAGATTCGCATTTTTATTTAAATGACTTAATTAGCAAGTCTCGCACTATTTCAAACACACAGTGTAACGATCTTGGTTATCCAGGGAGTTACATGTGAGAACTTAGCAAATCCATTTACAAAAGCTCTTGTGAGAATGTTAGTAAGCTCTACTTCAAAAGGGATGGGATTGAAACTTCTAGTATAATAGATTCACCGGTGATGGCAACCCAACTCTCAACTTGTACAAATGAAGGGAAAGAGTTCAATGGGTAAGAACAATTCATGTATAAGTGAATAGTTTCAACAGTAATACTTAAGGTGAGTTCCATTCGAGATGGTTAGTGTTGGTTGCTACCGAGTAAGGGTTAAGCCTAGGGATTTTAATGAGGTTCAGTTGAGTGCAACAAGAATCTATAAAGATAGCACAGATGTTGTAAGAACTTTACCTATGTGGACTTGGAGGTGGTGCCGCCTCTCATAGGAGTTGGAGTTTCTCCTTGGAAAGTTCATGAAGAGATGAGCACATGTGCCATGATAGTGCTAAGTGAGAAAGTGGGAAAACAAAAGATGTAGTGGAGGTATCTGAGGTATCACTGGTTTTATCATATGGAATACTTGGTTCAAGCTTTAAGCAACTAATGATTTCAATAAGGCTTTGTGGTATTTTCACTAAGGTAAAGTTCAAACCGAAAGGCACTTTATTTTATGCACCCAAACTATTTTAAGCTAGAGAATGAGGCTTGTATTTAACCAAGTGGGGGATTGTTATGATTGATTAAATAAAAAGATAAGTATTAAAATACAAGCAAGGTATAAACACTTAGTAAATTTCACATAGTGAAGATGTGAAATTTGATCTTCAATTGTAGGAACTTTAAAAATGTGTTTTTGGGTCCAAAGTGATGCATGGAGGTATCTAAGGGTTACCAAAACTTTTGTTAGAATTTGGAGTGATTTTTGGACCTTTTGAAGTGTCCAAAAATAGCGAGGGTGGCAATACATTGCCACCCAAGTGGCGTAGCATGCAGGCGACACGTCACCTACTGTAGTACGTACACGTTACGTGAAATGCTCAATCATTATTTAGTCTCTCCGTCAATCCATTTTTTATGTAGATTCTAATTTTTGAGGTGGTGTTATCTCACTCTCCCCAACAATGTCTAGCAACTTGATGCCTCAAGGCAACGGGGATTCCACAATGTGAGGAGCACAAGGCACCTCATCTTCATCCTCTGAGTTAGAGTCTTGGCCTTGTCTCCGGGCTATCTTAAGCAGTATCCTCTTCAAACTTTCTAACTCTGCATGGAGAGGGTCGTGATCTTGATTGGAACTCTGTTCCAGATGTTCTCTCCTTTGAGCATTAAGATCATCTCGGAGGTCTAGTTATTGTCGTCTCCCAGGGTTGTCATTAGGAGCTGCTCTATTCCTGCGAGCGTTCAACTCTCCTCGCAAGTCAGTTTGTGCGTGGTGGTGACCACCATCCTCGAGGTATTCATTGTTAACTGAGACGTCGATTCCTCGTCCTCAGTTGGCGGAGACGTATCTCATGTTGGGCCCTTGGAAATGATTTTTTTGATGTTGACAAAGTGCTAGCAGAACATCACCTCCAGGCCTAACGCGTTATGTCACATCGTGCCTAGGCGAAAGGCCCTGGGCTCCGCAGACGCTAGTGCCCTGACGGTGTCCCCGGGTACCATGCCCCTGATTATCGTTGGCCCTTCTCGGGGCCTGAATGGGCTCACAAGCCCAACGATGTCTTTTCCTTTGAGAAGGCTCTTCACCAACCTTCCATTTGCCACAATCCTGTGGCACTGGTGGGGCTCCAACTGCAGCTGGGTGCACTGGTTGCACACCAGCTGGTGGATCTTGCGCCATGTTTGTTGGGTGCTCGGGAGGCACTCCCAAGCACGCTCCTTTTGATGGTCATCATTGTTGAACATTCAAGGCTTTCTTCAAGCTCTCAATGAAAGCACAAAAATGTTGAGTGTCTTTTTTGCTATCAACTAATTAGAAGAACTTAAAGAAAATACGGCAAGAAGACACATATTGGGTTAGCCATACACTTCACATGTTTCTAGCGATTCACATGGCATCATCAAATGATACAAGTCTTGGATAAGAATCTAAAACGCACTAGAACACCCTTGTTGACGATCCTTTACTTCGACAGCATCTAGGGTTCCTCGAACAATGTGATATCTCACACCGGGTAAATCCTTAACCCTTCCCCCTCTTACTAAGACTATAGAATGTTCTTGTAAATTATGGCCAATACCAGGACCTCTCATTCTAATTCAGTGCTCTCCGGACCGTGCGGGAAGGTTTCCCATCACACGTCGAAGCCCCTGACCAAGACCCATGAGACCTTGTCGTCGATGGAGTTGCCCGATGATATGACTTACTGTCTATGGCTCTGTTGCTGGATCTAGGTCTCGGTTGGGGGTGACTTCCAAATTCAGGTCTAATTCTTCCCTTCCCTTGCTTGATTCACGATCCTTGCAGCTCCCCTGTGTTGGGACCTGAACCGTGGGGAGGGTTTTTTAGGCAGGCTAGCAGACTTCTACTTCTAGTCAACTGCTCTATGACGGGCTTCCCTGTTTCCTACCGCAACTAATAGAAAAAAAAACAACTACTAGACTAGAAAGGGAGTACTATAACTAAGGCTATGAATTGAGTTAAAGCAATGAAACAAGTGAGTGGACTACGGGTGTAGGACAAAAACAATAGGGGGTTCGGGGTATTAGGATTTAAGTGAAGCTTGAAGGTCTCAAGCATCTATGAGGTTCAGGCAGCTCTTAGAAGTGCTCTGAATACAAAAGTTAGGGATCCTTTACTATGGGTGCCCTGGCCGTATTTATAGTAAATGAGGGCAATTAATTTCCTTAATGGGGATTTATTATAGATATTCCCCATTAATTGGGCTCTAAATGCTAGTTAATGCACATTCTCGTCATAAAAGTGGTGGTGGGCCCGTGCGTATCACATGGTGCCTATTTCCAAGGTTGCAGCCCACAAACTTTTGGGGAGACACATCCTTGACAGTGTCAAGGGGTCGTTGCACGTTTTCCCACCTCAGGCGGTGCATTGAGACATGCTTCTTGTCACCTGTACAAACTCGACACCACGACTTGAAGAAATGGTAGCTTTGTCAGACAACTGCTTGTGGTCCAAGGTCACTGTGCATGACACCTGACACTTCCCTCTAGGCCCCGAGGAAAACTCGTCCAGGTTTGGAGGATAATGAACATGAAATTGGGAGGACTATGATAATGGTCCTGTGGACATAACACACTTGAAGACATTCATCTCTGAAAGTGGATCGCAACATATTGGGAAGGGCTTACCTTTCGAGGAGCTATAGGCGAGCTTTGGACTTTACTAACTCCTGTGGAGCTTAATTACTTCTCTAATGATTGGGACGTGTTAATTGGTGAAAACACAGACAACAGGTTTCACATAGTGAAGATGTGAAATTTGACTTTTTTTTTGTAGGCTGTTGACGTGGTTTTTCGCTAATAGGGGATTAAGAAATCTGATTAGAGAGATTAAGTTTGATAATAAACTGTAAATACAAACTCACAAAATTTTTATGTGGTGCAGTGGTTAAAATCCAACTAGTCCATGAGTCACTCTCATTCTTTCTTTGGAACTCTTGAAGAAATTGTTTATGACAATTTCAGCATAGTTTTGGCATACAAAATGTCGGTCCCTTTTACTGTCAACTCCCCTTATATTTATAGGGAATTATGATGGAACATATTTGGTAACCGTACTATAAATGGTAACATATATACAATATTGGGTAACTTGCCAATTTAATGGACAAGTAAATACCCTAATTAAGTCTATTGCCATTTACCTCAATCAATAAATGTATATAATAATTGTGTGCATTTATGGTGCCTATTGGGCACCCGAGTCTGTAGGGATTCTCCCATGTGCATCTTTGAACTGCCTCGAGCTAGATGCCACCCTCGAATTGGATATAACTGAAGCAGAATGGATTTACTCAAATAGTACTCGGGCTTACTGAAGGTGATCTGGACACTGAATACTTTGATCTCTGTCATCCATGCTTCAAACGATCTTAAGGAGCCTAGGTTGTCACTGATTCAGTGACACAATCTCGAGCTATTTGACCTTGAGTTATCATGATATCTTTGAAGTCTTGCCTTATTTATTTATTATGTGCCAGTTGTACCCCGAGCAAGATAGTTGAGCTTGTGTTCTTAGGGTACAATATTTTCCCCCAAGCCCCTGCTCGTGCATGACGTCACTTCTGACAAGCACATTAAAGGCTTTTCGGCTTCTGTCATGAAAAAACATGCCCACCCACTCACTCAAGTACGGGACACGTGTCTGCTTGTTAATGTGACAGTTGTCTTGTCAACATTATGCCACCGTTTGATTTATTTCATTCCGACCCTCGGATCTCTACATGCTTTAATCGTGCGGATCATATTCGTCCCCAAATTTGACATATAAATAGGAGAACAGGACCTGTCGTTGACAACCTTTTGCATTCAAATTTCCTTTCTTACTTCTCTCCAAAATTTCACAGAAACCCTTTTAAGTTTCTTCCATCCTAGAAATCCCTCCAACAATTACCTCCTAGTTTCTATAATCTTCACCGTCCTTCGCCCTTTTACAACCTCGATCAAGAACCAATCCGTAAGTACGTCTTCACTCTGGTTTAAATATCTTTTTCACTCGTTTTTTTTAGTTTATGAAATTTTCCAATGTGTCTTGCCTTAAAGGTAATTTTGTATGGGTTTTTCTGGGTTTAGAGGTTAAATGTACGATTCTTTTGGTCTAGAAGGTGAAGGGTTTAGGCTCCAATTCAGGTAGCTTAAGGGACACGATACTTGGGTGGTTTTGTATTAAACCGCTTTTCAAAACCACCATGTCTGACATATGAATCCTGAAGTTTCAACACCTTCCCATGATTAGGGCGCATGAATTAGGGACGCAAGTGGGACCACACATCAGGGTATTAAGCCTGAACTTAACCCGTAGATGCTTTTGGTCGAGTAGTAAATCCTTTGAATTTTAAGTCGTCGTTTCTTCTGTTATTGGAACTAGGCTACATCTCCATGTCGCCTCTAATGAGTCATTTTGTAATCGGGCAAACTAAAACAATCGTCCTGGCCTCTCAAAAGAAAAAGACTGTGACAGGCTTCTCTTCTTGAGGCAAGGACAAGCAGGTCGCCCCTGAGAACCCCATTCCCCACTTTAGTCTAGTGGTGGAGAAGGAGATAGAGGTAGGACCTGACAGTTTCTTTGAGACCGAGAGGATTGCGTCTTGAATTACTTCTTAACCCAAAGTAAATAAAATCATGCTAAGTCACGGGTTCGAGATGAATCCTAACTTTTACGCTCGACCTCCATTGGAAGGTGAGCGAAGCTGTACCCCGTTGGAGGATGACTTCGGAGCATGGAGTGATGAACACCTGAAGGAAGGTGCCTTCTTCCCACTAGATCAATATTTTGCGGACTTCATGAATTACGTGAAGCTCGCCCCATTCCAGCTCCCTCAAAATTCATATTGCCTCCTTGTAGGATTAAAGTATTTATGCATCAAGAACGAGTGGGAGGTCCCCACTCCATAGGATATTTTATATTTTTTTTGTCTAAAAGGAAATCCAAACGTTAAAACCCGAGGTGATGGTTTCTACTACCTTACTCGATTTCCAAAATACACCAACATCATCGACCTCCCCAGCCATCTGAATGACTTCAAAGTCCAGTCCTTTATGTCAAACAGATTTATGAACTGTGAATACCATTATTTCAACCGACATCATAAGTATCTTAGCTTTTATACTCCATCTTAATTCTTCGCTTTTTCTATGTTTTACTTATTATGATTGAGTTGTTGTCTGGTTTATTTATGAATAGCGCGGTCTGAGATCCTTGGGGGGTCAATACAATATTTTGGCCAATCTCCCACTGAGGAGAAGGACTTCAGGGTAGATCAGACACTGGCCATCAGGCCTCGAGGTCTTCCCAAGGGGCTACCTCCAATCATTGAGGAGGTCAAGGAAGAGTAGGAGGTCACACCGTTGGTGCATAAAAGAAAGATCGCTGAAGGCGGGCATGATTCTAACAAAGGTTGTGCCAAATAAGGGGCAACAGTCGGCACCTTCGGCCAAGGAAATAAAGATAGGGAAATAAACTGAGCTACAGCCAGATTTGCACTAACCTGATTCAATGTGAGGCAACTTGTGAGCCGACATCCTAAAGACCCAGACCTCGATGTAACCTTACATCAGTACGTTGAGCAATTGGTCGTTCACCATGATTTTGCCTACACAAAATATATCGTAGTAGAAGATAACACATTACATTTTAGGTCCACTATTTTTTAACAATATCGTACAAACCTCCTATCATAGCGTTCCTTGTGTCATGGTTCCTTTACCATGGGTATTAGGCATGCCGAATATGAGCCTAGTTTAGAGGAGGACCCCTAACCTAGTAGGTCCCATGAAGTGATAATGTTAGAATCTCCCTACCCTCCAATAGTCCAATAGTTAGAGGTTATGTCTAGCTCAGTCCATAATCCAGATTTGATGGTAGCAATTTCATCCTCTTGTTCGGAGGGTAGGGCCCTTATTCTATTGCTTTTGTTGCTCACACAATTAGAATTATAAAAATATGTTCTGACTTTTGAGTTCATCCTAACAGACGAAGATATGAGCCTTAAGGATATCTTTAGCACCGACCCTACAGTCAAGAGGGCGAGGATTTTGAAGAAAACTACTTCCTAAGTTGGAGCTGCTGCTAGTTCTCCAGCCAAGGCCAATGATACTAACTCCACCTAGAAGCAACTCCAGCCCTCCGTGGTTACAACCCAAGAGGCCCTTACCCTAGCTCCTTGTGACCCTTTGCATATCCCGCAGATCGTCCAAGCTGCAACGCCAACTACTGCGATCCCAGGCCCTCTCATAATAGAGGTGGGGAAACATCTAGAACCCTTGCGCATTTCGCTCCAAGAGATCGTGAGCCATATGACGAAGCATTCAAACCTGATCAGCACCAAAGAGTTGCTGGCCATAGAGGCACGACCCTTGGCGACCATCCTCGACTCTGCGTTGGGAATGACTCTGAATGTATGTCTTATCCTTATCTTCTTTCTTTAGTTCCATGTTCTCACAAACCGATCTCTCATTAATCTTTGGTTGCAGACTTCAAGTCCAAGGTATTGCTCAGAACAATGAAAAAAATTGCTAAGGCGCAAGCTTTGGAGGCGATCCAGTGCCGCGATCAACTTTTGAAGGAGGTCGAGGACCTTAAGTTGAAGGTTTCAGATACCGAGGAGAAGTCCCTTTCCAAGGCCAAGGAGGATGCTGCCCAGATCAAGGAGCTTGAGCTTCAAGTGAAGGGCCACATGGCCCAGATTGAGAGCTCCTTTGAGGAGATGTTCTATCAATTTTGGGCGTACAATCAAGATGAGGATTTCTCGATCCCTGATACCAAGGTCTAGGAGCGTTACCTCACCAAATTTCAGGACCAGTTGGGAAATGAGTTTACGAAGACAGTTGAGACAACTTCTAGGGCTGAAGCTAATGGAGGGGAGGAAGAGGTATCATCCTGGGAGCAAATGGTCGGAGCTCAGGAATGAGAGGACCTCCATTTGTTTTATTTTCTATTGTTTAAGGGTATTGCAAGCCCTTGTAAGGAGGCCTTTCAGGCCAAGACAATTTACACGTATTTTCCACATATGTGTTAATTTTTTTTTATATATCTTCAATCTTTCTGCTCCCCTTTTTTATTGATTATTATCGTGTTTATAAACTTTTATACACTTGCAAAGTTGTAGGAAGTACTTTTTAGATCGTGACATGTGCGTGATAACTTGACTAGTTAATTTTTAGTCGTTGATCTCGTTATATCAAGGAGTTTTGATCGCCTATTTGTGCATACCTATTAAGATTCAGGCCTCGGACCTGGTTTGGCTCATGGATGTGTGTGCCTAGTTAAATTCTAGGATTTCTATTTTATTTTTGCTTTGAATTTTCTTAACTTAGTTTGTATTCAAAATTCCTTTGAAAACACGAGCTTTAAAAAGCCGTAGACTTTCCAAAATTCCAAATTCTAAGTTGCAATTTTTATTCTTAAGTTTGTAGAATATTTCAAAGAGTGTCGAGGGTTATATGCCCCCCAAGCTATCAAAATTTATAAATATTCTAGATCGCTTTTACATAATCAGTATGTGCTAAATAACAAGGATAAATTGAAAAATTATGGTACCGTGTTTAAATTACACAACAACCATATAATATTCAAATTCTAATAATAGAAAACATGGCTTTTATATTTAAGCCTTACAAAAGATGAATTACATAAGAGTAACAAAAAATTCCTATCACCAGTAATACTTCTTGAGATGCAAGGCGTTCCAATTTCGTGGAATCATCTCTCCGTTTATTCGAGTTAGTTTGAAGGTTCCTTCCTGTAAGATCTCCACGATCTGATAAGGTCCTTCCTAGTTTGGTCCCAGTACACTGTCTTTAGGGTCTTTGTTAGCTTGGAATATCCTCTGAAGCACCAAATCTCCTAGTTTGAGTCTCCGCTCTTTGACCTTTGAGTTGAAGTAGCGTGTCACCCTTTGCTAGTAATGGGGGAGCTATAGCTTAGATTCTTCTCGTTTCTATTCAATTAATTCTAGGGATGCATTAAGCAGGTCATGATTATGATCCTTGTCAAAGGTCTTCTGCCTGTGTGATGTTACCAAAGCCTCGTCTGGGAGCATAGCTTCACTTCCAAAAGTTAGAGAGAAGGGAGTATGTCCAATAGAAGGGTGATGTGAGGTCTTGTAGGCCCAGAGTTCTTGTGGGAGCTGCTCGGGCTATAGCCCTTTAGCATCCTCTAGCCGTTTCTTTAGATTTTCCTTAAGGGTTTTATTTACTGCCTTGACCTGCCCATTGGCCGTAGGGTATGCACTTGAAGAGAAAGTTGTGAACAGGTCGCTCTCAAATTTAGTCTCGTTATACGACACAATCTTCTTTGGGAGTCCAAATCGACATATTATGTTCTTTATCACAAAGTCTAGTATTCTCTTCGAGGTTATAGTTGCCAGCAGTTCGGTCTCAACCCACTTTGTGAAATAGCGAACTCCTTCCTTTACAGTTGGCAATGATCCAATTAGTTCAATCCCACACACATCGAATGGCCCGGGCAAGGAGATCGTGATTAACTCCATGGGTGCGACTCGGGCGACGGTGGCAAACCGTTGGAATTTTTCACACTTGAGGACATATGAGGTGAAGCACTTTTTCATTGTGGGCCAAAAATAGCCCTGCCTTAGCACCTTTAGGGCCAAGATTTTCCCCTCAGCGTGGTCTCCACAAAACCCTTCGTGAATCTCTTTGAGGATAACTTACGCTTCCTTGGGAAAGACACATCTTAGAAGAGGCATTGAGTGACCTCGTCTGTATAGAATCTCCTCGACCATAACATACATTGGGACCTAGTATAGAAGTTTTTGCTCATCTTTTCGATCTTCAGGAAGTTTCTCGAACTCGAGGTATTCAATGATTGGAGTCATCTAGGTCGATCCTTCACAAGTCATTCCGACCTCTCTCGGAGCTTCGTCTATGCTTGGTTTGTCCAAGAATTCTACAGGGACCACATTCAATGTGTCTGCCTCTTTGGTGGTGGTGAGTTAGGCTAAAACATCTGCATTTGTGTTCTGCTCGCGTGGAACTTGTTCGATGGAGTAGAATTTAAACTTTGATAGTTCTCTTTTCACCTTAGCTATATAAGTCACCA
Organism: Humulus lupulus; assembly: GCF_963169125.1. Taxonomy (NCBI): domain Eukaryota; kingdom Viridiplantae; phylum Streptophyta; class Magnoliopsida; order Rosales; family Cannabaceae; genus Humulus; species Humulus lupulus. The sequence continues at coordinate 83,303,047 of NC_084794.1, read as the reverse complement.
TTTTGATTCCTCGAGCTTGATATTCCCCTGTTACTTGATTAACCACGAGTTGAGAATCACCATAACATTTAATTGCCTTTGCTTTTAGCTCTTTTTCTACCCGAACTCCGGCCAACAAAGCCTTGTACTCCGCTTCGTTGTTGGATGCGTCAAAACTAAATCTCAGAGCTATATGGAATCGATGTCCTTCAGGTGTAATTAGGATTATGCTAACTCCAGATCTGTTCTTGTTGGATGATTCGTCAACGAAGAGTTTCCACAATTCTTGTACGGGTTCCTTCATAGGCTCCTTATGGAACCCAGTACATTCAGCTACGAAGTCAGCAAGAGCCTGGCCATTTATTGTTGCCCTTAGCTTGTATAATATTTTGAACTGACTAAGTTCGACAACCCAGTTCAATAAATGTCCTGATGCTTCAGGCTTTTGTAAGTTCCGCCTTAAATGTTGATCGGTTAAGATGTGTATGGTGTGGGACTGAAAATATGGTATGAGCTTCCTCGAAGCCAATATTAAGCAAAACGTGAGATTTGCAATCAGAGGATATTTGGATTCAGCTCCCAAAAGCATCTTACTTGTTTTGTACACTAGTTTTTGTGCTCGATTTTCTTCTCGAACTAACCCAGCGCTAAGCGTGTTCTTCGTTACAGTTAAGTATAAGTATAGACATTCCTCAACAACCGGTTTTTGATAAAACGGGGGGTTCGGCTAAATGTGTCTTCAAATCCTGAAATGCTTGTTCGCATTCTTTAGTCCATTCAAATCTTATGTTCCCCCTGAGAAAATTATAGAAGGGGAGGCATTTGTCCGTGGATATGGACATAAACTGATTTAAGGCCGTGCCTTTTCCACTCAAGCTCTGGACTTCTTTACACGATCTGGGTGATGAAATTTTGAACAATGATTTGATTTTTTTCAGGGTTTACCTCGACCCCCCTTGAGTTGACTATAAAGCCCATAAATTTCCTTGACGAGACTCCAAAGAAGCACTTTTGCGGATTCAATTTAATGTGATATTTCCTAAGTACGTGAAAACATTATTCCAGATCGGATACATGGTTACTGGCAGTTTTTTACTTGATAAGTATGTCATCGATGTACACTTCCATGTTTTTCCTAATATGGTCAATGGACATTTTGTTGACTAGCCTCTCATACGTGGCACCGGCATTCTTTAGCCTGAATGGCATGACTATGTAGCAGTATACATTGTGTTTGATCATGTAGCTGGTGTGCTCTTGGTCTGCAGTGTTCATCGCGATCTGGTTATATCCAGAATATGTGTTCATAAAGGACATGTGCTCGTAGCCAGCCAGGGCTTCAACCAATTGATATATTTTTGGCAGTGGAAAGCAATATTTTGGGCATGCCTTATTCAAGTCAGAGAAGTCAATATAGGTGCTCCATTTTTCGTTTCATTTTGGAACCAAAACAGGGCTGGCAATCCAGGTCGGATATTTTACCTCCCTGATGAACCCACATTTCAGTAGGCGAGCTAGTTCTTCTAAAGCTTCTCCTCGCTCCTTCCCCAAAAACTTTCAATTCTGCTATTCTGCAGGCACATTTTTGTCCAAGTTTAGGGTGTGCATAATCACACGTGGACTAATTCCTACCATATCTTCATATGACTAGGCGAAAACGTCGAGGTTTTTCCTCAGAAACTCGACCCATTCCTTCTTTCGTTCAGATCCTAGGTTATTTCCAATCTGCACCAACCTTGAAGGTGTCTCTGGGTCAAGGATTACTTCTTCGAGCTCCTTTAGAGCCTAGAGTTCACATCATTCTTCACCTATTCTTGGGTGTATTTCACCCGATTGGGCGACCGCTTTATCGGTCTCTGGAGGTTTTTCCTCTTTTTTAGCCATTTCCATTGCTTAAGACTCCCCGTTCTCTTCAGTTACCACCATGGCCTAATGCCTGGGTTGTGACTCTCCCTTCATGGAAATGTTGTAGCATTCCCTGGCAGTGAGTTGATCCCCTCTTACAGTGCAAATCCCCGAGGACGAAGGGAACTTCATGTCCAAGTGGCGAACAGAAGTTATGGCCTCAAACGCCATCAGTGCTGGTCTCCCCAAGAATGCGTTTGAAGTGGTTGAGCAGTCAATTACAACGAACTCAAGCATTTTGGTGATAGCCCATACTTCTTCTCCCAAGGTTACAACAAATTTGATCGTTCCTATTGCTACCATTCCTTATCTTGAAACTCATAAAGAGTCATGGAGGTCGCCTTAAGGTTGGTTACAGAGAATCCCATCTTTTCTATAGTGGATCTGAATAGCACATTCATTGAGCTCCCATTATCGATAAAGATTCTTCTCACCCACCGATTAGCGAACTGAATGGTTATCACCAGTGGATCATTATGTGGGAATTGGACATGGCTAGTGTCTTCTTCCATAAAAATGATTGGTTGTTTATCAAATTGATGTTGTTTAGATAATTTCTACTTTGGAGTAAATATTGTGCCCTCGTGAATCTTTAGTTCTTGGAAATACCTTATAAGAGCTCTATTGCTCGTTTCTACTGGGTGAGGTCCGCCTGCAATTGTGACTATATCTCTTCCTTCAACAAGAGGAGGGATGATCTAGTTTCTAGGAGCTGGGAGAGCTGCTAGTGGTTTGATTTGGTTTCTCGGAGATGGTTGAGGATTTTGCACTGCTGGTTGATTAGAGGCTACTCAGTTCCGAGCATATTGCGCTAATGGTCCAGCTCGAATGAGTGTCTTGATCGCATCCTTTAATTGACAACAGTCGTTAGTATTGTGGCCAATGCGTTATGAAATCGACAAAATTTGGCCGGATCTCTTTTGGCCCACTGGTGCTTCATGGGCTCTAGCTTCTTCCATGGAAGACAAGAAAAATTAGGCAAATAAATGTCTTCCCATTTATTAGTTAGGTCAGTATACATGGTGAAAATGGAAATGTACTTCTCATCGTGCTTATTTTTCTTGGACCCAACCTGATTGCCCTCACCATTTCCTTTTCTTTTGTTATTACCTACTTGGTTGTTATGGACCACAGGCTAAGCTGTAGCTACAACATATGTCGCCACTCCAGTGGGCTGAATAGGGGTCTGGCTGGTTCCTACGACTGCAGACTCTGCTTCCTCCAGATTGATCCATTCTTGAGCTTGAGCCAAGAACTCGTCGGTACTATTCAGTTCTTTCCTTTGAAGTTCCTTCCATAGTTCACCTCCCACGGTGATCCCTGTCCTCATGGCCATAAGCTTGGCACTATCATCGACATCTCTAGCTCATGCCACTATGTTAGTGAACTGATTGAGATATGTCTTCAGGGATTCACCTAGTTGCTGTTTTATATTGGTCAGGGAGTTGGCATCTACTTGAACTTGTTTCGTAGCTCAAAACTACTTTTTAAACTTGGTCGACAACTATTTCCAGGAAGTGATCAAGTGCCTTTTAAACTTGTTGAACAATAATTTGGTTGGTCCTGTCAATGTGTTTGGGAACAAGACATAGCGCATGTTGATGCTGGCATTGTGGGCTCTCATAAAAGTGTTGAAGGTCCCAAAGTGGTTCGACGGATTGGTAGTTCCGTCGTACGTGGGCATGTTTGTCATTTTGAAGCCAATATGATAGGGATCGACTGTGATGTGAGAAGAAAAAAGCTCAAGTTCCTCATCAGAATCGCAATCATCCATGTTTTTCCCAAACAAAAGCCTCTTCATTTGTTCCTCCATCAAGGCCAGTCGTTCAAGGGTTAGATCCTTCATTTCTAGGTTATTTGGGAACTGGTTACCAACTCACATCCTATCTTGTGTGTTATGTGGGTTATTGTCCCTCAAAGCCAGAGCTCGGTTAGGCTGGACGTTCCCATTATCGCACAAGATTGAAGGATCTCCCATCGTCTGAGCATAACTCAGATCATTGTAAAGAGTTGAATGTCATCCTTTCGTGTTTAGATGTTCGCATAGATCGGACTTGGGATAGGAATGCATGCTTTGGGTGGAGCTCAACTCATTTCTGAAGTCGCTCTCATGTCTCTAGGAGGTTGTGTTGCGTACACCCCCAGCTCTGCCTCCACAATGGCTCTTTGTCCAATAACTACCATTCACGAAGCTTACTACTCGCGACTGAGGACGCAGGGCTTGATTATTCCCATGAGGTTGCGGGACATACGTCTCTTCCGAGAGTATGGAATGTCTCCTTTAATTCCCACGAACTGAAGGATTCCTCTGTGGGCATGGTGGCGTTGGATGACCTATAGGTGAGGGAGGAAACCTTATTGGCGAAGCAATTCGTGTCCCATTTGGACGGACCAGATTAGTTCTTCCATGGTCCACTCCAATTTATCGAGTTGGTGGAAACACAGAGTTGTTTCTTTGTATCTGAGCAGCTGGTTGAGGTGTTGGTGGATTCATAGGGACCTCCGCCCTTCTCGATGCGGTCTCGGCCCGCCCTGTCTAATTAGGCTAATTTCTGCGAGTGTGAGCAGCTTGTTCGTTCTTGCGATTATTACCAGGAGTATTTTTTATAGGAGTTCATTCAAAAGGCACGGAGCTTGGTGTTGCTCTTCTGATGGGATGGCTCACGTTGGGTCGATTATTTATGTGGGACCGAGATCTATGGGACACACTTTGCCTCCTTCTGAAATTCTCGCCAGTTGTAGGAGGAGGTAGTCGAGCCATGATCTTGTCTATTTGCCTATTAGCCTAGGCGAGGTGGCTCCTTAGCTGGGAATTCTCCATTTCAATGGCAGTCAAATACCTAGGGTTTGGGTTCAGTGGGCCCGAAGCCGAACTTCCCGTATCGTCATGGTTCATATGTTGTTTTATAGGATGACACTGCATCAAGATGCCCTCTCCAGTTGGGTCGGCTGCACAGTAATCTCCATGATCACCAAGTCCCACTAATTCATTGTCGCGCATGGAATGAGTTACCAAAATGAATAATGAATAATGACGAGAAGGACGCTTGTCGCAAGAAATAATAAGTGCGTACAAAAGTATATAAAAGGATAACTAGGACCCAAAGGGTCAACATATCCTTATAGATACAATCAAGATGCACCAAAGACAGACCTATCGAACCCCTTTGTATGGGTTCCAAAGGACCTCAGGCATGATAAATAAAAAATTATATATAAAAAATAACCTATCGAACCCATTTTTGCGGGCTGAAAAGGACCTCAAACATAGAGGAACAAAAGCAAATAATTGCATATATATACAGAAACAAGGAGTCGCGATAATGTAACAGGACTTATAAAAGTTCCAACAAAATAAAAAAAAATTGAATGATAAGCTCAAGTGAGCATACAGCCAAATCGAATTAAATGATAAGATCGCAGAAGTAGAATCTCAAGGCCTCCTGCCTCGGGCATTCCACTCAGCCACCATGGCAACGACGTGCTCACCAAAGGAGGAGAAATCGAAGTTAGGATTTTGCCTCCACATTCCATAGAGGGCGTGCTCTATGGATTTGAACTCTATTTCAGCCAAATTCTCCTCTAGGAGAGTGTCCTTCTCCTGCAACATTGCGACCTTAGCTTCTGCTCCACCAAGATCGACCTTTAGGCGAGCAACCTTCTCGTGCAGCATCACAGCCTTGGCATACGCCCTCTTCTTCTTTTTCAATGATGAAGAGGCCTTCGCCAGGGCCTTCTCAAGCTTAAGCTTGGTGTCAGTAAGTTCCCTCTCAAGCCCCTAAACCTTGACCGTTAGATGCTCCCTTTCGGCATTCGACGATGAGAGATCCTGCGCCGAGTCGGCGAAGCGTTGGGCCACCAGAGAAGTTTACACAAGAAAAATAATGATAATGATGATGAGCAAACAAAGAATAATAAAAAAAGGGTAAAGCCAATGTAAGATGCATGAACTCACCCAAGTGGCAGAGCGCACAAGAGTCTCCCCAAGCTCTGACATGGAAAAATTCACAAGACTTCTCCAATCAGTCTCAGGAAGACCCTCGGCGACCCGGGTATACCATTTCCCATAAGAGGTCGCCATACAACCCACCCAAGGTGCCCCCTCTGAGTCAGGGGCGCCTAGCTGGATAGGGACAGATGACTCGCTCACCAAAGGAGGAGGGGGCGTGGGAATATTGGAAAAATGAACCCCTGACGAACCAGGATCCATCTGTTCTTGAATAGCTTGTTTCAAAAGGGCTTCTGCTTCTTCAGTAAATGTCTTGGTAGAAGATATGATTTCTTGGAATTGAGGTTTATTCATTTTTAAATAATTCCGTAACTCAAGCAGAAATTTCCTTACCTGTCCAATTTCTAATGAATCAAGATAACCGTTCGTTCCGGTATAAATAGTGATTATCTGTATTTCCACTGCAAGGGGGGACGATTGAGATTGTTTAAGTAATTCACGTATTCATTGACCTCGTGCCAATTGATTCTGAGTAGCTTTATCGAGATCAGAGGAAAATTGTGCAGGGGAGCATGAGGAAGAGTGTCATAGTCCTCAGAAAAGGGTCATACGAAGCCCCCTGACATATCATGGTCCATAGGGGCCAAAGGAGGGCACCTCCTAGGAGACAGAGATGATCGGCGAGGTCATCTGGGTTCTGGGGAAACCTCCTCGGGCACCCACTCCGCGTCACCCCTATCAGAGTGATACTCAACTAAAGGCACCTTCTTCCTTCGCTCGAAAATGTGCCACATTAGATTAATATCTGAAACCGTGGATAAGTTGTGGCGGTTTAGATTTGCCACAGTGAATAGGCGGGCGACCAATTTTATGGCGGGGTTGGCATCGAGGATTTTGTTCACTGGCGCTGCCTCCGACCAGGGAATGTCAAGGTCACCAAACTCCTCTGCATAATCAACACAATTGCAAATATAAGCATAAGTTCCAGAATAACCAATTCAAAGCAAAAGGAAGACAAGCTTGAAGTACTTACTTAAGGACGAGCGAAAGCATTCACGTACGAAGAGGGGACCTTTTACGAAGAAAAGGTCCGGCTTCCAAGATCCCGGGTTTGATACAGAACCCTCTATGAGGGAAACCTGGGAGTTGTCCTTTTGTAAGAAATAAAAGCCTTTGGATTTGAGGTTTGGCATGAGGTTATACATGAAATGCACCTCTCGAGCCGTAGGAGCGCGTGGTTGAGCTCAATGAATGCCATGTATAGGCAATTTAAGGTCAGCAAGCTGTTAGGCGCCAGTTGGAGCGGAGCAAAGTCGAAGTGATTAAGTATTATGATGAAAAATGAGTGCAAAGGAATGGTCCCACCCACTTTCAAGATATGCTCTCTCATGGCCACGCACCCCTGGGGGGATTATTAGCCCGATAGGTATTGGAAGGAACAAACAACTTGTATTCCTTGCCAATGCGATATTTCACGGATAGCTCCAACAACTGATTCTCCGACACGTTGGACACAATGGAAGATGTTGGTAAAGGACCAAAATCTTGTGCCTCGGAAGCCACCTGCCGCCGTACTCTCTTTTGCCATATCTGCAAAAACAAAGAGAAAAAGGTGAGGTAGAAACAGGGCACTTTATCCTCCATTTTTTATTCCTAGCAAGGGTCTTCCCCCGAGGCGCTGAGTGTGAGAGTGCTAAGCAAGGGCGAATCGAAAACAAGGGTTGAGGGGAACCGGGGATGACCCCATTACAACCATAAGGGGAAAATGGGGCAGGAGGTTCAGGCGGAAGATTTCCCTCCATGAACTCCAACTCCATCTGTAGATCTAAAAGGGTCACCCTAAGGTTTGATATGTGGTCGCTAAGGTCAAAGACGAAATAAACTCCATCGCCCCTCAGAACTGAGTCTATTTGGCTCTCCACAACCAAGATTTTACGCATAAGTTCAGCCATATGCTCAAGGTGACGTATACGGGCCTACCTCAAAGTGTCATAGTCTTGGCGAGGGTTGTTTTCGAGGGAATCCAAGTTTGAAGATAAGTCTATAAACTCGACCCCTGGAGGAGCACCAGATGATCCATCACATGCCATGAAACCTCATCTCGTAGGTAATAAGGGTGCACGTGTAAATGAGAGAATTGCTACAATACTAAAAGGAATGGGCTCAAAACCTCTAGACACGAACGCTCTAAATGACAAACTATGGGATACAAACAAGGGCATGTAAGTGGATCAACTCACAATAAAGCTCCGGCCAAGGCAACCCATCCCGAGTAGTGCTAATTTGGACCCAACGAAATAAGAAAGAAAGTATACCTTATGTAAGAAAAATTGGGCGCAGTCACGGTTGAAGGGAGGCCGAAGGTCAAAACTACCAACACGGTCAAAAGGAGGACAATGTTCCAAAGCACTGCCGTGATCGAACAAATGCGAAGGGTCGAAGATTTGCGCCTGCAAAAATGGAGGAGAGAGGAGTTTTAGTCCCTAACTAAGTGTATAGATATTGGCATGAAAAAATAAAAAAATATATAAATGAACTCAAATAATAAAAGGGAAGGACAACTAAAGTGAGGTTGTAGGAGTTCGAACCCCTTACCTCTTGAAAGGAGTAAAGACTCCAAAACCACTAAGCCAAGGAGATAAGATGTGAATAATATATGTGAAGATGAGGGTCTATTTATAAGAACCATAGGCTCATCTTATCCATTGGATATGATGCTCGATTAATGGTCAAGAAGGGAGCTTGGCACTTGCCTTGGGACCCGCGAAGCACAATGATAGGCTTACATTCACCCTCAAAATCTCGCGGACATCCTAAATGCATCGCACTTAGAAGTCTACAAGTGAGCCTGAAGACTCTCTCGTAGAATGGGGGCAAGTGTGAACATTACAAATTGGACATGATCCTGAAAGACCCAGGCCTCATGTAAGGCCTTCGCGAGATTGACTTATCTCACCCCATGCGAGGCCCAAGCTCACTTCACCTTGCTTACCTCGCTGAAGGTCTTATGGACCTGTGCCTATGTGCTGCGCACCCAGGCGCCTCACGCCACCCGCCGCATGCCCAGGCACCTTGCACCACCAGTCACGCATCATCGCCTCGTGAGACCACGCCTAGGTGCCTAGGCCCCCATCCCATCTCGCGAGGCCACATCTCGCAAGGCCATGCCTCGACCGCACCTAGGTGCCCAGGCCCCCATCCCATCTCGCGAGCCACACCTTGTAGGCCATGCCTCGGCCGCACCTACGTGCCTAAGCCCACGCACCATCTCGCAGGCCATGCCTCGGCCGTGCCTAGGTGCCCAGGTCACCTGCACCGTCTCGCGAGGCCACGCCTTGACCGCGCCTAGGAGCCCAGGCCCCCATCTCATCTCGTAAGCCGCGCCTAGGTGCCCAGACCCTCGCACCATCTCGCCAGCCACGCCTTGTAGGCCATGCCTCGACTGCACCTAGGTGCCCATGTCCCCCGCACCGTCTCGCAGGCCACATCTCGTGAGGCCACGCCTTATTCGCGCCTAGGTGCCCAGGCCCCCATCCCGTCTCGTGAGCCATGCCTCGGCTGCGCCTAGGAGGCCAGGCTCCCACACTGTCTCACGAACCACGCCTCGCAGGCCATGCCTTGGCCGTGCCTAGGTGCCCAGTTCCCTCGCACCGTCTCGCGAGCCACGCCTCCCAGGCCACGCCACGATCGTGCCTAGGTGCCCAGGACCGCACATCATCTTGCGAGGCCACACCTCAATGGTATAAGCATATGCCCCGCTGATGAGGCCCTTCTCTATTTTCTAAGGAAGGTGTCATAAGTGGGGCGCGACTCCCACATGCTTATCTCACTCAAGGCTACAAGTCCTCTTATACTTAGCAAAATAAAAAGGGGGTCGGAATAAGGGTGTGTCTTGGATATATGGGAGCAACCTTCAGGTACAAGGCACGTGTACGGGAGCAGGCTGTACGACCATGAGGAGCACAGAGGCATAACCCTGACATCCATCCTTGGTAAGTAGTGGAAGTACGAGGAGTGGTGACATGGCCGTCTTGTCTCTGACCATATATCAGAGCTGACACAACAACCACCTATGCCACTACGTCTGATGCCACTTCACTGACACTCATACTAAATAAGTAGGGGAGGCATATTCAAGTACTAAAGTGGAGGCGTTCCCACAGGCCCTGACCATGTACCAGTGCCGACACCATGACCTTTTGCACCACTACTATCTGTGCCACCACACTAACGATGTACCCATGTACCATATGGTCCCCTGAGACCACAATGTATCATGAGCCATTAGAGCTCCACTATAAATTGATCCTAACCCCTCAAACAAAGGTGTTGGAAAATTCTTGTAAGACCAGATTAATCTAAGGGCAATACACGAGTTTTCTTTCTATTTTCTACTTGCAATTTTACTTCAAGTTTCTATAAGTTCATTTGTGTTCATTAGATATTGATTTAAGTTTCTAAGTTTTCCATCCATATTTCGTTGACGATTTCTTACTGTCAACACTTGTCTTTTGTGAATTTCATGTCTTGTTCAATCCCAATTTTCTTTCCTACTAGAGAAAGCCTCAAGTATCCATCAATGGCTAGGAAATAGAGAATTTGGTCAATGATACATCTTGTCTATAAGTCTTGTTTTTTATTCTCTCCATCAAATGATTCAAGTGGTGTTCTAATTACGGTTTGAAGCTTCCAAGAAGAACAAGGAGTTTTTTTTGTACAACTTGGGTTTGTGTAACGTCCCAAATTACCTAATAAGGCTTAGGGTTTCGATTAGGGGGCCAGGATGGAAAATTATGGAATTATGTGATTATGGGATATATATGTGTATCATTTTATGATTATGTGAGTTATATTATAATATGACTTGATATGCATGTTTAGGTGTATAAAATATGCATGTGGGCCCATTTCTAATTAAAAGGGAAATTTTCGTAATTTGGCCGTTATGGGTATATTTGGCATATTGTGATATATGTGTGGGACCACATTATTATGTGGATATATTTGGGTTACTCGGCAAGAGGTGATCCTAGGGAGCAAGCTAGTAGGAAAGTCACCACGGGACCCATATTTTACTCTGTGTGAGTCAAGGGGTATATTGGGTACTTAATACATTACCGGGTTATTGGGTAATGGGAATAAATATTTGATGATATATTGGGAGTTAATGAGACCAGGAGGGAATTCTGGGAATTTTGACTATTTTACCTCGGAGGCATTTTTGGGACCCCGATCATTTGGATTTGCTTGAGGTTACTTAAGCTTGAAGTAATCTAACAAAATATATAAAAAGAGAACGCACGGTGCTCTCTCTTTCTTGTTCGTTATTTGAAGCCGGTTATCATTTTCGAAGGAAACTTGAGTTTTAGGACTCAGATTCAAGCAAGGATCAAGTCATATTGATTCTAGGAAAGATTAGAAGATTATTAGCCGGAGGATTTAGCGAGAAACGACTTAATCTGAGGTAATTTAAGCTTTGAATTTCTGAGTTTTTGTTTCGTTAAGTTTCTTAAGTTTTGAATTGGATTTTATAGTTTTGACGAGTTTTTGATTGGGTTGTAACTTGGGTTTTGATGGTTTTGGGCTGCTGAGTTGTTTGGGAACTTTGTTTATGGGATTTGGATATGTTTGGATAGGTTTATTGAAAAAAAAAGAGTTTGCAGGTCAAGTCACGACCCTGTTCTTGGGGCATCGTGGCTCGAATTGAGCGAAGGAAAAGTAAGTGCCAATGGGCTATTGACGCCATGACGCCTGCTAGGGCGCGCAGTGGCACTAGTACAGGCACAGAAGAGGCTTGGGCCTCAGACTTGAACGGGTGGCAGCTCAAATGTTTGGGGGCCGCGACACGTAAGGGATTTTGGGCCTCAGGGAGGTTTTGAGTGCGTGAACTCAAACCTAAAGGCTCAGGATCGATCCTACTATCCAGTTTGGTAGGATTCGACATCCCAGAGGCTAGGAATCGGTCCAGAAGCCTTTATTTACTCATTTTTTACCATATTTAATATTATGGTTGTGACTGGGTTATCGCTAGGTGCTCAGAATCAGAATCGTGCTCGAGGGTCATTTATTGGTAACCTATGCTTGGACTAAAGGTAAGAAAACTGCACTCAGTATGTGATACGTGTGATTATGGCATGGCCTAAATGTTGAATATAGAATTGATCAGAGCTTGAGTCTTTGTAAATGTGCATGATTATTACTATGCTTGTGATTCTTGAATTGTTGAACAGGAACATGAATAGGACGTGAGTGCCTGAGTATGTGCATGATTATGATTATGCTGGTGATTATTGATTAAGCATGTTGAATGCTTTATATCTAGATATTTTACATATGATATATGATTGTTTGCATTATCTTATTGAGAAAGACTTGACTTACCAGTCAAGGACGACAATAGTGCTGGTCGTAAAGCATTGACTTATTAGTCAAGGTCGACAATAGTGCTGGTCAAAAAACATTGACTCATTAGTTAAGGGTGGCAATAGCGAGCTAAGCGCTGGTCTTTTTGATTAGGCTAACCAGAAGCTCCAAGTAAACTTTAACAGATGATAGGACCAAGGGATCTGGGGTGACTTATTAGTCCCATATCCTAGCATTGACTTATTAGTCAAGAACTTCCTTAGCACATTGAGTGCTAGTCAATGCATTATACGCCTAAACAGAAGATAGGACTAAGGGGTTCGAGGTGACTTATTAGTCCCATATCCTAACATTAACTTATTAGTCAAGAACGGCCTTAGCACGTGGAGTCCTTGTCAATGATAGGTACGCTTATACAGAGGATAGGGTTAAGGGACCCAGGGTGACTTATTAGTCCCATACCCTAGCATTGACTTATTAGTCAAGGACGACATTAGCATGGTGAGTGTTGGTCGTAAGGCGTTGACTTATTAGTCAAGGACGGTATTAGCACGGTTAGTGCTGGTTTTTAAAGCATTGACTTATTAGTCAAGGACAACATTAACACATTGAGTGCTAGTCGTAAGGCATTGACTTATTAGTCAAGCAGGATGATAGCGTGCTAAGCGTTGGTCCATATGATTTAGCTTAACCAGGAGCACATCATACGCTTGACTAATCTATTGGTCGGAGAAAACTTAGCGCCGAGTACGCTAGATCAGCTGCAAAGCTGGTTATACAGAGGACAGGGCATAAGACCCCAGGTTGATTCTATGGTCATCTATTCAGGGTAGAGGACCCTGGGTTGACTCTATGGTCATCTGATTAGAGTTGCAAGCCCCATAATGATTCCATAATCATTTATTTGTACATGTATGCATGCATGAATATGGTTATTACTGCTAGACATGCTTATTATGATTTGGTAACATGTTATTAATTGCTTATGAGCATGTTTTAGTTTTCTTGCTGAGCCTCGGCTCATGGGTGCTATGTGGTGCAGGTAAAGGGAAAAGAAAGTTGGACCATCCTTGAGTTGGAGAGCTTAGGTGACGATGTGTACATATACGACTGCTCAACCACCACGGCTGAGGGTTTAATGAGGAACTAGGGTCAAACCCTATTTTTTCGCTTAGGTCGGCAGGTTGTAAATCTTTTATTGTAATTAACCTTTTAAATGTATTTTGGGATCCCATGCATACAGTAAATGTTTTAGTGAAACGTTTGTATCTATGACCAAAAAAATTTAACCCTAAAACGTTAATCACATTTATTTACACAATTATGGCCAAATGACCGTTTAGCGAGTTTAGCACTATTTAAAATACACAGTGTAATGGTCCCTAGGTAGTCAAGGCTTTATAGTTTGTATTTCTTTATCTCAATCTTTTATTCAACTCTATCAAGTGTTATTTTGTATAGATTCTTGTTATTGTGGTGGTGTAATCTCATTCTCTCCCAACATGAAATCTATTAGCTTATATGTAAGAAGTGAAAAGATGATTGTCTTAAAAGATTAGTCCAAATGGCTAAATTATTCAGTGCTTGTATATGTGATTAAGTTTACAGATTTATCATTTATAAGGGACTTATTGGGAATTAAGTATAAAATACAAATGAGGGGTAAAATTGTAAATCACCCGGATCATTAGTAAGTCATTGATAGAGGATTGACAAATGGTAATGATTATAACAATGGATAACATATTTACATTATTGAAAATACGTTCTATGAATCAAGAGTTCAATTCTGAGTCTATATTGGTGTCATTCAGAATTAATAAGTTGTGAGATGATTTATTTAATAAATAGACTCATAGGAACTTATTCTAGCTTGTATTCATGGATCAATGATCTCTGCGTCTTATTTGATTAAATCAAGTCTAATAATCTCAAACAATTGATTTTAATGATCAATTATGAATATCAAGTTGATAAAAGTCAATATGTTGATATTTACATGAATTAACAATTTGAGGTTAAAGAGAGATTTTTTGATCTGTTGGGAAAATTTATTAATATTGACAAACTACTGTTAATATCAACAAATAATATTACATCAAGGTTCAAATTATAAATAGTTAATTTTGTTGACACGGTTCTTCGCCAACGGGTAATTATACGAATAAGTAGGATGGATTAGTCCTAATTAGTGAATCGTAATATGAAAATAGCTAAATTATAGACTTGAGAAATTAATATCATGGGAAGGTGATCACTCCTTTCTTTTTGGATGGTTCGCACATTTGTTTTGCGTGATTGACTTTACAAGGATTCGGGTGTCAGATCTCTCCCGTATCACGAGCTCAACGCAGCGCCAGCTCGTGACATCCATACTGCTGACCCGCTGCCTCCGAGTAGCAGTTAACTCTCTAATCAGCTCGGGTTGGACAGATGGAAGCCCGTAACAACAGCTCCGGGTGGATGATTTATCGAATTAGGCCCTTTTCCAGCTCGCCAATAGTGCGCAGATGTTTAGGGCGTACATTTTCCCCTAAGGCCCCTGCTCGTGACCCAAGATGTCATCTATGACCTTCACAGCAGGGGCTTTTAAGTTTCCCTTTCGACTCCTCATGTCCCGCCCACTGCGTGGGTATCAGACACATGGAGCACCGTGGTTGGCGACTGTTCGGCTTCTGAGAATTGCATTAAATTGCCTAGCTTGCCTTCGGCCGTCGTTTTGCCTCTCGAGTTATGACCCTCGTATCTCGCATTAATTTGATCGAACGGTCCTTGTTCCTTTGTCTCTTACGTATATATAAGGTTGGTCATCTTCCGTATTAGCCACCCTTTATTTGAAATTTTTCCTCATTTTCTCTCCTTTTTAGTCTCAGAAGTTTTTCTTCTTCTAGTTATCATCCTAGAGATCCTTACGCTCCTGCCACAAGAGTTTCTTCCTCAGTCCAGCTTTAAAGGATCCACCAGGTTTCTGATTCCTACGCTTTTTGCGACTTTCACATGGAAAAAACACTGTAAGTCCTCTGCCTGTTGCATGTTTTGGTCTTTCTGTTTCTCTGTTAGGTAAACTTCTTTCTTAGTCGCACATTGTAGGTTGTTTTCGGCTGGTTTCTGGTGCATAGGTTTTGATCCTAGGGATATCGACTATATGAGAACATGTCTAGGAATGTGATGTTTAGGACAAGATAATTTCTGGGTAATTATTCTGGGTAACTTTAGGGAATGCCTGTTTGGAAAGGGGAAGGTGAGAGGTTTCTAGGGTGCAAAATCGGGTGGCTTAGGGTTCACGCTTCCTAGGTGGTTTTGCTTTTTAAAACTTTCCCTCCAAGGCAAGAATTATCCTGACCCTCTTGACACACAGATCCCGAGCAATCGTGGATCCATTGGAAACGTGGGCGTGTGACCATGGAAACGCGTGGCTTCACACACTGCGGGCTGAGATTACCTCAGCCCGTGTTTGAAAATCATTTCTCGCGCTATATTCCCTTTTCTCTTTTTAGGTCGCCAATTTAAACTTTTCTTCATTCTTGTTCGTTAGGTGACCAGATGGGGCCCAAGAAAAACATACCCAAGAAGAGCACGGCTGGCTCGTCATCTCAGCAGGCCAGCAAGGGGAAAGGGATTGTTGTGGATTCTCCCATCCCCCACTTCGGTCCCACAGTGGAGAAAGAGGTAGAGGTGGGACCTAATGCTTTCTTCAAGGCAGAGAGGATAGTCTCGAAGATTACGACCCAAGGGAGGGTCAACAAGATCCTGCTATCCCATAACATCAAAATTGGGACAGGCGCTCTTGCTGCCCGACCTCCCCTCGAGGGCGAGAGGAGTTGCATGCCTCTCGATGAGGAGTTCGCGGCTTGGAGCGACGAACATCTCAAGGTCGGGGCCTTCCTACCCCTGGACCAGTACTTCACGGATTTTCTGAATTACGTGAAAATGGCTCCCTTCCAACTGCCCCTTAACTCCTACCGTCTGCTAGCGGGGATGAGGTACCTCTTCCTGAGGCACGAGTGGGAGGTCCCTACACCTGCGGACATCCTTTTCTTCTTCTGTCTCAAAGCCAGCCCGGATCAACATGGGCGAGGTGACGGGTTCTACTATTTGACTCATTTTCCCAACTCTCCTGCAGTCATTGAGCTGCCCAGCCACCCCAACGATTTCAAGGACTAGTTCTTCATGTCGACGGGGTTTCGCAACTACGAATACCACTACTTCAATCATCCTCGTAAGTTCTCTCTATTCTCAGCTCGTAAAATCACCACATTGCTTTATTTCTTTTCACGCGTATTAACTTGAACATCATCATGCAGCCATTTTTGCGAGGACGGCCAAATCGGTGACCCTTGGGGGTCAATAGGAAACCTTGGTGGGGCTCCCACCAAGTGAAAAAGACTATCGCCAGCTCGTATCTGATGAGACGATGCTGGCATGTAAGTTAATTTCTCCGGCCTAGACTCTAGCCTTAAGGAGGTCGCGGCCTATTCCAGTAGCTCACGAGCTGGTGCCTATCCTCGAGGGGGATGCTGTGCACAGTGACGAGCAAGACGAGGAAGATGAGGTGCCGCTTGTGCGACGAAAGCAGGCCCTCGAGGCTGCTCAGGGCCTCGACGTGGATCGGATTCAGTCTGGGGTAGCAGCCGGCCCCTGCGGCCAAGGTAACCCATGCCTATTTAGGGATTTAGATAGGGCTGCTGCAGACCTAAGGCTTGCTAAGTTTAATCACAGCCAGCTCGTACATTGTCATCGAGATGACCCAGACCTTAACATAACCCTACTCCAGTGTGTAGATCAACTAGTGTTGCACCATGATATGGGCCGCTGTAGGGGGATTGTAGTAGTAGACAACACCCTGGCTTTGAGGTCGACCTTTTTTTAGGAGTACGGGACCAACCTTAGGTCGTGGCCCTCCCTTCTGGAGGGTGTAGTCGCTCCAGGGCTTAGGAAGTATGTAGAGGAGTCCAGTCCTGGGGCAGATCTGGACCCAGAGCCCTCTCTCATTCACGAAGTTATAAACTTAGACTCCCCCATAGAAGCTCTGAGGCCGGAGGTCGTGGCAATAGATTCCTCCTCTAGTTCGAATGGTAGGACCTTTTCAATACACCTTTATACTTTTCTTGTAATGAAGTAACCTTACATGTATACTAACGCTCCCTTATTTTCTGTTTTAGGCAAAGAGATGGCCCAACCCGGAGACAACGTCCTGCGGTCCATCTTCTAGGGGGGAATCCTCCCTCCGGATCATCCGGGCCACTGGTCAAGAAACCCAGGCTGACCAAGAAGACTCCTCCCCCTGGGACCACCTCCAAGTCTCCCGCTAAAGGGAGGGGCCAGGTCTCTGCAGCCGTAGAGAACATGCCCCTACCTCCCCCGCGACCTCCAGTCCCTACTCGGGAACATGAGGCACCAGCTGGAACCCCGCTAGCTCCCACTCCCACCGTGCGTATCACGGGTAACACCCAGGCCCTGGAGAAAATCCCTGAGGCCTTCCGAGGGACGGTTTACGAGACCGCGAGCGATACGGTGGATCATTACTACAATGCCACCCCGAGGGACTTGCGGGAGATTGAGATGAGGAGCCCCGAGAATGTTAAGGAGTCTTCGCTGGGGATGACCCTTACTGTATGTTTATTTAGTTAATTTTCTTTGTTTTCTTCCCAGCACATGCTTCTTTCCTTTCTTTCCAGCACATGCCTTACTATCTTATGTCTTTGTAGGCGTCTTTGGCTCTACACCATAGCATAGCTCAGTCCAGGACCAAGATTGACGAGATCAGGGGTGAGTTCCAGACTGCTCAGGCTGCTCTCGCGTCTGCACAACAGCAAGAGCAAAATGCCAAGGTTTCCCTGACAGCTGCCAAAGAAAGCAAAAAGGACGCACAGGTCGCCTTGGCCGCTGCAAAGACCGAGCTCAAGGAGGCCAAGGCTAAGCAACTGGAGGCCGAGGCCGCCACCGTGGCAGAGAGGGTGTCTTCCAGCTCCTCCATGGAGGCCATGCTCTATCACTGCTGGGCCTTCAACCAGGATGGAGACTTCTCCTTCTTGGCGCCTGAGGTGTGGGAGCCATTCCTCGAGAAGTTCAAGGCCCGCCTTCAATAGGAGCCGCCTTCTGAGACTGGGGAGACTTCCCCTGCTGGCGAGTAGGAGACCGAAGGGGTGACTTCATCAGAGCGGCCTGGGGGGGGGGGGGGGGGGCTAGGACTTCTATATTCTTTATTTACTTGTTATCTTTTACCACAAGGTTTTTCCTCCTCGAGACAATTGGTTTCATTTCAATCTATTTTTATTATTATTGTTATTATTTATATATATATATAAATATTTTTTAGCATGTTTGGTAAAAGCTTAGTTTGCGTTAGTTTAATGACTTTTTCTTCGAAACCACAAAGCACTGCCAGTCAATTTTAACTAACTTCTAAGTTTTTAGGACCTGGTTGTATCCAGGACGATTAACTTTAAAAACTTAGTCCGCGTTAATTGTTATTGATACCTCGTGCTTTTTAAGAAAAAAATTGATTAACCAATTTGAATCAACTTCTAAGTTTTAGGGCCTGGTTGTACCCAGGACATTGATTTTTAAAAACTTAGTTCGCGTTAATTTTTTATTGATACCTCGTGCTTTTTAAGAAAAAAAACATTGATTATCCAATTTGAATTAACTTCTAAGTTTTAGGACCTGGTTGTATCCAGGACATTGATTTTAAAAAACTCAGTTCGCGTTAATTTTTTATTGATACCTCGTGCTTTTTAAGAAGAAAAAAACATCGATTAACCAATTGGAATTAACTTCTAAGTTTTAGGACCTGGTTGTATCCAAGACATTGATTTTAAAAAACTCAGTTCGCGTTAATTTTTTATTGATACCTCGTGCTTTTTAAGAAAAAACACATCGATTAACCAATTTGAATTAACTTCTAAGTTTTAGGACCTAGTTGTATCCAGGACATAGATTTTAAAAACTTAGTTCGCGTTAATTTTTTATTGATACCTCGTGCTTTTTATGAAAAACATCGATTAACCAATTTGAATTAACTTCTAAGTTTCAGGACCTAGTTGTATCCAGAATATATATGCCCCCCAAGTAACCAGAAAGGGAACTTTCTTGGTTACTTGGAACACGCTCTTCTAACACTACACGCACACGGAAACATATAAAGATATACGAGGGATGTACTTCTCATTTTTTAATAAAACAAGGCGGCTTTCATAATTCAGCCTTAAAAAAGTACGACTATTGATAATATTTCTCTAGGTGTGTAGCGTTCCATGTCTGTGGGACTGCTTCTCCATTAGGCCGAGCTAGTTTAAAGGTCCCTTACTTCACAAACACTATTATATGATAGGGTCCTTCCCAGTTTGGTCCCAACACTCCGTCCTTGGGATCCTTACCGGCTAAGAAGACTCTTTGAAGCAACAAGTCGCCTAAGTTAAAGATGCATCTCTTGACCTTTGAGTTGAAATAACGAGTGATCTTTTGTTGATAAAGCGCGAGCTGCAGCTGCGAAGCTTCTCGTTTTTCGTCAATTAGGTCAAGGGATGCGCTGAGCAATTTGTCGTTCTGGTCTTGGTCAAACGCCTGGACTCTATGCGAGGCTGTCTTTGCTTCAATAGGAAGGACGACCTCGCTCCCAAAAGTCAGCGAGAAAGGAGTGTGACCCGTCGAAGTTCGGTGTGAGGTCCGGTATGCCCACAGCATTTGGGGGAGCTGTTCAGGCCAAACTCCCTTGGCTTCATCCAACCTCTTCTTAAGTCTTACTTTTAGTGTCTTGTTCACAGCCTCGACCTGTCCATTAGCCTGGCGGTAGGCCACGGAGGAAAAGCTTTTAATTATGTCATCCCTCTCACAGAATTCAGTAAAGAGGTCGCTATCGAACTGGGTTCCATTATCCAACATGGTCTTCTTTGGCAGCCCGAATTGGCAAACAATATTCTTGACCACAAAGTCGAGGACCCTCTTTGATGTAATCATCGCCAGGGGCTCCGCTTCTGCTCATTTTGTGAAGTGGTCAATAGCCACCACCGCATAGCGAACTCCTCCTTTTCCCGTGGGCAGGGCACCCGCTAAATCAATTCCCCAGACCGCGAACGGCCACGGGGACGAGATCATCTTCAGCTCGACTGAAGGAGCTCAGTCGACCATGGCGAACTGTTGGCACTTGTCGCATTTTTGGACATCAGAAATCGAATCCTTTGACAGAGTGGGCCAATAATATCCTTGCCTTAATATCTTCAAGGCCAGGTATTGCCCCCCAGCGTGATCTCCACAAAATCCCTCGTGCATCTCCCGCAGAATAGTATTCGCTTCGCCTGGCAGAGCACATTGCAGAAGAGGTAAAGAAAGACCACGCTGGTACAGCGTCCCATCTACCATTGCATACCTCGGAGCTTGGTAAAGTACCCTCCTTGCGCTGTTTCGCTCTTCAGGTAACTTTCCTATTGTGAGGTACTCGACTATGGGAGTCATCCAGGTCGGCCTGGTGTCGATCATTTCGACCTCCCTCCTGACTTCCTCTATGCTTGGCCTTTCCGAGAATTCCACCGGTACCAGGCCCAAGGTTTCGGCCTCCCTGGAGGTGGCGAGCTTTGCTAAGGCGTCGGCATTGGCATTCTGCTCCTGAGGTATCGTTCAACTAGGCTGTGCTCAAATGCGAACAACTCCTTCTTTACCTTGTCCAGGTAGGCTGCCATCTTGGTTCCCCGCACTTGGTATTCTCCTGACACCTGGTTTACCACGAGCTGGGAATCGCTGTAGCACTGGATGGAGCTGGCCTTCAACTCTTGGGCCACCCTTAGCCCAGCCAATAAAGCTTCATATTCGGCCTCGTTGTTGGATGCCATGAATCTGAATCGCAACATGGAGTGGAAACGATGTCCCTTCAGGGATATCAAGATGATACTAGCTCCGGATCCATTCTCGTTAGACGAGCCATCCACAAAGACTTTCCACGAGGCTCGTACCGATTCTTCCATTGGTTCCTCTTGGAATCCTGTGCACTCTGCTACAAAATCAGCTAGAGCTTGGCTTTTGATCACAGTTCACGACACGTTCAGTATCTCGAATTGGCTGAGCTAAATAGCCCACTTCTCAAACCAGCACGACACTGGCTCCATCTTCCGTTACAGCTAGGTAAAGAAAAATAGGCTCTCCTACTGTGGGCTTAGATAAAATGGGCGGCTCAGCTAAATGTGCTTTTAGGTCGAGGAAGGCACGCTTACACTCATCGATCCACTCAAATTTTTTATTTCCCCAGACAAGGTTATAGAATGGCAAACACTTATCAGTTTATTTGGAAATGAATCG
Organism: Humulus lupulus; assembly: GCF_963169125.1. Lineage (NCBI taxonomy): Eukaryota > Viridiplantae > Streptophyta > Magnoliopsida > Rosales > Cannabaceae > Humulus > Humulus lupulus. The sequence continues at coordinate 83,281,560 of NC_084794.1, read as the reverse complement.
ATTAAGGGCTGCCACCCTTCCTGTTAGACTTTGGACGTCTTTTCGCGACCGAGGTGATGGCATCTCAAGTAGCGACCTCATTTTATCAGGGTTCGCCTCTATTCCTCTGGTGTTGACTATAAAACCCAAAAAAATTCCTGACGTAACCCCGAAGGTACACTTTTGGGGATTCAGTCTCATTCCGTACTGTCTTAGAACTTTATCACATTCCTTCAGATCGAGGACATGGTTATCGGCAGTTTTTGACTTGACCAACATGTCTTCAACATACACTTCCATGTTTCTCCCAATCTGATTAATTAACATCATGTTGACCAATCTCTGGTATGTAGCTCCTGCATTTTTCAGCCCGAAGGGCATGACCTTGTAACAATAAACGTTAGTTGGGGTCATGAAGCTAGTGTCTTCCTGGTCCGCAGGGTTCATGGCGATCTGGTTATAGCCTGAGTATGCATCCATAAAAGACATGAGCTTGTGCCCCGCAGTGGCATCTACTAATGATCAATCCTTGGCAAGGGGAAGCAATCTTTGGGGCAGGCTTTATTCAGATTGGAAAAGTCGATGTAGGTCCGCCACTTCCCGTTGGGCTTCGGGACCAAAACAGGATTGGCAACCCAGATCGGGTATTTTGCTTCGCGAATAAAGCCGCACTTTAAAAGTCAAGCTACTTCATCTTCTAGGGCCTCAGCTCGGGTCATGCCCAGGCGCCTTTGTTTCTGGGACTTCGGAAACACATTCTTGTCCAAGTTGAGGGTGTGCATGATGACGCTTGGGCTGATCCCTATCATGTCTTCATGAGACCAGGCGAACACATCTAGATTCTTTTGTAGGAATCTCAGCAGCTCCGCCTTCCTCTCAATACACAGGTTTTTCCCGAGCATTACCACCTTCGAGGGGTCTTTTGGATCGATGTTCACCTCATCGAGTTCTTCGATGGCTTGGAGCTCGGATCTATTTTCTCCTGTCTTGGGGTCGATATCATCATTCAAGGTGATACCCTCCCCATGGGCTTCTTGAGGTTTTTCTATCTCACGAATAGGTCCTACTTCCTGAGATTCCTCATTCCCGCTTTGAATGGTCATCGTTTGCTGCCTAGGTCGTGATTTTCCCCTCATGGAAATGCTATAGCATTCCCTGGCAACGAGCTGATCACCTCGGACCATACATATCCCCGTAGAGGAGGGGAATTTGACTGCGAGATGGTGGATAGAGATTATGGCCTCCAATGCCATCAACGTAGGTCGGCCCAGAATACCATTGTAGGCGGTGGGACAATCGATAACCACGAATTCGAGGAACTTAGAGACAGTTTGAGGCCCCTCTCCCAAGGTTATTACTAGCTCAATTGTTCTTATCGCTGCCGACCCTTCTCCGGAAAATCGATACAGCATCATGGAGGTGGCCTTCAGCTCAGTGACAGAAAATCCCATTTTCTCCACCGTAAATCGGAACAGCCGGTTCACCAAACTCCTATTATCGACTAGTCTCCTTCTAACTCTCCGGTTGGCGAGTTGAGCAGTTATGACTAGAGGGTCGTTATGGGGGAACTGGACGTGACTAGCGTCCTCCTTGGTAAAAATGATTGGTTTCCTCTCCAATCATTGTTGTTTGGGTAGATGCTGCTCCAGGATGAATTCCACTCCGTTATGAGCCTTCAACTCATTGACATATCTCTTCTGGGCACCTCTGCTCATGCCGGCCAAATGGGGGCCTTCGGAGATTGTGGATATCTCTCCTCCTATTACAGGAGGACGGGTATCTTGACTTATTCGGGGCCCAGGCTGATTTACCGGAGCTTCCAGGGCTGGCTGACTAGTAGGAACTCGGTTCCGCGCATATTGAGCCAAAGGTCTGGCTCTGATGAGTGTCTCGATCTCATCCTTCAAATGCCTACAATCGTCAGTGTTGTGGCCAATGTCGTTGTGGAATCGACAGAACTTAGAAGGGTCCCTCTTAGCCTTCTGGTGTTTCAAAGCATCTGGATTTTTCCAGGGGAGGCGGGCAGAGTTTGCTAGGAAGATGTGTTCCCTGGTGTTTGTGAGCTCGGTATAAGCCGCGTAGACTGGCTTAAATTTTTCCATGACCTTGTTCTTCTTTGGACCGTGCTGGCCGCCCTCGCAGCTCCCTTTTCTCTTACCTCCACCCCCTTGGTTATTCTGTGCAACGGTTTGAGTCGTTTTTACGACATCCGTTTATACTCCAAAAGGCTGATCAAGGGTTTGGCTGGTTCCCACGACCGACGCTCGCGCCTCTTCCAGGTTTATCCATTCCTAGGCCTTGTTCAAGAATTCATCCACGGTGCTGACACCTCTTCTCTGTATCTCTTTCCATAGCCCGCCTCCAACGAGGAGTCCAGCCCTCAAGGCCATAAGCTTGGAACTATCGTCTGCGTCCCTTGCTCGGGCCGCGACATTTGCGAACCTGCTCAGGTAAGCTTTCAAAGGTTCCCCGGGCTGTTGCTTCATGTTCGCCAGGGTGTCATTTTGACGCGAGCAGCTTGAGAAGCTCAAAACGCCCTCTTGAAGTCAACAGAAATTTTTTTCCATGAGCTGATGAAATGCTTTTTACCCTGCTTGAACCATTGCCGAGCTGGCCCAGTCAAAGTGGAAGGTAATATCAAACACCTCAGCTCGGGGCTGATATTATGGGCCATCATCAGGGTGTTGAACATACCTAAATGATCTGACGGGTCTCCATCTCCATCAAACTTGGATAGGTGGGGCATCCAAAAACCCGGCGGGTACGTTGTGGCTGCTATGTTGGGGGCGAAAAGCTCGAGCTCATCCCCCGAGCCATACTCATCTTTCTCCTTTTCTGACAAGAGCTTCATCATCAGCTCCTCCTTTTGAGCTAAACGCTCTAGGGTTTGGTCCTTAATCCCTTGGTTGTTCTGGGGCTGTTCAACAGCTCCAGCTCCATTGTACGCGTAAGGCAGGTTATTGTCCCTCCAAGCTTGAGATTGGTTAGGTGGTACATTCCCACTATCACGTACTTCGGAAAAACCATCCCCTCAGTGAGCATGACTTCCATTTCTAGCCGGAACCCCCCTCTTCGAGTTGAGGCGATCTCGAAGGTCGGCCCTTGAGGTGGCCCGAGGGCTTTGTGCCGAACTCAAGTGATTACGCAGGTCTCCACCGGATCTGCCACTTCAGTGGCTCCCGGTCCAGTAGCTCCTGTTGGAAAAGCTTGGAGCCCGCTGCTGAGAGTGAGGATCCAGGACCTCCCCGCGTGCTCGTTTGCGATGGGAAGGACCGACGGGAGGAGGATTTCTTTTGCTTCTCCCGTGTGTCAGAATGTCTCAAACTGGACGAGGAGGAGATGGGTATCTTATCGGCGACGGGGGATGCCTCACTGGTGACGCGATCCTAGTCCCGTCTGGGCAGATCAAATTAGCTCACGTTCGTTCTACTATACCATCTCCAGCATCCTGCGCTCGGCTGTCAGACCGCGGCACGGGAGGGCTGGCCGGAGCAGGCTGTCTTCGCAAGCCTTCCCCGGATCTCCTCCGTGAGCTGCCACGAGCCCTTCTGGGAGCGTTCGACGGTGGAATTGAGCTAGGAGTCGAGGTTCGGACTGACCTATTGAATTGCTGATTGGCCCTAGGAAACTCCTCAAACATAGTTTCCTGGTTGTGGTGTGACGCAGGTGCAGAACATGGGGTTGAGGTTCTGACTGATCGACTGGTTATGGGCCGATTATCCCTGTGGGGCTTGCGAGTCCCACTTTACCTCTTTCCGACGTTAACATCGGTTGTAAGAGGGGGTAGCCGGGCCAAGACTTCTTCGATTTTCTTACTTGCTCTGGATAGCTAACTCCTCAACTGTATGTTCTCCATCTTTATCGCCGTCAGGAAACCCGGGTTTGGATTTGGCGGTCGGGGCGCCGAACTCCCAGTGTGGTCTTTGCCCATCGGCTGCTTTCTCGGTCACTGCTAGATCTTGGGGTTTTGTTCATCGAATACGATGGCATGGTGGACCTCCTGCCCATCATGTTGATCCGCCTCGTTACCATGTCTCGAACGAGTAACACCATGATCAGGTTTTTGCGATAGCGCCAATCTAAATCCTCTTAATGAAAGCACCAAACTGCTGACATGGTTCTTCGCCAACAGGTAATTATATGAATAAGTAGGATGGATTAGTGCTAATTGGTGAACCGTAATATGAAAATAGCTAAATTATAGACTTGAGAAATTAATATCATGGGAAGGTGATCACTCCTTTATTTTTGGGTGGTTCGAAGGTTAAAATCCCTCTAGTCCACCAGTCAATATTATTGATATCTCTTGGATATTTCTTACAGAGTATTTCTTTACAAAAATATGCCATCCCCTTGCATTGCCCAGGATCTTGGTATTTATAGGAAGAGGATACCTGGGTTGGCAATGAGGTCATCCCGTGATCTCTTTACCCTTCACGTCATCTTTGTGACACTGATGATTAATTCCTAAAACCTTACAGTGAAGTGTGGTCTAATCAATAGGTAAGGAGGGATAATGGGTCGCATGGCCCAAATCAGGCGTGGGATGCCTGAACACACACGTTTATACTGCGCGTCCGAGAATTCAGGAATGGAACAGACACGTGATGTCTGATATATGCACGTTTGTTTTGCGTGATTGATTTTACAAGGATTCAGGTGTCAAATCTCTGCCGCATCATGAGCTCAACGTAGCGCCAGCTCATGACATCCATACTGCTGACCCACTGCCTCCGAGTAGCAGTTAACTCTCTAATCAGCTCAGGCTGGACAGATGGAAGCCCGTAACAACAGCTCTGGGCGGACGATTTACACGTGGCGGATCGAATTAGGCCCTTTTCCTGCTCGCCAATAGTGCGCGTATGTTTAGGGCGTACAAATTTGAATAAGGATTTAATTAATTAATTATTAAAATAATTTTAAAAATTAAATAAATATTTTAAAAATTCATATTTGGAAAAGTACTATCCTAGCCTCCACTATATGTGGGGCGGCTAGGGTTAGCTCTTATTCAATTAATCTAATTAATTTAACTATAGTTAAGTGATTCAGTTAGTGCCCTAGGGTTTGCTTATGTATAGAGTGTGATGTCTAGGGTTAAGAAATTGAAGCAATTAATTGATTTTTTTTGGGTAAGTAAATCAAAAGAAAACCCTACACACTCTATCATATTCTTGGTCGCTCAACATACTCGCTCTCTCTTCCCCTCGTATTCTATCTCATGTATTGAGAGTCAACCCACACTAGTTTAGGCCTGATGAAAGACAGGTGAGGAAGATCGTGGTTGAAGAGAGAAGTTCCTATTCTTCACAATACGTAGCTTTAAAGTGCAATATGTTAGAGAACATAAAGGTTGGTGTTCATTGTTTCGCTGTAGATCTTGTAAGCAATCTATTCAATATATTCATATTTGTTGTTTTCCTATTTTGTGATTTTTGAGAATTATAGGAATCATGCATCTAGACTATGAAATTATAGATCTTATAGGGTGATCACCTACATATACGACATCTATATGAGATCCCCATCCCCTCCTCTAAAAGATGAGGCTTTCGTCTCATTTTGAGCATCCCAATTGGGAGACCAATGAATGGGTTTGCATGCAAGAGTTTCCTTTTAGGAGTGGCTTTTGATTCCCATTTCCCCATTTTATACAAGACGTGTTAGAATATTATAAGGTGGCTCCATGCCAACTTATGACAAACGCTTGGAGATTACTGTTGAGCTTAGAAGTCTTAGTTAGATTGGATGGAAAGACGATTGAACTTATTGATTTTAGCTCTAGTTATTGTAGGGGGAGAGTGAGATTACACCACTAAAATATCTAGAATCTACACAAAATAATGGTTGACAGATACCAAATAAATATTGAGAAAGATGATGCAAACGCTATTTGTAGAACAATCTTCTTCAAGCTTGTTGAAACTTCAAAACCCTAGGAGAACCACCACTTTGAGCCTTTTCCTTATTCAAATGAAAAAACACAAAACCAAGGCTTATACACAATTTGTACCACAATCCTAATTTTCTATTTCCTAGCCACCATGGATGCTTGAGGCCTTTTCTAAGAGGAAATGAGGATTGAGATTGAACAAGCCTTAAACTCACAAAGTCAATAACTTTCTTTATGAGTTTCTTGGAGAAAACAAGAGATTCTTGAAAGCTTGAGAGAGACTGGAGAGAGTGATCAAGTCTTCCAAGACTCTACGATGACCCTTTTATAGTGTAGGCACCATCATTAGGTCTAACCAATAGGATTAGAGATAATTCACATGTCATTTGGAGCTTATTTACATAATCGTACATACACGATAGGCGATACGTCGCCTGCATGTAGGTGATGTATTGCTTGGCAGGCGATATGTCACTTACTAGAAGGTGATGTATCGCCTACTAGGGCTTTTAAGCACCTTAGCATTTTGGCGATGCTACACCACTTGGGGGGCTACATATCACAATCCTCTATGTATTTTGAACCTTCCAATGGTCCTAAATTACTCCAAATGCTACCAAACTTTTTTTGGGCATCCTTAGATACCTCCATGTATCACTTTGGACCCAAAAATACATTTTTAAAGTGCCTACAATTGAAACTAAAATTTTACATCTACACTATGTGAAATTCACTGAGTGTTTATACCTAGCTTGTATTTTAACAATTATAATTTGTATTTAACCAATCATAATAATCCCGCACTTGGTTAAATACAAGCCTCAACCTCTAGCTCAAAAAGTTTTGGTGCATAACATAAACTACCTTTCAGTTTGAACTTTACCTTAGTGAAAATACCACAAAGACTTATCGAAATCCTTGGTAGCTTAAAACCACGAACCAATAATTCCTTATGATACAAATGGTGATACCTCACAAACCTCCACTAGATCTTTTTTTTCACTTTCTTGCTTTAGCACTCATATGGCAATGTGCTCATCCCTTCATGAACTTTCTGGGAAGAAACTCCAACTCCCATGAGAGGCGGCACCACCTCTAAGTTCACATAGGTGAAGTTCTTATAGCATCTTTACTACTTTTAGAGATGCTTGTTGGACTCAGTTGAACTTCATTAAAAGCCCTAGGCTTAACTCAGTAGCAACAAACACTAATCTTGCTACCGGTGCATAAGTGTCAAATTAATATATTCCCCCCTTTTGTTTGAATCCTTTGTCTACTAATCTAGCCTTAAAGGTTTGTATGGTGGCATCAGTATGATATTTCCTTCTAAATATCCATTTGTACCCAATTGGTTTAGAGCCCTCTAGAATTTCAACCAATTCCCAAGTGTGTTTTGACATAATTGAATCAATTTCATCATCAATTGCCTCATTCCAAAAAGCTGAGTCCCTTAAGGACATTACTTCTTTGATAGTTTTGGGATAATCTTATATTAGAAGTACTATTGGACATTGCCAAGTTACTTTCGCATTATCACCTTCAACAAGGTATATTGTCTCTATTTGAGAACACTTCTCACTTTATCCCAAATCTTTGAGCCTTTGGCTCCTTCTAGGCATTTGAGGTTGCTCACCAACCATTTTAGGATTCTCCTCTTTAGGCTCGCTAGTTGAGTTGGTTCTATTAACTTGTTGTCATTGCATGACATGGTCTCAAAGAATTCAACCTCTCTTGATTTAATTATCACATTAGACTCCAAGTCTAATAATCTATAAGCTTTTCTATTTTGGGCATAACCCACAAATGCACATCTTATAGCCCTTGGACCCAACTTGCTCCTTTTAGGATCGGTGCTCTTGCAATAAGCAAGACACCCCCACACTTTAAGATTACTAACATTTGGTTTCTTTCCTTTCCATAACTCATATGGAGAGATATTATTTTTCTTCATAGGAATACGATTCGAAATATGACAAGTGGATAGCAAGGCTTCAACCCACAAACTAAAACCCAATTTAGAATGCAATAGCATAGCATTAATCATCTTAAGAAATGTTCTATTTTTCTTTCCGCTATACCATTTTTTTGTAGAGTATAAGGGGTTGTACATTCATGTATTATTCCATGCTCTTCACAAAACAAGTCGAAATCATTTGGAAAATATTCATCACCCTTATCACTTCTAAGCACTTTAATTTTCCTTTCCAATTGATTTTCAACTTCCACTTTACAAGCTTTAAACACATTAAATGTTTCATCTTTATTCATAAGCAAATGTACATATGTGAACCTAGAGCAATCATCTATGAAAGAAATAAAATATCTACTTCCTCCTCTAGTCAACATTCCATTAGTTCACATATATAAGTCACTATGTATCAAATCTAACAACTTAGAGTTTCTTTCAACACTTGGAAAATGTTTCCTTGCCATCTTACATTTAACACACAATTCACAGTTATCATGCTCAACATTATCACAATCAATCAATCCACATTTAATTTCTCTTTTAATTGTGCTAAATCCTATATTTGCAAGTCTAACATGCCACAAATTAATAGAGTTTTAGTCAAGCATATAACAAGTAGAAGAGGAAGCTTTATTGTTCACATTGTCAATAGAAGTACAAAATTTAAATAGGACATTACAACCATATTCTTTTCCCGCAAACATATTTCCCTTGGACAAAGTAAGCTTGCTGGAATCTAACACAACCTTGATTCTTGGCTTGACAAGAAAATTAACGCTCACAAGGTTTCTACTCATTTTCAGTACAAAAAAAATATTGGTGAGTAGTGTTGTAAATACAGGCCGGGCTTTTTGACAAGGCACAAAACTTGCATGAGTCTCGGGGGCATGAGCACGGCTCGGCACAAAAAATATGGGTTGCGGCATGATATGACACGATGTTGCAGATTGGCATGACACGACACAAAAAATATGGGGTTAGGCACGACACGATAAGCCTGAAGGCACGACATGAAAGCACAAATATAAAAGCACATAAAAAAGTACGACACAAAAAAAAATCGAATAAACTTATAAATCTTAAATATTAATTATTAATCAATTATATTAGTGTTTAGATATATTTTAAAAAATGTATCTTAATGTTTAGATTTATATAAAAATATAGGAGAAAATTATAAAGTGGATGACTCATTTGTTTTCCTATTTTATTTATATATAAATTATATAATAAATGAAAATTGTATATTAACTTAGCTGATGGGCCCAAGCCCATATTATATTTATATACTTTGAAAACAAAAACAAACCCTAATCTCTTACTCTCATCCGCTCACATATTCTCCTCCCTTATTTCCTTCACTCCCTCTTTCTCAGTGTTTCCTTTCCTCCCTCTCTATCACTAGTTTACTACTCCTCTCCCTTTTCTTTCTCTGTCTCTCAGACACTCCTTGGTAGACAGGCGAGGCCATTGCTGCCTCACAGTCCCCCATCGACTGTCTTATAATTGGTGGCGCGTAAGCCAATCAGTGTATTCTTTTTTTTTTTTTAAGATCTTATTCTTAAAATAAATAAATAAAATCTCATTCTAATGTTTTAGTTTAATCTATCGTTGAGCATGAATTAGATTCATAAATTTTCCTTGCTTTGATGTTCTATTTCAAATATTTTTCTTAAGAATATTGATTATCATAAAGGTTATTATTTTCTTACCTTTGTTACTGTTATTGGATTTTAGTAGTTATGAGCTAACTCTTGCATCATTGTTATGATTCCTTTAGAACCTACGATCTCTACCAAAGTGGCCATTCTTGCCATCCCAGAGCAATGTCCCTTGGAACTTTTGAATTGTCCCTCACTCTTCTTGGGCCCAAAGGGTTTTTCACGTTTGCCCTTGTTCTTCCCAATTCCTTTAACTTTGTTAGGAGGATTGACCACCACATTGGCCTTTGAAGTATCTCCCTTAGACTCCTCCTCGTTCTTATCTCTAGAACAGGAGTCCTCCTCAATCCTCAAATGTTTGAGGATTTCCTCCAATGAAATCTCTTGTTTCTTATGGATGATCTTCTTCCTATAGCCCCTCCAAGATGGAGGAAACTTGGCTATTATGGCTCCCACAAGGAATTGTTCCAACAATTCAATATTGAGTGTAGACAATTTAATCACAATAATTTGCAACTCGTGTATTTGGGGGAGAAGGGGTTTCATATCATAGAACTTAATTCAATATATTGAGTAATAAGGATATTTTTTGTACCTTCTTCTTCCGCTTTGTACTTATTTTCCAAGGCTTCCCATATCTCCTAGGCGGTCTTGGTGTAGAGATCACAGAGCCCATCCAAAAGAGCGTTGAGTATGTGATCCCTACATATCAATTCACCTTCTTCACGCTTCTTCATTTCTATGACAACTTCTTGAGGATCATCATCCTTGGCCTATTCCAATGGTATTAGGTCTTTATTCAAGACATAAAAGACCTTTAGAGATTAGAGTGGTTAGTAAGAATCTAATCTTTTCTTGCCAATAAATAAAGTTAGTCTCATCAAACATATCAAATCTTACAAAGTCTTGAGTCATGAACTTCAAAGCCGAAAAATAGTTAGATTCTTCCATGATGTTCTATCTCAGATATTAGAGAATTAGAATGTTGGGGGACAGTGAGATTACACCACCACAATATCTAGAATCTACACAAAATAATGATTGACATAGACCAAATAAAGATTGAGAAAGATGATGCAAACCCTAGTTGTAGAATAATCTTCTTCAACCTTGTAGAAACTTCAAAACCCTAGGAGAACCACCACTTTAAGCCTTTTCCTTCATCAAATGCAAAAACACAAAACCAAGGCTTATACATGATTTGTATCTCTATCTTAATTCTCTATTTCCTAGCAACCATTGATGCTTGAGGTCTTTTCTAAGAGGAAATAAGGATTGGGATTGAACAAGCCTTAAACTCACAAAGTCAAGCACTTTCTTTATGAGTTTCTTGGAGAAAACTAGAGATTCTTAAAGCTAGAGAGAGAGAGAGAGAGACAAGTTAGAAAGAGATTGGAGAGAGTGATCATGTCTTCCAAAACTCTATGTTGACCCTGTTATAGTGTAGGCACCGTCACTAGGTCTAACCAATATGATTAGAAATAATTCACATGTCATTTGGAGCTTATCTATGTAACTGTACAGGCATGACAAGTGATATTTTGCCTATGAGCAGGCGATGTATCGCCTGTTGGGGCTTTTGAGCCCCTTCGTATTTTGGCGATGCTACACCACTTGGGGGGGGGGGGGGGCAACATATCGCAATCCTCTCTGTATTTTGACCCTTCCAATGGTCCTAAAATTCTCCAAAGGGTACGAATTTTTTTTGGGGATCCTTAGATTCCTCCATGTATCACTTTGGACCCAAAAACACATTTTTAAAGTGCCTACAATTGAAACTCAAATTTCACATCTACATTGTTGACCAAAATTTTGTTCAGTGACATTGAGTCAATATAATCGACAGAATAAGAATTAAATGAGCTAAAATCACGTAAACGACACATATAATTTTATAGTGGTTCGACCCCGAGAGTTGGTAATGACCTACGGCCACTTGCACTTGTATTATTCAAAGAAGTCTTAAAGTCATGATCAAGAAGAAACAAGGTTCAACTGAGTTTCTTAAGCTAAGAAAAGAATACAATTCGAATGGTTTTGTATATAAAGTGTGTACAAAAGAAATCTCTAGCCTTTTCCCTTGTAACTTTCACTTAGGGTTAATGATTGAATGAACTCCCTATTTATAGAGTCTTTGTGGGCTATGTGCCCTTACAAAAAATCTAGGCCCTACACTTGTAGGTGTAGTATCAGTGCATTCAGTTACAAATTCAAATAACATGGGAATAATAAAATTTAAATATCAATTACATAAATATCTTGGGATATTTGATGGTGTCTCATGAAATCCGGATCTTTGGGTAAAAGCATCCTGCTCATCAAGCAAGTCTTGCATTCTGAGCAGCTTCATGGGATGGTACTACCTTGCTCCATCTTCGAGTAGGTTACTTGAGCTTTGCTAAATAACTTTTATATTCTAATGTAGCCCTCTCGAGCAGCTACTCTTTTTTACCAGCTCTCTAAATTTAATACAGCGTAATGCAACATGTCTTTTTCTTAGAAGCCACGTCATCAAGTCAAATATGGGTTAAACATTTGCCCCCCAAGTTTACCCTAGGGCGACTAGCACTGGATAAACTTCCAATCTTCGACCAGGTAAATATCTATTAACCTATAAAACTCATAGCTTTGTTTTTATAGGCAATGATAACACCTCCTCGAATATGCAATTGATGACTTTTGGGTTTCGTAGGCATCTGACACGCTTTCTTATCCCACCATCATTACACTTTTTCAGCGCAAAACGAGGCACCTTTTACCAACCCACGCGCATGAAATCACATCTCCCCAGAATCTCATGATAATTTTTCCAAGATGACGTCATCTGCTCACTCCCGAGTCGTTGCCTATATATATATATATGTATTCCCATTACCTTTCACTGCTTACACTTTCAAACTTTTCAAGCCTTCTCTTTCTCTGAAATCCTCTCAAGCCTGTGACTTTGCTCTTCATTTCCTTTTCCAAATATTCTCTTTTTCTCCCAGTCTTCCAACCAAATATTCATCACATTAAGTTTCTAACTTCATTTTTTTGTGTTTGCATGACTCTTTTTGAAGATTTCGTATATGTGTGTTCTTGATGTTCTTGATTCTTACGTAAAAAACTTGGTTGTTTTCTTGCAAAAATCATTGATTTTCTAGGAAAATATTTGCTTGGGGAGTAGGAAAATGATTATAGGTCTTGGGTTACCCTTGACCGTGTTGTTAACTTCAAGAGGATTTATTGCAAACCCACAAAAGTACTGTTTGCTTTTCTGAAAAAATTTGGTGTGAAAATTTTTTGCAATTTTTTTTTTTAAGTGTCTTTTAGATCCACACTAGTTTCTGCTCCTGGGTAGAATCGTGTTTCTAGAATAGCTCACACTTAGTTAGGCACACACATAGGCAAGTCGAATAACTCAAATCCCCAATACTTTTCACCAGATGTATCCACGCAATCACTGGGGAGTGATTATTCTATTAACCCGGACTTGCTACAAACACTGGTCGATGAAGTGGAATGGAGTCAACTAGATATTGACCTCAATCGTAATATTCTGGAACCATCTGATGAATCGGGTGAGCACTCTCATTATGATTTTAATTTTGTTTCCTATCAGGAATATTGCCGAATGATTGAGGAGTTAAAACAAGGAATAAGGAAATTCCTTCGAAATAATTGGACTATTATTATACATCTTGACTCTCCTGATCAATTCCCGGTCGGAATTTTGACCAGTGGGAGGGCAACGAGTATGTATTCATTTGTTGAAGAGGCCATAATGGTTGCTTTATGTTCTCGAGATATGGCTAGGATCAAGCAAACTACTAGGCAAAGATTAGTTGTGGATCCCCATGTTGCAAGGTACGCGACCAATGGGCAAAATGCTTAGCAGCCTATTCAACAACAACATTCCAAACAACTTGAAAGAGAGCAGCTCGAACAACAACAACTACAACAAGAGAAATCGTAGGCATGACCTCAAGATGTGGCTATTAATGAGATTGAATTTGACAACGAATAGATTACTGATATCATAAGGCTCGTCGCAAAGAGAAAAGCCTACTCGATGAGGCAAGTTAAGTGGTATGTGGCTTCGGTCAGTACCCTATCAAGTTGGGTACTTGGTTAGTACCCCTAAAAATATGGACTTGGGGGGTAGATTTAGTTCTTCCTCGACTCGACCAACGAGCATAGAATCCTAGTGGTGCGTATAATACCTGGTTGTGGTATCATTTTCAGGAAGGCACCACTCTCCCCCTCCATCCTTATTTTAGGAGTGTCGCAGATTACTTCAACATCGCTCATTTCCAAATAACACCAAATGGATACTTAATGTTTTCAGCATTTTTTATCCTTTATCGCGATCAAGCATGGGCCACTCCTAATCCTCATGAGGTCCATTACTTACTCAACTTAAAGTCGAACCCAGGCCACAAGAGTATTGGGTTCTTCTATGTCTGTCACTGGGACAAGACCACAGAGTTCCTGACTGAGCCCACATTTAGAAGCAACATGGGCAGTTATAATAAGGAATATTTTCTAACATTTTCCCTTGTCGCAGACAATCAAGCTTTTCAGCAAGTAGGTAATTATTTAGTCTGCTAGGTCACTTCCTTCATTTTCCTTTTCTTTCTTTGGCCTCATTCTTTTGTTGTGTTTTAGGTCCATGGGGTAGACCCATTCCTACCATGGACATGGCCAGGAGAGTAGTGGTTTTGGATCGGCTTCCCTTTGAAGCTAAGAATTGTAGACTGCTCATAACCAACAAGAACCCGAGGAGAGTCGGTCTTCTCGATACCCACCATGCCAATAAAGAAGGCGTTGCTGGTGGAGGAATTGTTGAGGAAGCAGTTGATGGGGATCTTGGGCATTCCGACCGGCCCCAGGCGGTCCCTGTCCCTTAGAGGAGGCAACAAGTATCAACATAAGGGAGCAAGGAGTTGCTCCTCTCCTTTACAAGGGAAAAGGCAAGAAAGTGCTGGAAGTGGAGGAGGATGAGCCTACGTCCTCTGTTGACGAGGAGAGGATTCCACGTAATATAGTTGTTCATTTTTGCTGTGTATGTATGTTGTACTCGTAGGCTATTTTGAAAAATCTTTTGTGTCATATAACTGCTTGTTTATATATTTTCGTATTCTGATGCCCTTGTATTTTTTAACCACAGCCATGTCTGATTCAGAGATGTTCAATCTCTATGCTTCCCCTCCAACTCTGACCAAAAAGAGTACTAAGAGAAAGGTGGCTCTAGGGGTTGGTTCGAGCAAAGAGTCGACATCAAAATTGCAGAGGAGTGATCCTTCTGCTACCAGATCTACTATTACTTCTCTGACGTTGCCATCCAGCCATCCAACAACCACTTCTTCTGTTACCGCTCTCGAGCAGGCCATTCCTTCTGCTGCTCGAGAGTCTCCATCAGCTCAGCTGGCCTCTCCTTCCCCTGCTTGCGGAATGGACCCCCTTATAAACGAGAATGATCGAGTAAAGGAGAAGTTAAAGACAACTTCTCACCCCATATCCTCTCGCGTCTAGAACCTTGTTCAAGACCCGATGTGTGTTGATGTTGTCTTCAAGCATCGAAACTCATCGGTCGACTCCAGTCTTGGACGAGCATTGTTCGAGATCCTTTCGTTAAGTTTCGCTCAAACAATGCTCTGGAGTCTTCTGTTCGTTTACTCCATTTATGTGCTTATTCTTGTCTTGCTTTGTTTCTGTAGGAAGTTATTACTCTCACCAATTCTCGCACCGAACTAGTTAATCTTGAGGAGGTCTTGAGGAAATTGCGGGAAACCGTGGAACATTTTAAGGATAGCCATACTCTCCAGTTCCAAGCTGCTCGAGACTTGTAGAAGGATCTCGATAACAAGAACACCGAGATTGATATTAAGAGCAAAGTGATCAAGGTGCTCGAGGAGTTGGTGGAAAAACTCAAGCGTCAGCTGAGTAGCCTTGACGTTCATGTCAAAGAGCTCGAGGAGCAGCAACTTAAATCAGGGGAGGAGATGAGGTAGCTAAGAGAGAAGAATTCGGAGGAGAAGAAACTTCTCGAGGAAGAGCTCTAGCGTGAAAAAAGAGTCACCTCCTCGAACTTAACCAAGTTCAAGAGTGTGGCCTTCAATTCATTCTTTCTATTTTGGAAGAGCAATAAGGAGGCCAATTTTGACTACATCTCTGCCCTTCTTCGCGACAAAGAAATTACATAGTGTGTTGTTTGCGAAGAGGAGAAACTTGAGGCTGCTGCTGCTGAAGAAATTCCAACAACCCCTGAAGTCGAGCAGAAGGAGCCCGAGGGGGAAGATGTCGAGGTGGTGGATCCTTGAGGAGGGCATCTTTTTTTTTCACCTTGGGTCCTAAGGTTCGTGATGCAAAAACAATGGCTGGCCGAGCAATTTTTAATCTCGGATAATATGTGTAAATATTTTTACACTTTCTTTATACATACTGCTCGTATGATTTTATTTTGATATAACAATTTTCTATGCTACATATTACTTTAACTCTATTACTTACTTTAAATATTTAGAGCATCTTGGCTTTTTATGTCCTTGTTGGACGAAGCATAATACTTTATAAATTTTTGAAAATTTTCTAAGTATTACTCAGTTGTGCAATTTTAACTTATTTACTTATGTGCGATCATGTATACCCTATATGCCCCCCAAGTGATCAAGGAGGTCAATCCTTGGTCACTTGCCAAATAACCAGACTCGCTTGAGCTAACACAGCTGCTCGAATATTGTATCATATAGCAGTATACTTAGAATTTTGTTTAAGAATCACACATGTCAAGTAATACTTGTTTAATAACAAAATTGGCAATAATGAGTGTGTCAATCACACTCTCTAGTATATACCTTGTAATACAATGGACGAAACATGTCTATTGAATTTAGAAATTCTACAAGCAATGCAAGTTTTTTAAGAAAAAACATAAATAATTGAATTAAACTAGGTTATTGGTAATTTATTAAGGGAAAAACGTGCCTAATAACCATATAACTAAAAAAAAATTCTGAGTAATAATTAGTAGTAAAAAAATGGGCAATACGTGCCTTACAACCAAAAATAAACAATTGGTTAGTAATCATTCCTTTACAATTATAATGGATCTATAATAATGCTTGTCGGAGTAAGTGGGCAAAGTGTGCCTTTCGACCAGTATCATTGATAATATTTCCACAACCAGTATCTTGCAATTAGTTCACCATTCAGTCGAGCAAGTTTGTAGTTTCTTGGTTGCAATACTTCTACAATCTGATATGGTCCTTCACAATTGGGTCCCAAAACTCCTATTGCAAGATCCCTAGTTTTTGGGACACTTATCGAAATACTAGATCTCCAGGGGCAAACTTCATGTTCTTGACTCAAGAGTTGAAGTATTTGGCTACTTTTTGCAAGTAAGCAGCCACTCGTAATTGTGATTTTCCTCTTTGAGGTCTGAGCAGTAGTTCAATATGACTATAATACTTCCAGAAAAATATCCGACCAATTGCCTTTGGCTGGTTCGAGACGCTTTTTCATTGTGTCATTTAAGGTTTTGTTGACAACTTCTACTTGTCTGTTTGCTTGGGGATGAGCAACTGTAGAAAATATTTTAGTGATACCATGCCTTATACAAAAGTCTGTAAATATGTCGCTGTCAAAATGAGTGCCATTATCTGAAACAATCTTCTTTGGTAGCCCATATCTACATATGATGTTTTTTACTACGCAATCGAGCACCTTGTTGGAAGTAATCGTAGTCAGTGATTCTGCTTCAATCCACTTTATAAAGTAATCCACTGCAACCACCACAAATTTCACTCCTCCCTTTCATGTTGGGAGTTGCCCAATCAAATCAATGCCCCATATTGAGAAGGGTCATGGGCTCTGCGTTTGTTTAAGTTCATTAGGAGCAACTCGAAGGGATTTTGGATAATCTTTGACACTTATCGCATTTTTGGATGTACTCTATGGAATCTTCATTCATCGTCGGCCAAAAATATCCTTGTCTCGGTATCTTCTTGGCTAGACTTTTCCCCCTGCATGAATTCCACAGAATCCTTCGTGCACTTCTATCATTAGCAGTTCGACTTCTGTTTTAGTAACATGTCGGAGCAAAGGCATAGTATATCCTCTTCTATACATTACTCCATCAATAATCATGTACCTAGCAGCTTTCCTTGATATTCTTTGAGCTTCATTTATGTCTTGAGGCAATATTCCATGCTCCAAGAATGTGGCAATATGAGTCATCCATGAGGGGGTATTATCGAGCAGTAGTGTTCGCTCCCTTTCGTTAATACTTTGTTGGGCTAGGTGCTCAACTGGTACTACATTTAGGGTGTCTCCATCCTTGGCACTTGTGAGTTTTTCTAGGGCATTTGCACTAGAATTCTGGTCACGGGGCACTTGTTGAATGGTAAATTTTTTTAATTGTGCCAGGAGATCTTTTGCTTTCTGAGGTAGGATACCATTTTTAGTCCTCGAGCCTGGTATTCCCCCAACACCTAATTCACGACCAGCTGTGAATCACTATATATGTATGCCACCACTACTTTAACATATCTAGCAAGTCGTAATCCTGCTAGTAAAGCTTCATACCCTGCCTCATTGTTTCAGGCACTTAAGTTGAACCTTAGCGCGCAGTGAATACGATGTCCCTCAGGTGTGATAAGAATAAGTCCATCTCCAGAATTATGCTCATTAAAGGATCCATCTACAAACAACCTCCATACGTGCCAGTTATCTTCGTTTTCTTCAGTCTCCTTTGCTTTCTCATCATCTTCTGGTATTCCAGTGCATTCGACAATAAAGTCTGCTAAAGTTTTCCCTTCAATAGTAGCCCTTGGCTGGTAGGCAATTTTGTACTAGCCGAGCTTGACAACCCACTTAAGTAATTGACTAGATGCCTCTGGTTTTTGCATAACTCTCCTGAGAGGTTGATCGGTTAAAACAGTGATTGGACGAGCCTTAAAGTAGGGGCTTAATTTCCTTGCTACAAGCAACAAACAATAAGCTAGTTTTTTCAATTAATGGGTATCATGATTCTGCTCCGACCAGCCTTTTGCTTATGTAATGCATTGGATGTTGGATCTTATATGTTTCTTGGATCAAGGCTACACTAACAGTGTGTTAAGTAACTGCTAGATCCTTAAGGATGGCAAAGCATTCTGATAGTTGCTTCACATGCCCCCCTCCAGCATCTTTTGGCTTTACCAGCATGTCGTCAACGTAGACCTCCATGTTTTCTCCTATTTGGTCTCTGAACATCATATTTACTAGTTGCTGGTATGTCGCGCCAATGTTTTTTAGACCAAAAGGAATTACTTTGTAACAGTACAAGCCTACATCAGTTCTAAAACTGGTATGTTCCTCATCGGGTGAGTGCATATTGATCTGATTATACCATGAGTAAGCATCCATAAATGTGAGGACTTCATGCCCTGCAGTGGCATCGACTAGCTGGTCCATTCTTAGTAGGGGGAGCAATCATTTGGGCATGCCTTGTTTAGATCAGTAAAATCTACACAAGTCCTCCATATGCCATTGGGTTTTGGTACTAGGACGGAATTAGAAACCCACTCGAGGTAGAAGGCCTCTCTTATAAATCCATTTTCTTGTAGCCTTTGGACTTCTTCTTTTAAGGCATTTGACCTTTCTTTATAAAGCAGTCTCATTTTCTGTTGTACAGGCTTAAAGGTTTCTCTGTTTATATTTAGAGCATGGCTGATAACTGTGGGGCTTATGCCAAACATGTCCTTGTGCGACCAAGCGAACACATATTGATTATTCCTTAGGAAGTTTACAAGTTTAGACTTGACTTCCTTTGCTAAACTTCTTCAAATCTTGGCTGTCTTTGTTGGCTCGTCTTGGTCAAGTGGGACTTCCTCTAGGTCTTCAATTGGTCCCACCTCTATATCAAAGTCCCCAAAGTAAGGATCAATATCTTCTCCTTCGCTTTGGCCAATTCCCTATTTGGAGCTGCTCGCCTTTTCTGAGGAGCTAATACTTTGTTGATCAATGGTGCTTATTCCCATTTTTTATGTTGGCTTACTAATCGTTGGTCCATCAAATATCATGTTGGTCATGGAGAAGCCTTTCTTAGCAGTTGTAATGGAGGAATTATAGCACTCTCGAGCGTCTCTCTAGTTTCCTTTTGTACATACAATTTTGGTGTTGGTAGGAAACTTCATCATGAGAAGAAACACAGATGTTATGGCATTCCTTTTGTACATACGATTTTGGTGTTGGTAGGAAACAAGTCAATCAGGATCAGCCTTCCTAAGATGGCATTGAAAGCCAAGGGAATATCGACCACAAAAAATGTTGCCATAATCGCGTCGTTTGCATGTGCAGTTCCCACTGTTACTGCTAACTTGATTGTTCCTGCTAGAGTCGTCCCTTCTCCAGTAAAACCATACAAAGTTTGTGTACACGGTTCTAGGTCCAGAATAGATAACATCATTTTTTCAAGGGTTGTTTTGAAAAGGATGTTTACTGATGAACCATGATCTATTATCGTCTGTGCTATGATCATGATGGAAATTTGGGCCTCAATTACCAAAGGATCATTATGCAGGAATCTAATGTGTACAACGTCATCCTCGATATATATTATTGGCTTACATTCATAGCAAGGAATTTTTGGAGTACGCTCCTCGACTGCCAGTACTTCATTCACTAGTTTGTAGAGAAGTGTCCGAGCATAGCGTTCTAAGGCTTTTCTACTTTTGCCTGCCAGGTGCGGTCCTCCGCATATCATGTCTAGCCAACCAGCTACTGGAGCTGGCTGTAATGGTTGAGCTGGTGCATCCGCATTGGGCGTATGAGCTTGGTTTTGATCAACAAGGCATCGAACATATCTTCCCATGGCCTGATGGTTTTGGCGGATGAGAAATTCGATTTCGTCCTTAAGTTGGTTACCCTCGTTGGTGTCATGTCCGTAGTCGTTATGGAAACAACTTCGTGTCTTTTTTACTTATGTCTTTCCTTATGAGATTAGGCTTCCTATAAGTCACCTCAGTTTATGTAGCTTGAAAGACTTTTGTTCATGACCCCAAGAGCGTAGAGTAGGTGGTAAACGAGGATTGTACTTTAGTGGCTTATCATTGGTTTTGGGCCTTTTGTTGTTGTTATTATTGCCACTGTTTGAGTTGTTGTTTTGCTTACCACTTCTTTGTCCATTTTTATTTCCATTACTATTACCATTGGTTGTCTAGTTATGGTTCTGGTTTGGAGCTCCATTATCATTGGCTGGAGCGGCAATTGCTTGATTAGCTTGATCTGCTCTTCTAATGGCCTCTTCTAGTTTAATGAACTCATCTGCTCAATCTAAGAACTCCCTTGTTGAGTAGACGGTTTTTCTCCTTAGGTCATTCCATAGGGGACCCAATACTTGGATTCCAGCCATGATGGTCATCAGCTTTCCAACGTCGTTGACCATCTTTGATCGGGCAGCCTCTTGCATGAACCTCTACACATAGTCCATCAGAGGCTCATTCGTCCCTTGCTTAATGTCAACAAGGTCGTTAAGTTCAACCGGTGGGATACGAGTAGCAAAGAATTATGAGTTAAATAGCCTCACAAATGTATCTCTGGATGTAATGGTTCCTGACTCTAGTTTGAAGAACCATTGTTGAGCGAAATCGACTAAAGTAGCTGGAAAGATCTGACAACAGACGTCATCTGTAACCCCTTGGAGGTCTGCTTGTATCTCTAAATTGTTAACATGTGAGACGGGATCTTCCCTTCTAGTATACTTCTTCCAAGTTGGCATCTTGAACTTGGGTGGTACTATCAAGGCATTGATCCGATCAAAGAAATGAGACCCTTTCCTCATTTCCAGGTCGATGTCAGTGAGATTAGGGGCTGTTAGATCTCATACCATTTGAGTAAGAGCATCTAATTAAGCCTGGATTGTAGGAGAAACTAGTGGCACAGCAGCTGGTGCTGTAATTGGGATTGCAGTAGCACCTACTTGTGGTCCATGCGAGATTATCGGTGCAACGGGTCTGACAACATTGGACGTGTTGCCTTTCGTAAGCTGATTAAGGACATCGCGGAGGTGAGGCTATCTATTTCCTAGCCTATTAAAGACACTTCCCCCTCTTGGTCGCCGCCTAGCATTTTGACTACCTGGTCGAGGAGGACCAGGAGGTGGTCTTGCAGGACAGTTTGTCGACTCTTGCTGCCTTGGTGGGACAAAATGTCCTTCAGGTTGTACATTATCCCTAGTTGGGATATCTTGAGGCCCAGGTGGCCTTGGTGCAGCAAACTGCCATCTTGGATTTTCATCTTGTCGGTGGTCATTATACTACTGATGGTCACGGGGTTGGTAGTATCGACTATCCCCTTCATCATCATCATAACCTTTCTATAAAATATTTGATAACTACTGTTGGCCTCTTGGTCATTTCTCATTCTGTTTCTTCTATGATAATGACAATAGTTGTGTCCAGCATAGTGAGGTGGCTGGCCTCGATTCTGACTAGCAGGTCTCTCATTCCTTAGTTTTCAGAATTGAGGGCCATCTTTAGATTTTGGGGGCTACCCAGCTCTCGAGGCTGCTTGCCTAGGGTGCAGCTCTTCTCCTAAGTCCACATGGGGCTCATCATGCCCGAATGTGGTCGCTGAAGGCAGGTTTCTAGGAGGAGGAAATTGATGAGCATGGCGTATAGGAGGGATCTGACTGCTCAAGGGGTGGTCAGGATGGGAAGCATTAGGGTTCCCCCTTGTGGCTCTTGACTCTGGCTTCTAGTTGTGATAGCCATTGCTTCAGATGGATCTAATAAAATAGGATCTTGAGTTCAATTCTCAATGAAAGCACCAAAATGTTGACCAGCGTTTTGGTCAATGACATTGAGTCAATATATATGACAAAATAAGAATTAAATGAACTGAAATCATGTAAAACGACACAAAGAATTTTATAGAAGTTCATCCCCGAGAGTTGGTAATGACCTACGCCACTTGCACTTTTATTATTCAAATAAGTCTCAAACTCAAGATCAAGAAGAAACAAGATTCAACTTAGTTTCTTAAGCTGAGAAAAGAATACAATTCGAAGGGAAATTTATGTAAAGTGCGTACAAAAGAAATCTCTAGCATTTTCCCCTGTAACTTTCTCTTAGAGTTAATGATTTAATGAAATCCATATTTATAGAGAGTCTTTGTGGGCTAATATGTTGGAAAAAACATTCAGAGCACGCAACGAAATTGGCATGGTGAGCCCATTGTTATAAGAACAACAACAATAAAAAAAAATCATTAATCATATAAACAGTTAATATGACTAAGAAAACAATCCAGAAACATTAACATACAATATTATTAATCATGCAACAAATATATAAATATACAATATATTTATATATAACATATAAACACAAAAATTGAAGAACATATACAATTACCTCTTGAAGCCTATCAAGTGTCCTTGAGTCTTTTCGTATATTTTTCGATCTTCCTATCCAAAGCTTTAATTCTTCAAACTACGATCTTCTGGATTGTTCTCTACACCTCAAGATGTGTGCGGGCACATAGAGAACATGGGTTTGTATTTTTAGGAATCACAAGTATTTCTCAACACATGAGAACTTGGATTATGACCTGAGAATGGCTAGAATAAAGAAGAAGAAAAAAAGAGTTTTAGGCTAACAAAAATTCTAAGAACTTTTAAGAATTGTATATCATATGTGTACTGTATTGTGTTCTCTCCTTTTCTCTTTATTCTCTATCATATATATAGAGATATTTCTATTACCTTATTATTCCTAATAATAATAGTAATATTATAAAATATCATAATGATGATAGGATTTGATTTAGGTAAATATCTAACTTACCAAATTTGAAAAACAAATATAAAATTATTAAATAATTAAATTAATAAAATAAAAAATACACTGATACAATATCAGTATATGTGGTACATGCATGGCACAGTCTTTGGATTGTGTCATGTGTGACCCACTATTCCATTTTCAGGGATTTTGCATTTTTCTTTTATTTAATTAGTTAATTAAAATCAATCTCCCACAAAATAAGGTATTTATCTTTTTAAGGAAAAAGATGACAACCATATTTCAAAATTTAAATTTTAAAATCAAAATTCAAAATCAAATTGATGATCATCATTATCATCATCTTTTAAAATTAAATAAATCAAAAACTATTTTTGACTTACCAATTTTATTTTCTCACACTCAAATAAAATAATTAATTTATTCATTTATATATATGAAATTTGAAATTTACATATTTAAATTAATAAATATATTTTTCAAAAATTAATAATTAATTCCAAATTAATTATTCAACCTCAATTATCACATAATTGCATACTTGACCCGAAGAATAAAATTCTTCTCAAATTCCCAAAATACAGTTATACCCTTGTATCAACTCTTACCTTGATATGGTGTTGATAGAGCCACCCTAGGGACCTATGGACCTATAATATCAAGCTCCAATAAATATTACCTTATTAATCAAAGTTCTTTGAGTAAATAATCATATTTATTAATCTCATGATTACTCCACTATAAATATGAGATTGAACTCTTGATAATTATAGACTTATATTTACTGAGTTTTATTTAAGAATAAAGTGTCCATTAATATAACCATTACATACAGTGTTAGTCCTCTATTAATGGTTTATAATTAAAAGGGAATAAAATTATAGTTTTACCCTTTTAGTTATATCTTGTTCCTAGAGTACCATTGACTTTACTAGTGAAGGTTGTGTCACAACAAGTTTGCGACGTGAGCACTCATAACTTTTTCAGTTCCAAAAACCAACCAATTAGTTAACCATTATTCAATCTATAAGAAGGTATAGATTCCATATCTATTAAACTACGTCCTCAACCATATATATCATTGAGTCCCCAAAAAAATTGTTCTTAGCCCTATCATTCTGACAAACCTTAATGCATGAATCAAAGGATCATATGACATATGTAGGAGTTCATAGCAACCTCAGGATTAAGATCATCATGTATATGATCGTCATTTGATGTGTTTGATTAATGCTATGAAATGGTGTTTAAAAAAGTATTAATAAATCACATCTGGTCCAGTTCTACATACTCTCACCATGCAAAGTACCTCCACTAAAGTGTCCTACTACACTAGTAACCCCGATCTAGGTCACATGTATTCATCATACTAGTGAACTGTACTAGCAGTAATTAATCTAAAGATTCCATAACTTTATTTTACTGCAAACTGTTTTAAGTTTATTATCCTAATCTCGACCATCTCATACCAATATGAGATTAAGACCACATAGATAAATTTTGGAATTTTTTGATATTTACTTAATATTATCAATATAATATTGGAAATAGTCTATATATATAATAATTCAATTCAATTATTTATTTCATTTATACCATTTGTCAACTACAATTGCTTTAAGGGCACTATTCCCAACACTATGGGCCCTTACAAACAAATCTAGGTCCTACACGTGTAGGTGTGGGATCAGTACATTCAGTTACAGATTCAAATAACATGGGAATAATACAATTTAAATATCAGTTACATAAATATCTTGGGATATTTGATGGTGCCTCGTGAAATGCAGATCTTTGGGTAAAAGTGTCCTACTCATTAAGCAAGTCTTGCACTCCGAGCAACTTCATGGGATGGTACTAGCCTGCTCCATCATTGAGCATGTTACTTGAGCTTTGCTAAATAAGTTTTTATTCTGATGTAGCCCTCTTGAGCAACTACTCCTTCCGACCAGCTCTCTGAATTTAATGCGGTGTAATGCCACGTGTCTCTTTCTTAGAAGCCACGTCATCAAGTCAAAATTGGGTTAAACATACACTATGTGAAATGCACTAAGTGTTCATACCTAGCTTGTATTTAACACTTATCTTTTGTATTTAACCAATCATGACAGATATTACCTTATAGAGCATAATACAGAGAAAGGTCAGGTTCTTTTCGCTCTTCGTTCGGTAAATCCGCTTGGTTTGGTAAAATTGAACTATACTGATAAGAATTGGAAAACCAAGTATTGTATTTTGAAGGGGAATCTATTTGGGTCAAGTGACAGTGTTGTCCCCGCATCATGGAGGTCTTAAGTGAATGTTGAATCTAGTTACTTTTTTATTCTTCTCTTTTTGAATATGTGATTCTCCTCTAAACACTAACCAACTGTTGCATTTAATGCAGATAAGGAGTTCAACAAACCCTCGCTTGGGGGACTTTGGTCTGAGGAGCACGTGTAAGACTTGCTTCTTATTCTTGCCGTAGCTAGGGATCATTGAAAGCTACTTGTTAAGATTAAGTCGTGTACATGAAAGTTGTGGAGAGGAGTAGATAATCGTTAAGGCGGTATTTTTCACTCAATACTATTAAACCCACCTGCATTGTATACACGACTTGTGTACCTCTCTACAAAAATACTATGAGCATGGGCGCTCCGAGCACCACAAGCTTAAAACTATGCATGCCAATGTTGAGACCAAACTCAAGAATGGCAAGTCTAAATATCTTGAGCTATACGAGAAACTTGACAACATTTCCATCAGCACTGCTATCAAGACCAAAGGATAGACGATGTAGTATAAGGAAGGTTGCCACACTGAGTGGGATGTTGATGGAGAAATTTCTTTTCACCAGAAGTATATTGCTAAAGAGGAGAGAGAAAATCAGATGGCCATTGATGCTTAGGCTGGTGTCCTTGATGTGACAGCTACGAATGATGTTTTTTTCCCTTAAAGAGTTTTGAAGCTCCCAACAACTTCGAGGATGATCATAGTGGCTCTCTTGCTCCATAGTAGCGCTCTAGATTCTAGAATTTGGTTCACAAGTGTTAACATTACTAGGGCTTTATTTTCTTTTCTATTTACAAACATTACCTCTTAGGAGTCAAGCATTTTTACTTAACGGTGTTTTGATATACGAACGTCCCCTTAGCGGTTGCGCTTCTTGATTAATTCGTCTTTTCATTATCATGCATTTTGATGTATAAACATTGCCCTAGTAGCGATATGTGTAACGTCCCAAATTACCTAATAAGGTTTAGGGCCTTGGCTAGGGGGAAAGGATGGAAAATTATGAATTTTTTTTTGCGTATATGTTATTTATGTGTGAGACCACATTATTATGTGGATATATTTGGGTTACTCGGCACAAGGCGATCCTAGAGAGCAAGTTAGCAGGAAAGTCACAACGGGATCAAATACCCGACTCGGGTGAGTCAATGGGTATTTTGGGTATTTAGTTCATGACCGGTTTATCGGGTAATGGGAATAAATATTTGAAGATATATTCGGAGTTAGTGAGATTAGGAGGGAATTTCAGGGATTTTGACTATTTTACCCTCGGGTACGTTTTTGGGTACCCCAAGCCCCGAGATATACGTAGAGTTACTTCAACTCTAAGTGACCTCAAAAAACACAAAACACTCAGCAGCCTTAGAACTCTCATCAGCTCTCCCTCTCTCTCCCCCCCAACCTTTCCCTCGCTCTATCTCTATTTTAGGTGTGAATTTCTTGAGGAAAACTAATGGAATTCATGGAAATTGAAGGCTTGAATCTAGGGTTGGATTGGTTGCAGCTAGAAGATCATTAAACACAGCTAAGGTAAGCAGCAATCCCTGATTTTACTGAATTCTGTTTTGGTTTTTCTAGTGTTCTTGAGTTATGAGGCTCAAGGGGTTGATTATGAGTTTTGGAGAGTTTTTGGTCAAGTTTTAGGTTGTGTTTTGTTTCTGGTAATATGTTGATGTTGTTGTGGGGTTGAATTATGCTTTTGGGAATAGATTAGGATGATTTTGAGTAAGATTTGTCTTGAGGAAAAAGTTGGAAATCTGGATTCGTAAGGACGCGCTATGACCCTGTTCTTAGGGCGCCGCGGCCCGCGTGCACCTAGGGCCCAGGGGATTCGGTTTCATAGAGGCGCACTGCGAACTAGCAAGTCTAAATTGCGGGACGTGTCCCAGGAAATGTAGGGGCTGGGAGCCTCTCTGATATGAGGTTTGCCACGACCCATTAGGGGGCACCGCAGCGCGCATAGGCAGATATGTCCATAATGGGTTTTGAGTGACGGGAACTCAAACCCAAGTGCTCGAGATTGATTCTACTATCTGATTTAGTAGAATTCGACGTCCTAGAGGCTAGGACTCAGTCTGGAAGCCTTTATTCGCTCGTTATTGATGAGATTTTATATTATGGTTGTGATTAGGTTACCGCTAAGGCTCAGAACCGGGATCGTGATCGAGGGTCATTCTTATTATACATTGCACTCAGACTTGAGGTAAAAAAATTGTGCCCAGTACATGTTAAAAGTGATTATCTACGTGATTAGGGCTCAACCCCGTCAAGGAACATAGTTATCACTATGTTTGAATTTTAAATTGTTGAGATATATGAGTAATATGTATGCATACTTGTATTATCTGAAGTATGCTTATTTGTATCGGGTAATTTGTATCTGGTTATCTGTTTACCTTGTTAATTGTTTATCTGGTTGTTTAAATATTTGATTAAAGCATTGACTTATTAGTCAAGGGTGGCAATAGCGCACTGTGCGTTGGTTGAGAGGCTTAGGCCTAATCAGGGACGTACTATTACGTTGGCCAACCCCATGGTCATTGGAAAAGAACAAAGCGCTTGCCTAGCTCTATGGCTAGTTTCTCAGAGCTAGGGCACAAGGCCCCGGGTGACTCTATGGTCACATAGCTAGGGCATAGGTCCCCAGATTGACTCTATGGTCATCTATTTAGCGCAAAGGGCCCCTGGTTGACTTTATGGTCATCTATTCAGGGAAGCAGGCCCCAGAATGGTCCTATAATCATTTATTTGTAATTATATGCGTGCATGAGTAGGTTATTACTATTGGACAGTCTAGATATACCTCTTGAATTTGTATTTATTGTTCATACATTTGTTTAAGATTTCTAGTTGAGCCTTGACTCACGGGTGCTATGTGGTACAAGTAAGGGGAAGGGGAAATTGGACCAGCCATGAGTTGGAGAGCTTCGGTGGCGGCGTGTATATATGCAGCTGCTCAACCACCATGGCCGAGGATATCTTGGAGGAGCTAGGATTGTAGCCCTTATTTTGTTGCCTAGGTCAGCTTGGATTTTGTTTTGGACTCTTATATAACCCTTTTAAAGGTTAGTTTATGTATTTTTGGGATCCCATGTGTATACTAAACTTTTAAATGAAAATTCAACATTTCTCTTGACCAAAAATTTAACCCTAACCCTTGTCACTAACCTTAGTTACATGTTTATAACCAAGGGACTTGATTAGCAAGTCTGGCACTATTTAAAGTACACATGGTAACAGTTCTGGATTAGGAGGACGTTACAACTTCGTATCATAGCTACCAAGGTTTAACGGTTCATAAAGACTGGTCGGGCGTGTACACTCAACAATAAAGACAAGCTTGACTCAGGGTTTGGTAACTACTTATGTGATTAAGTGCTTAACTGTTTAAATAAACGTATACGCCTTATCTGCATGCCTTATTAGGGAGCATGGGATAATTTGATAGGGCCTGGCCCTTGACTGTTGCATGAATGATAAAGATATGCTTATTAGCATTATTATTGCTTGTGAATGCAAGGGAACCGCATATTTGCATTGTTATATGGACATGTAGGTCAGGACGCGCTTATCAGCGTTGTGACGAGCTTAGTGATGACCTCAAGGCCACAAAGGCAAAGATGGAGGCTGAAGCTGAACAACTAAAGGCCAAGACATCCGAGCTCGAGAAGTTAAATTCCCAGTTCGTGGAGCTTGAGAAGGTGAACGCCCGGGTCACGGAGCTTGAGAAGATCAATTCCAAGCTTGAGGAGGAGAAGGCTGCCACTTTCGAGATTATGGAGGGCAAAAAGGCTCGTCTCCTTGCAGAATTTAAGGAGAAGAAGGATCGGGCGGTCAACCTGGCTATGTATAGGATCTGGGCCTGTAATGTCGACCTCAATACCAGCTTCTTAGGCTCTTTCGAGGCAGAACTAGTGGCCAAGTGGCAAGCTCGGCTCGGTGAGGAGGAGGCTGCTCGGGAGGAGGTAGAGAGAGCTAAGGAGGATGCTGAGAAGGCCAAGGAGGATGCTCCTCCCTCCTAAATCTCTACCTGGGGCTGCATCCCTTCAAATTTTTTGTAATAGTTCTTTTTTATCTTCTGCTTTTTATGCCCCTGGGGCTAAGACAATTTATAGATCGTGAAAGAGCTATTTTCTTATGATATTTATGATACCATATTTGACTTTACTTTACTATTTTTTCTTTACATTTCTTAGGTCGCAATTTATATTAAATTGTCCTTATGTCTGTTTATTCATACACACATGCGGTGGATTTTTAAGCTCGAGCTTCAATGCATTCATGCATAGTTTGCACAATATATCCGAATCTGATCTCGTTATTTTTCAAGGTCGAAAATTACTTTTACCATGCACCCGAAAGTATTTCTATGGCGTGTAACGTAAGTGGTTTAGTTATATCTTGCTTTTTTAGTTACTTTTCCTCGTCCTTGGGTAGTTCCCCAAGGTTATGAGGTCGAAACTATCTTTTCGCATGATATTCCAGCCTGGATTTCGACGTAGACTAAAGTCGGTTGTCTTCCAACTTACTGTCAATTAGTTTTAGCTGGTTCATTCCAAACCTATCCAGGTCGTGTTTAGTTTGTAATCCATACACTTTTATTCACGTATTTTGTTACATCCAAACACTTATTTTTCCATAATTTGGTTATATCCAAGCATTTTATTTTTAATAATTTGGTTGTCTCCAAACTATCTTATATCACGTATTTGGTTATATCCAAACACTTTATTTTTAATAATTTGGTTATCTCCAAACTATCTTAGCTCGCATATTTGGTTATATCCAAACACTTTATTTTTAATAATTTGGTTATCTCCAAACTATCTTAGCTCGCGTATTTGGTTATATCCAAATACTTTATTTTTAATAATTCGCTATTTCATTTTTTCAAGCTGTTGGTATATGTACCACTAATGCCCCCTTAATATCCTATGAGTGTGACCATAGGTTATAAAATTAAGAGAGTTTGCAACAAAAAAAAATAGCATATTGAAACGAAATTGAGCTTTATTTATTAATAGGAACGTAGTACATATAAACATGGTTATAGGTGACATCATTCCTACACTATTGATAGTAAGGTCGTAGATGTTCGCCATTCCATGCTCGTGGTACCAAACTCCCATTCAATCTGGCCAACTTGTAGACACTAGGACGGATGACTGATTCGATGTGATAAGGTCCTTCCCAATTAGGCCCGAGCATGCCCGCAGCTGGATCCCGTGTTGCCAAGAACACACGCCTCAGCACCAAATCTCCCACATCGAATTTTCTATCTCGAACTCTTTTATTGAAATACCGGTAGCTCGTTGTTGGTATGCAACATTTTTTAGCTGAGCTTCGTCCCTTCTTTCTTCAATCAGGTCCAGATTTACTTCGAGCTAGGATTGGTTCGAGGCTTGGTGATAAGCGTGGGCACGAATTGTGGGTATTTCGACCTTGATTGGCAGCATAGCCTCGCATCCATATGCTAGAGAAAAGAGGGTATGTCCCGTTGAAGTACGAGTTGTGGTTCGATATGCCCACAAAACTTGGGGCAATTCTTCAAGCCATTTCCCTTTTGCTTCTTCCAACTTTTTCTTCAGAGAACTTTTTAGGGTTTTGTTTACAGCTTCGACCTGGCCATTCGCTTACGGATGGGCCAGAGAGGAGAAGCTCTTTATTGTCCCATTTTTCTCGCAAAAGTTGGTAAACAAATCACTATCGAATTGAGTACCGTTATCGGACACAATCTTCCTTGGCACCCCATATCGACATATGATGTTCTTTACCACGAAGTCCAAGACTTTTTTCGAGGTAATTGTCGCTAGAGGCTTGGCCTTGGTCAACTTCATAAAGTAATCTATTGCGACTACTGTGTATTTGACTCTGCCTTTGCCAGTTGGCAGCGAGCCTATGAGGTCGATTCCCCAGACTGCAAATGGCCATGGGAAGGTCATCATAGTTAGTTTGGAAGGTGGAGCTTGAGGAATTGTGGCAAATCGTTGACACTTGTCGCATTTCTTGACGTAATCAAACGAATATGCTTTGATAGTAGGCCAGAAATATCCTTGGCGTATGATTTTCTTGGATAGGATATGCCCCCCAATGTGGTCTCCACAGAATCCTTCATGAATTTCTTCCATGATCTTCTTAGCCTCGGGTGGTGTCACACATCGGAGTAATGGCATGCAGTATCCTCTTCTATATAGCCTTCCCTCCACAACGGTGTACCTGGGGATCTGATACATCAATTTTTGAGCCTTGGTCCGTTCTTCTGGGAGAATGCTGGTCTCAAGGAACCTAATTATCGAGGTCATCTAGGTCGGCTCGGAGTTTATCATGCACACATCTTCCTGTTCACGCTCGGTTATACTAGGTGTCGATAGATGTTCGATTGGTACGATATTTAGTTCATTGACCTTGGTGGACGTGGCGAGCCTGGCTAAGGCATCTGCATTTAAATTTTTCTCTCAGGGGAACCTGTTCTATCGTGTAAAATTTGAATTTCTCGAGGGTTGCCTTCGATTTTTCTAAATATGCAGTCATTCTTGTACCGCGAGCCTGGTATTCCCCTAAGATTTGGTTAACAACCAACTGGGAGTCACTGTAGCAATGTACCGCCTTAGGCTTAAGTTCCTTGGCTATTCGAAGTCCTACCAGTACAGCTTCGTACTCAGCCTCGTTATTTGACACTCCGAAGTCAATTCTCAAAGTAGAGTGAAATCGACTTCCTGTTGGGGTGATCAGTATTATTCCTACCCCGACCCATTTTCATTGGAAGACCCATCAACATAAAGTTTCCACAGCTCGCGGGCTGGGATTATCACTTCATCATTAGTCACTCCAGTGCCTTCCACTATGAAGTCTGCCAGGGCCTTTCCTCTTATGGTTGTCCTCGGATGGTAGGTGATCTCGAATTTTCCAATTTCAACAGCCCATTTTAGTAATCGGCCCCACGCTTCTAGCTTAGACAAGACTTGTCTTAGTGGTTGATCGGTCAGCACATGAATGGGGTGCGCCTGGAAATAGGGTCAGAGCTTTCGAGATGAGTGAATTAGGCTGAGAGCCAGCTTCTCCATTAAGGGATATCTTGATTCTGCCCCCAGTAACCTTTTGTTGACATAGTAAACAGGCTTCTGCACCTTCTGTTCTTCTCGGATGAGCACAGCGCTAATGGCGTGCTCGGTCGTAGCAAGATATAGGAACAAAATTTCCCCCGTGATGGGTTTCGACAAGATGGGAGGCTCCGCGAGGTGCTTCTTGAGCTCCTGAAAAGCTAACTCTCATTCTTCTGTCCACTCAAATTTTTTGCCTCCCCTCAAAAGCTTGAAAAATGGAAGACAACGATATGTAGATTTCGAGATAAACCTACTTAGTGCCGCCATCCGCCCAGTCAAACTTTGGACATCCTTATGTTTTTACGGTGAGGGCATATCAATTGAAGCCTGGATCTTGTATAGATTAGCTTCTATTCCCCGTGCGTTTACAATGAAGCCTAGGAACTTTCCTGACGACACTCCGAAAGAGCACTTATGGGGGTTGAGTTTCATGTCATACTTCCGTAACACGGCAAAGCACTCCTCAAGGTCGTCCACATGGTTACTGTTATGTTTAGATTTAACCAACATATCATCAACATAAACTTCCATGTTGTTACCTATCTGCTCGGAGAACATCATGTTTACGAGTCGTTGGTAAGTGGCTCCAACATTCTTTAGTCCGAAAGACATGACATTGTAGCAATATAGTCCTTTGTCTGTCAAAAAAATCGTATGCTCTTCATCTGGGGCATGCATGGCGATCTGGTTATATCCAGAATAAGCGTCCATGAATGACATAAGTCCATGCCCAGTTGTGGCATCTACGAGCTGGTTGATTTGAGGTAGGGGGAAGCAGTCCTTTGGACATGCCTTATTGAGGTCTGAGTAATCAATACAGGTCCGCCATGTCCCATTAGGTTTCAGGACTAGCACTGGATTGGCGACCCAATCGGGGTAGAAGGCATCTCGAATGAATCGGCTTGCCTTCAACCTATCGACCTCTTCTTTTAAGGCCTTCTTCCTGTCGTCATCCAGGAGTCTTCGCTTTTGTTTCTTCGGGGAAATGCTTTTGTCAATATTTAGAGCATGACTTACCACATTCGGATTTATCCCTACCATATCTGAATGTGACCATGCAAAAACATCCTGGTTCTTTTTCAAAAAGCAAATTAATTGCTATTTTGTTTCTTCTGGAAGGTTTTTCCCTACCTTCACTATCTTCGGGGGGTCTACTTCTTTGAGCCTGACCTCTTCGAGCTCTTCTAATGGCTCGAGGACAGTTCTTTCCTCTATTCTTGGATCAATTTCTTCGTCTATCTCGAAGATTGTTCTGTCTTTGTTCTGAATTATGACAAGTGTTTGTGCGCTTGTCTGTTTCTTTCCACTAATTGAAATGCTATATCATTCCCTTCCTGCAAGCTGGTCTCCTTTCAGTGTCCTGATACCACTAGAAGTCGGGAACTTGATGGCCAAATGCCTTATAGACGAAACTGGCCCCAGCCCTACTAGGGCGGGTCTCTCGAGCAGCACGTCTTAGGCCGATGGTAGATCAACTACAATGAATTCCATCATCTTGGTTGTCGAGACCAGGTAGTCTCCCAAGGTTACAGGGAGTTCGATGGATCCCATACAGGCAATCCCTTCTCTTGAAAAGTCATACAATGTCGTTGCACAGACCTTTAGGTCACGAAGCGTGAGTCCCATCTTTTCTAAGGTGGCCTTATAGAGGATATTCACTGAGCTCCCATTATCTATCAGGACTCAGTGAACTCTCTTATTCGCTAGCTGAAGGGTGATGACCAGCGGGTCGTTGTGAGGAAACTGCACATGAGATGCGTCGTCCTCAGTAAAAGTTATAGGTTGGGATTCAACCCTTTGGTGTTTCGGAGCCCTGGGTTCAGGTTCGTAAGGGGACCCCTCACCTGTTTTCAGCTCATTCACGTATCTTTTTTGGGCGTTCCTGCCCAATCCTGCGAGATGAGGTCCCCCCGTGATGGTTACAACATCTTCTCCTGCCCTCTGACTGGTAGAAGCCTGATTAGAATTTTGGTTTCTTACATATTACCTAAAATATCCTCTTGAGATCAGGCCTTCTATCTCATCTTTTAGTTGCCTGCATTCATTGGTTGTATGTGCTGATATCCCTATGGAATCTGTAGTATTTACTAGAATATCTCTTTGCATTCTGGTTCCACATGGGGTCCGGACACCTGAAAGGGACCTGGTTTTCATTAGCCAGGTAGATATTCTCCCGAGACTCATTCAGCTCGATATACACTTTGTACATGGAGAAATATCTTTCCCCTTTCTTCTTCTTTCCCCCTTCCGCCTCGAGGTTACTCCCTTCAGTCTTCTATTTTTTTTTTGAAGGGTTGTCTGCAAAGGGCTTTGAGGCCGATGGGTCTGCCAAGGTCGAGGCAGAGTTTATGTTTGTCATTGTAGTTATGGGCTGAGAGGCAATATTCAGTGCAGACCTTGCCTCCTACACAATAACAAATCTTTGAGCTCGTCAATTGAACTCGGTTAAGGACCTCACAGGCTTTCTCTGCATATCTTCCCAGAGAGGGCATCCAGGCATTACCCCAGCTCAGACAGCCATCAAATGACCGTTGTCATCTACGACGAGCTCGAGCGACTTCCAAATTGAACCTTGTAAGGTAACTTTTCAATGTTTCGTTCGGCTGCTGCCGGACATTGCTTAAGGTAGACACCTCGGGCCTTATTCCGATCATGGCTCTAAATTGCTTCTTGAAATCTCTAGATAATTGATCCCAAGAAGCAATTGAATGCCCCTTATATCTATCAAACCAGTTTTTTGCTGGTCCTGTGAGCGAGGCTGGAAATAGCATGCACCTGAGCTCGTAGCCCACATTACTCGCTCTCATAATGGTATTAAACGTACTTAAGTGACTGTATGGATCAGAATTCCCATCAAACGGTGGGACATGAGGAATTCAAAACCATTGAGGAAATGTGGTACTGAAAATATGGGGGCAAAGGGTTCAAGTTCCTCATCAAACTCTTCGTCCCGATCCCATCCTCATTCATTTTGTAAGAGCCTGAACGCTCTTTTGAGTTAATCAATCCTTTCTTGGACTAGATCCACAAGGGGTTTGACCTGAAATTTGTTATCATTGATCACAATTCCAGCTTCGTACCTCCGCATGGGATTCTTGCGCCCATTTAGGTGATCCCTCAGGTCTGGGTTCGAGAGGTTATCATTACCCCGATTCTGGTTAAGGTTTTCCCATAAATCTGGGTGATCCCTTCGATTCCCAGTATTTCTGCGTCCCTGGTCATACATACTGATCGATTTGGTGTCTCTTGAGCCTTCGTTGGTATGGCTCGCTGCGCGGTTGTTTTGAGATGGGTTCCTTTCTGGTTTTCTCGTCTCAATAGTGTGAGACCGAGACAATTGGCTTCTCGTAGGCTGGGCACCTCTACATTCTCTAGCAGTCTCCCCATTCCCATGTTTCCGCCCAACTCGCCTTTCCCTATCACCCTGCGTCGGTTGCGTGTTTCTCCGAGGTTGTGAGGGAATCTTATCAGCGATGGTGGGTGCCTTATGGGTGATGGTGGATGCCATCCATTATGGGGCCTAGAAGGTCCTGAGTTTTCCTGTGTCGGTTCAGGAAGGTTCTGCGTGTTACCAGGATTTTGGGTTCGAGCTGTCGCGGGGGCTCGATTATTCCCAGTCTCGGCCGGTACCTCAGCAGTTGAGTTGACAGGAGCTCCAACTCAGGTATTTCTCCAAGGCCTTGAGGGAGCAGGTTGTTTTGCTGGTGGCGGAGGTTGCTCCGTTCTTTGTGTGGCAGCATTTTTGCGAGGTCGCCCACGAGACCTGCGTGGTGGAACATGAACATCTCGTAGAGGTGGAGCTTGGGTCTTAGGCAGAGGCGGGGGCTGAGCTGCCTGTGCCTCAGCAGCCAATCTGGCCAGCTCCTCGTTACGTTTCTTGGCCTCCACCAACTGCTTTCGCAATTGACAATTTTCAAGCTCCACAATAAGGACATATCACTCAGGGTTGTAATACATGTCCTCGTCGTCCCTGGGGGCCGGTGGTGCAGGTGGTCCTCATCTGGGTCTGAATTCATCATCAGCTGTTTCCCAGGGCGCCGGGGATAGTCAACTTCCTCTAGGATTTCCTCCTCAGGAATATTGGGATCATTCGCGGCCATAGTTGATTCAAGGAGGCTTCTTCGACTGAATAGACTCACGTACGTACTACTTAATGCTCTCAATGAAAGCACAAAATTGTTGATGCCGTTTTTCGTCAACTTAGATCGTAGAGCAATTAAACAACGTATAATATGAAGTGAATGAATAATGAAGAAAGACAAGAGGGTTTTTACGTGGTTCAGCAGTTAACTTTTCCCAGTCCACGAGTCTGTATTATTAAGGCTTAAAGATTTCTGGAAATTTTTCAGAGATGAATTACCCAGAGCTTATTCTTCAGCCAAAAGAAATCGATCCTTTACAAGTGGTCATTCTTCCTCTATTTATAGGGGAGGTTATAGAGTTCATTCCCACATATTTCGAGAAGATGTTCTATATATCAATTTAAATAATGACATTAAATGCAATATCTCCTACATATATGGAAATGTCCCATAAGAATCGAGAACGGATAACAGACTAAATAATATCCCTTAAATATTGGGATTATACAACAATAAATATGTTCATACATAATGGGTTATCCCAGATGACTCATCGTGTCTTCGAGATCAGCGATCGACCCTTTGGCTGTTGAGACTCATGGTATTGCTACAAGCTTATCATCCTTCTTCAGGACATGCTCAGAGCAGATAGACACTGCCGAAGCTATCACACTCGAGCTTGCACTTCCCAAGCTCGGACTGTTTAATCCGACGATCAATAACCGATGTATCTTAACGTCGTGTTATTTTGAACTCAGAAAGCGACCCAAGGTTACACATCTTTGAGGTCGTCATTTTACTTCGGAGATCTTACAGCTAGACCGTACAATGCATTCATACATTTCGAGCTCACACCTGACGAGTCCAGTTTTCGAGGTCATAACCTCTAGCCTCGAAATCTGGGTGTAACACTTAGGTTTTGTTGGTCATATGATGGACAAGTTGTGGCAATAGATGAGAACTTTGCTTTGTGGAATTGGAAGTGTTCTAATAGGTTTTTGAATTGAGTTCGAAGGGGAAAAATAGGGGTTTTTGGCTGGGTTTTAGGTGGGGTCGCGGCTCTGTTTTAGAGCGTCGCGACCCAAGCTTGATGAAGAAGCAGGGAGGTGTTGAAACGCCATAGGGCCGCAGCAAGGGGGAGAACTGGTCGCGGCGTGTGTTGAGGCTGGAGTTTGGCCGCCCTGTTTAGGGAGGGGGGCCGCGGCATGGGGGAAGGCTAACCGCGGCCCTTAGTGCCATTTTTGGCCAGAAATGTGTTTTCATCGTGGGAATCCAAACCTTAGGCCTCGGGATCGTTCCTACCACCTGGTTTAGTAGGATTCGATGTTCCGGAGGCTAGGTCTTGGTCCGAAAACCTTTTATTGATTGATTTTATTAATGGAATCCCATATTTGGTTATGACTAGGTGACCGCTAAGGAATTAAATGATTGATCGTTCTTAACGTATTTCTC
Organism: Humulus lupulus; assembly: GCF_963169125.1. NCBI lineage: Eukaryota > Viridiplantae > Streptophyta > Magnoliopsida > Rosales > Cannabaceae > Humulus > Humulus lupulus. The sequence continues at coordinate 83,243,384 of NC_084794.1, read as the reverse complement.
GCTCGAACCAGAGGTAAGAAAACTACACCCTATATATGACATGCATGGTTATTCATGAGGCATTTTGAGTGTTTAAATGTGGACATTGATTTCATATCAAATTCTTAGCAAATCTTGCTTACTTGTGAATGGCACTGACCTTTTAGTCAGAATCGGCAATGGTATCGGTATTAATTGTGAAGTTGTGACTCATTAGTCAAGTTTGGCAGTAGTACTGAGCACTGGTCGTATGGCATTGACTTATGAGCCAAGGACGGTTTTAGCGTGTCTAATGCAAGCTGAAAAAGATTAGATCTAATCAACATAAGCATTGAATGACTCATCATGAGCATTAATGCCTAACCGACCTTAAGTTCAATGAAAACCAAAAGCGCTTGTCTAGTCTAAAGGCTAGTTATTTAGAGCCAGAGCCAGAAAGGCTAAGGTGACCTACAAGTCACATGGATAGGAGGGTATGGGACCTCCGAGATGGACTTATCAGTCATCTGACCGAGACAGACTTATCAGTTATCTGACCGAGATGGACTTATCAGTCATCTGACCGAGATAGGATTATCAGTCATCTGAATGGGATAGACTTATCAGTCATCTGACCTAGATAGACTTATCAGTCATCTGATTGAGATGAACTTATCAGTCATCTGACCTTATCAGTCATCTGACCAGAATAGACTTATCAGTCATCTGACCGAGATAGACTTATCAGTCATCTGACCGAGATGGACTTATCAATCATTTAACCGAGTAGACTTATTAGTCATCTAATCAGGATAGACTTAGCAGTCATCTAACCGAGATGGACTTATCAATCATCTGACTGAGATGGACTTATCAGTCATCTGACCGAGATAGACTTATGAGTCATCTGACCGAGATGGACTTATCAGTCATTTGACCGAGTAGACTTATCAGTCATCTAATCTGGATAGACTTATCAGTCATCTAACTGGGATGGACTTATCAATCATCTGACCGAGATGGACTTATCAGTCATCTGATCGAGATAGACTAATCAGCCATCTAACCGGGACGGACTTATTAGTCATCCATACAGAGATAGACTTATCAGTCATCTAACTGAGATAGGATTATTAGTCATCTACACAGAGATAGACTTACTAGTCATCTAAACAGAGAATGACTTATTGGTCAACTAATTAGAAAGGCTTATTAGTCGTATACCTCAGAGTGACTTATTAGTTAACTACCTCAGAGTGAGAGACTTATTAGTCATCTACTAAGAGCGCATAACTCCATAAACATTTATTTGTACCTGCTTGCATGCATGAGTAGGGTTATTACTGCTAGGCATGCCTGTTATGACTTAGTAACATGTTATTACTTATTCATGAGCATATTAAGTTTTCTTGCTGAGATTCGGCTCACGGGTGCTATGTGGTGCAGGTAAAGGCAAAAGAAAGCTGGACCATCCTTGAGTTGGAGAGACTAGGTGACGATGTGTACATATGCGGCTGCTCGACCGCCACGACCGAGGGTTTAAAGAGGAACTAGGGTTAAACCCTATTTTGCCGCTTAGGTCGGCTGGTTGTAAATATTTTGTTGTAATTAACCTTTAAATTATATTTTTGGGTTCCCAATGTTTACAGTAAACATTTTAGTGAAACGTTGTATCTTTAAGCAAAGATTTTAACCCAAAACCATTAATCACATTTAGTTACACGATTATGGCCAAATGACTTGGTTAGTGAGTTTAGCACTATTTAAAATGCACAACGTAACGGTCCCTGGGTAGTAGTGCGTTACAACTTGGTATTAGAGCGAGCCAAGGTTAAGGGTTCCTGAAGACAAGTTGGGCATGTACACTCGTCACTAAAGATAACTTCACTCAGGGAATGGTAACTATTTATGTAGTTATGTGCTTAACTGCTTAAATAGAATGTAAATGTTTTACCTGCACATTGTATTAGGGAGCATGAGATTTTGATAGAGCCTAGCTCTTGACTATATGATTACCTACTTCGTGAATATATAAATGTATTATTTGCATGCAGGAGTTGGAGGCATGGTGTGTATGTTGGAAGACCAGGGGTTATGAATTGATGAATGAATGTTATGGGCATATTTTTAGCACTGCATTGGTTTGTGATTGTAGTGTGGTAAGATTGTTCCTGTGGGGAAAGCTCTTGATATGCTCATCATGTTTAATGGATCAAGTTATTGACTATAGATTCAATCAGCATGTATGTATCCAAGGCAGATAATGAGACCTGGTGATGATTATACAAAGGCTGAGAGTTTCAACCAAGGTTTGAGTTCTTCACCTGCCCCTCAGAATTTCCAGCAGGTGTTTACAGATATGCAATTAAGATTGCAGAGGCAAGAGGAAGAGATCAGGTGTTTGAAGCAATAGCAGAACCTGTCGGGGAACACCTCTTCCTTTGTTATTCCAGGAGTGGCACCAATTGTGGCTAAGCCCAGGGTTGAGAACAGATGGGAATTTCTCTGTGGAAGATTCCAGGAGTTTTATCCTCCATTCTTCGAGGGAGGCCTAGATCCATTCAGAGCTGAGCAATGGATGGGCATGATCAGTTCCATTTAAGACAGTATGGGGCTAGAGGGTCACGATAGGGTGATCTGTGCTACATATGTATTAAGGGATGATGCCCGCACATGGTGGGAAGTAATATCCCAGACTCGAGATACAGCTGTGATGGATTGGAAATAATTTAGGCAGCTGTTCAATGAAATATATTAATGTAATGCGGCCCAGACTGCTAAGATGAATGAGTTTATGAACCTGGTTCAGGGCAATGCAGCAGTAACCGAGTATATTAACAGATTTGATGGGCTGGCCAAGTTTGCTTTTGATATGGTACCCACAGATGTAGCTCGAAAGGAAAGGTTTATCCAGGAATTGAATCCCAGAATAGCTCAGGGCGTCAGAGTTGCCCTAGTGCATGAAATTTCTACCTATGCTCACGTGGTAGGGAAGACTCTTGTTGTTGAGAGCACAGGAGATCAGATTGAGAAGGAGAGTGCTGGAGAGCACGGAGCTAAAGTTGTGACACCTCCATTTAATGGAACGGGCAAGAAAAAGAACTGGATGACTTATCCTAAATGCGCCCAGTGTAAGAGACATCATCTGGGAGAATGCCGAGCGAAGGCATGTTACTTGTGTGGAATGGTTGGGCATTTCACGAGGGATTTTCCAAGGCGAGAGACAGATAAGCAAAAGGGGATGGACAGCTCGACTCCAGCTCGAGTGTTCATTCCTAGGCAGTCAGAGTCGGAGATTGAGACTGAGGTTGGTTTCTCAGGGGTAGCAGGTCAGCTTTCTAGTTTGATTTTTGTATTGTGCTTACTAGTTTGGTGCATGTTGTTCTTTGGTTGTTGCATCTAGAGAAGCATAAATTTTATATGCAGATTGCATGATTATGTTGGGATGAGATAGGATATGGTGGAAAGGACTCATCAGTTGTTTTGATAAAGTTGGTTATGACTGACTTCAGTATGATCCTGGTTATGGATTGGTTAGCCAAGTGTGAGGCAATGCTAAATTGCAAGGAAATGATAGTAACTCTTGGGTTTGAGAGTGGGAAACCCTTGTGGTAACTGGCACTGTGCATGGATTTTATATGCTGATCATTTGTATTTAGAGCTAGAGATCTATTGCAGGAGGATGCATAACACTCCTAACTAGTGTGGTGAATACCACTTAGATTGTGCCAGTGGGATCAGGACAGACTGGATTAGTCTGTGAATTTTTGGATGGATTTCCAGGGGATCTGCCAGGGTTACTTTTACATAAAAAGGATAAAATGGTGATTGGATTGGTGTCGGGGATGGAATCAGGTCTAGGGCACTGTATTAAATGGATTCATGAAAGTTGTAAGACCTAAAGGTTTAGTTATTGAGTAAGATAGCATTCCCCAAGGTGGATCTTTAATCTGGTTATTATCATCTAGAGATCAGGGAAAAGGATATGTAGAAGACTATTTTTATATTAGATATGGGCACATGGAGTGCTAAGTTATGTTCTGGTGGATTAGATGAATAGAGTATTCAAGATTATCTGAATTGGATTTGTGAACGTCTTTATTGATGATGTTATTGTGGTATATTCTCAGTTGGAGAATTTCCAAGGTCAAGGAACGCCTCAGAGGCATGAGTTTCCTTGGACGGGCAGGATATTATAGGTGCCTTGGGGAAGAGTTCTGAGTCTTCTTACATATCAGATCAGTTAGTAGGTTGTTATGACACCTCAGTGATAGAGAAAGGAATTGCTTATGCATCATGTTGGTTAAAGGATATGATCAGAACTAGAGTAGAGTTACTGGTGGGCCAGGTGGCCAGCTTTACATTTGAGATTACTATTTCAGAGAGGATTAAATGAAAGACAGTTAAGTGAACCACAGATAGGAAGATTGAGTGGAAAGTCTTAGCTGGATTAGCTAAGGATTATGCAGTATTAGGTATGAGGTTATATTATCCTCTTATTATCTTCATCCAGACATCATGGAAATGTAACAGGATATGAAAGCTTTATAGTGATGGTCTGGGATGGAGAGGGATGTAACAGAATATGTGGCAAAACAGAGTATTCTATAATTGAAATAAGGAAACATCGCGATGGGTTTCGCGGTGGGGTTGCCCAGGATAATGGGTCAGCGTGATTTGGATTGGGTCAGTATGGACCAGTATTTAAAGTGAGCCCACCTTTATCAGTAAGGACAAGTAACATGGTTGATCAGTATTCAAATCTTTTTATGAGAGAGGTAGTATATCTTCATGGAAATCCAAGGTCCATCTTATCAGATGAATACTCTATTATTACTTCCAAGTTTTGGAAGGGTTGCAGTAGGTGATAAATATGCAGTTGGAATTTAACACAGTTTATTACTCTCAAACTAATGGTAAATCAGAGAGAGAGTTATCCAATTATTAATGGAAGGGCATCTTATAAGATGAATGAGATATTATATCTGGATCCCGAGGTAGTTCAAAGAACTATTGAGGTTATTGAAAAGCTTAAAGCTTGGATGCTCACTTCTAAGAATAAATGGAAAAGTTATGTTGATTTGAGAAGCAGGAACATGGAGTTCCAAGTAGAAGATTGTATCTTCCTTAAAGTATCACCATGGAAATGGGTGAGGAGATAAAGGCAAGTTGAGCCCTAGATTATTATGACCGTTTGAATCCTGGATAGGACTGATCAGGTTGCCTGTGGATTGGCCTTATCTTTGGCACTGTCAGTTGTACACAGTTTATTTTGTATCTCCATGTTGAGAACATGGGTTAAAGGGAACTCATGAGTTGAGTTATGGGAATCTGGAGATTTAGGCTAAGTTATCCTTTGAGGAGTAGCCAGTTCAGATTTTAACAAAAAGAATAAGGTTATGAGGAACAAAATTGTACCTTGAGTTAAGGTATGTTACAGAGATAGTGAGGTTGAGGGAACAACCTAGGAAACTGAAATCAGTTGTGCGGAACTTATATTCCGGGCGGTTCAGATAAATTTCGAGGACGAAATTTCTGTAAGGAGGGAATAGTTGTAATGACCAAAATTTTCTAATAAGGTTTAGGACCTTGATTAGGAGGCCGGGAGGGCCATAATAGATTTATTATGCCATTAAATGATTATATACATGTTTATGTGAATTATATTATTATATGATGATAAATGCATGCATATGGGTCCACATTTCATTATAAGGGTATTTTGGTAATTTGGCCCGTTGTGGGCGTAATTGTGTATTTTCATGCATATTGATGAATTTTGAATAAGACCACATTATAATGTGGATTTGTTCGAGCCATTCAGCATGAGACAATCTTTGAATGCAAGTTATCGGCTTGGTCATAACAGGGTTAATTTCGGGGCTCAGGTGAGTCTCAGGGTAATTTGGTGATTAGAACATTACCGGGAATTAAAGGGGTAATGGGATATGGTTTATTATTATTTGAGAATAACGGGAATTGGAGGTCGTTAATTATGATTAGCGGGATTGGATGGGAAAGGACTACTTTGCCTTTGGGGGAGTTAAGGAAATAAGATAAGCCTAGGGACATTTTGGTCAATTGACCAAGGGATATATATCACTTTAGGCAGCTTAAGGCAGCAGAAAACAGAGTGTTTCCTTCCTCTCCCTCCCTGATCATCTCCTTCTCCTTCCCTTTTGAAATTTGGAAGCTCAAATTGAGGGTTCAAGCTTGGGAATTGAGGCTTAAGGGTTTAGGCTTGTGTTCATCCATTGAAGATGATTCAATTCGAGTTTAAGGTAAGGTTTTAGTTCAATTTTCTGGTTCCTTGCTCTATTTTTGGTGTTAGTTTTGAGGTTGGAGTTTTGGTCATCGGAATGGGAATTTGATGAGGTTTTGAATGGTTTAAAACTTAGGTTTTGTTGGTTATATGATGGACAAGTTGTGGTAATAGATGAGAACTTTGCTTTGTGGAATTGGAAGTGTTTTAATAGGTTTTTGAATTGAGTTCGAAGGGGAAAAATACGAGTTTTTGGCTGGATTTTAGGTGGGGTCGCGGCTCTGTTCTAGAGCGCCGCAACCTAAGCTTGATGAAGAAGTAGGGTGGTGTTGAAAGGTCATAGGATTGCGCCATGGGGGAGAGCTGGTCACAGTGCGTGTTGAAGCTGGAGTGTGGGCACCTCTGTTTGGGGAGGCAGGTAGCGGCATAGGGGAAGGCTGATCGCAGCCCTTAGTGGCATTTTTGGCCAGAAATGTGTTTTCATCGTGGGAATCCAAACCTTAGGCCTCAGAATCGTTCCTACCACCCGGTTTAGTAAGATTCGATGTTTCAGAGGCTAGGTCTTGGTCCGGGAACCTTTTATTGATTGATTTTATTGATGGAATTCCATATTTGGTTATGACTAGGTGACCGCTAAGGGATTAAAGGATTGATTATTCTCAAGGGTCGTTCTTAACGTATTTCTCAATCGAACCAGAGGTAAGAAAACTGCACCCCATATGTGACATGCATGGTTATTCATGAGGCATTTTGAGTGTTTAAATGTGGACATTTATTGCATATCAAATGCTTAGAAAATCTTACTTACTTATGAATGGCACTAACCTTTTATTCAACATCGGCAATGGTATTGGTATTAATTGTGAAGCTGTGACTCATTAGTCAAGTTCGGCAATAGTACTGAGCACTAGTCGTATAGGCATTGACTTATGAGTCAATGAGAGTTTTAGCGTGTCTAACACAAGTCGAAAAGATTAGATCTAATCGACATAAGCATTGAATGACTCATCATGAGCATTAATGCCTGACCGACCTTAAGTTCGATGAAAACGAAAAGCGCTTGTCTATATTTAGAGCCAGAAAGGCTAAGGTGACCTACACGTCACATGGATAGGAGGGTATGGGACCTCCGAGATGGACTTATCAGTCATCTGACACAGATAGACTTATCAGTCATCTGACCGAGATAGACTTATCAGTCTTCTGACCGAGATGGACTTATCAGTCATCTGACCAAGATAGACTTATCAGTCATCTGACCGGGATAGACTTATCTGTCATCTGAACGAGATAGACTTATCAGTCATCTGACCATGATGGACTTATCAGTCATCTGACCGGGATACACTTATCAGTCATCTGACCGGGATACACTTATCAGTCATCTGACCGAGATAGTCTTATCAGTCATCTGACCGGGATAGACTTATTAGTCATCTGACCGGGATGGACTTATTAGTCATCTGACCGAGATGGACTTATCAGTCATCTGACCGAGATAGACTTATCAGTCATTTGATCGAGATGACTGACCGGGATGGACTTTTTAGTCATCCATATAGAGATAGACTTATCGGTCATCTAACTGAGACAGACTTATCAGTCATCTAACTGAGATAGGCTTATCAGTCATCTACACAGAGATAGGCTTACTAGTTATCTAAACAAAGAATGACTTGTTAGTCAACTAATCAGAAAGACTTATTAGTCGTATACCTCAGAGAGACTTATTAATCATCTACCTCATAGGGAGAGACTTATTAGTCATCTACTCAGAGCGCAGGACTCCATAAACATTTATTTGTACATGCTTGCATGCATGAGTAGGGTTATTACTGCTAAGCATGCCTGTTATGACTTAGTAACATGTTATTACTTGCTCATGAGCATATTAAGTATTCTTGCTGAGCTTCGGCTCACGAGTGCTATGTGGTGCATGTAAAGGCAAAAGAAAGATGGACCATCCTTGAGTTGGAGAGCCTAGGTGACGATGTGTGCATATGCGGCTACTCGACCGCCATGGTCGGGGGTTTAAAGAGGAACTAGGGTTAAACCCTATTTTTCCGCTTAGGTCGGCTAGTTGTAAATATTTTGTTGTAATTAACCTTTAAATTATATTTTTGGGATCCCAATGTATACAGTAAACGTTTTAGTGAAACGTTGTATCTTTAACCAAAAATTATAACCCTAAACCGTTAATCACATTTAGTAACACGATTATGGCCAAATAACTCGATTAGCGAGTTTAACACTGTTTAAAATGCACAACGTAATAGTCCCTAGGTAGTGGGTCGTTACAATTGGGTCTCATTGTGACTTTCCCACTAACTTACTCCCTAGGATCGTCTCATGCCGAATAACCCAAATAAACCCACATACTAATGTAGTCTCTCACATATATGCACATATATACAATTATGCTCATTATGGGCCAAATTACGAAAATTGCCCTTCTAATAAGAAATAGGCCCACATTCATATTTAATACTCATAAACATGCATAACTAGTTATATTATCATATAACTCACATAATCACATAATCATACACAAATATATCATATAAGCAGATAATTCCATATATTGCCATCCTAGTCCCATAATCAAGGCCCTAAGCCTTATTAGGTAATTTGGGACGTTACAGATCGAAATCCTGTTCTCAAAAAGAAAGTTACCGTATGCTAACAGATGGAGCTTGGTCGCCTACTCATGCCTTTTTATTCCTATTTGATCAATCAAGCTTGTAGTAAGTTAATAGAATTTGGGAGAAGCAAACTATGTTTTCAAATCACTAGGGATCACCAGAATAAAGTTTTGGCACTGTCTCAAGCAACTTATATTGATAAGGTACTGGAACACTTTAGTATGAATAATTCTAATAAGGGTGGAATGTTAACCCGTCCTGGAACTGTCCTTTCTAAAAACAGTGTCCTAAGACACCTCAAGAACAAGAAGACATGAGACAATATCCCTACGCCTCTGTAGCAGGTAGTCTTATGTATGTCATGTTGTGTACAAGACCTACATTTTTTATGCAGTAGGTGTTATGATAGGTTAAATACGTAGTGAAATTGGTTAGGCATGAAAATGTGCAAAAACCATAACGAATTCACTAAAGTCAACATGTAAGATTTAACTTTTGGTATTGGCATCTATAAATCATCTTTTTAGGCCCAAAGTGTTTCCTTTGAGTACCCAAAATGTTTGGAGGCATTTGGGAAAATTTTGAGACAAGTTTTGGGGCACCAAGTCAGAGGGACCTGCGTTGTGTTGTGTCGCCTCTAGGAGGCGACGCGTCACTGGTCCTTGGAAACACAACACAAGCACGCATCGCATGCATAGTGGACGTGTCGCCTGGGCGGTCCGTACAGGACCGTATAGTGACGTGTTTTTTGCTCCAAAATTCAAACTAAATGCTCTAATATCATTGGTTGAGTCTAATGAAGGTTCCAAAATTGAAATTAAATGTTTTAACCTCATTGTTTTGTAGGTTAATAACTAATAGTTATGTTTATTTCGTGATGATGAGGGAGACGAACATAATTCTAGACCCATTGCATAATCATAAATATCCACCAATAATAAACGAGGTTATGGAAAATTAAGTTTTTCAGTTTTAATGTATTCAATGTTAATTTTTTTAGAGTTGAGATAATAATATATAGATAATTAATTTTAATTTTTGTAGAGCATGCGTACAATGTTCGGGAAATGAATACATTGGACGATTTACAAATCTGACGATAGATTCTTGTCCAAGACAACCTGAAAGTCATGAATATGGTTTTTATGTATTAAGATACATTTATGATCTTGTAAATGCATCAAATCTGACAGAAGTTTTCAAGAAGAAAGTATATTATTTTTTATAGTTTTTTTTTAAGAAAAACTATATATAGTACTGAATCATATAATCTATATTTACTTGTTAAATTTGTAGTGGTTTGACAAAAATATATTCAGTGTCAAGGATGGCCTACTTCCACTACAAACTGACTGGTTAGCAAGATTGATGTCATTTATTTATCAAGTATAATTTTTCTTACGTGTAACTTGATTCGTATATTCTTAATTTTTCTTATGTATATATGTTTACCGAGTTTTTCGGAAACGAATAACTAACAGAATAATAAAAAGATAAGAACTGTAGAAATACTGAAATGTAACTAAACAAACAGTGTTTTTACGTGGTTCAGGCGTTAACAAGCCCTAGTCCACGAGTCGATGTTATTATACTTGGAAAAGATTACAGTAAGATGGCTGGTGCATAAGAACTTCACACACTCACCATGTTTCTCTCGGGTTCTCTTGAAGAAGATGAAGCTAGAGAGATTTTAGTAGAGTTTTTGCTATCTGATTTGTTCGTCCCCCTTCTTGTAAAATGAAGGGGTCTTTATAGCTAGGGTTTTGGATTAGGGTTTTTCTCTACGTACATGAGTCTTAATTACACCAGCCATAAATAGGGATACAATTACTGTAATAGCCTGGCTACAAGACTCTATGTGGGTATATTTACGTGAAAGTATGGGGAACACACAAAGTCAGCCGTCTTTTCCAAGTTGTCAGCGGAACAGTAGGCGAAAAGGTACCCTTAGGCGTGCTGGGATGTGTGCGGCTTTGACCTGACGGGCGTGTCAGGCGGGATCCTGTGTCAGGCGGATATCATTCCAAATATGCCTCCTCCAGGACTCGACCGTTTGGCTTTGTTCCGTGCGAGGCACGGAACTGCTTCCGCGGAAACCACTCGAAGAGCTTCTCCTGGAAGGAGCTTCCCCGAAGGATACCCCTTCGGGAGTCCGGGAGAGTTGACGAGTTTCCGTATTGTGTTTGCTTGGAAGAGTAATCCGGACACCAAGCGGGAGAGGTGAAGCCTTTCTGTATATCCGCGAGCTCTGGTCACCTATCGTGAAAGACATCGATAATTCTGCTTCCCCGAGGCCATCAATCTAAACGCTATCCGGAAATCTGGATAACATTTACCCCCCAAGGTCACGGAGCTTTGAGGGATCCGGGAGCTTGTACAATCGGTTTCTTAGATTAGGCGAGGGGGCACCTTCTGTGTTCCCGGAAGGGTTCCTTTTTCCCGCCTGAGTGTTAGTATGGAAAAGAAAGAGAATTTCTTCTGTTTGAGATCAAGTACTCAAGTGCGGCAAGGACCACGTGTCATTCTGGGAATGGTTCTGCGACCAAGACGTGTGCGTGAGGCGACTGGTTGAGTATGCGTGCGTCAGTCATCTAACTAATGATTTGACGGTTTTTAATGGTACTCCGGGCCCGAGGTGGTGTAATGATGGGAAATAAATACTTTATTCCCATCCGAGGAGTCATAAATAGGATCGTCGCTTCCTCTCCAGCCGTTGGATCTGATGCACACGGAATGGGAAGATCGGGACCGTCCACTTGAGGAATTCGAAACGGCCTCTTCCCTGCTATAAAAACGAGGGAAAGGACCTTTCTTCCTCTTTACGCTTTCAGATTCTCCATCTTTAGGATTTTCAGATTTCCAAACCTTCGAACTCTCAGGCTTCCCAGCTTACGTTCCCCCGAACTTGCCATTTCTTTTGGTAAGTATCTGGAAACTTTTCTTTTTGATTTGGCAGTGGGTTTATTCCCCGAAGTTCCTGGTTTGAATCGCCGTTCGTCTTTGCAGCTTTTACTTCTCGCGATCGTGCTGTGCAGTGATCCAGTTACTCCTTCAACCTCCAACTACCCGAATATCAGTAAGTATTTCTACTTTGCTCTTTCCTCCCAAACCTTAGGTTGTTGGTAGTTGTTAGAGTAGAGGTTTCTGCCATTATTGCTTATGTGCATTTGTGAATAGGGCTTTGGTAGGCACGTGATTGATTGTGAGTCGATAAGTAGCCTTTTCTGCATGTTTTGGCGATTTGCGTTTGGAAAGTCGTCCCTTGTTTTGCTGTTTTAGGGCATAAGCATGAACGCCTTTAGGGTGTCTTTCTCTGGAAAAACACTTCTTTTGGTGGGCTTAGGCTCGGGGTCTGAGTCTGGTTCCTTGCTGTCCTTCGGGTGGCATGGTGCTAATCCCTCGGTAAGCTCGGTGGGAGCCTCTCCAAGCAGTTTTCGAGGAGGGTCTCCCCGACGCCTTTGATACCACTAGGGTATGACAAGGGTGCTGACTGCTTAGAGTGTTTTCTTCTTTCTTTTCTTTTGTCCAGTGACGAACATCTCGAAGGAACAACTCCTTGCTGCGGGGGAGGCTGATTCTGCCCAAGAGAAGGGCTCTCCTGTCGCTGGTGGAAAGGGGAAAGGAAAGGCGAAAGCGGTCGCGGCTAGCCCACCAACCTCCAATAGTTCCATCTGGGAGATGGACCAAAAACCGAACCTTTTCAGGAATTATGGCATGCTGGAGCTGTATTCCTCTGAGGCAGGCCTGAAGAACATCCCAGGTCTGATGTGGCACCGTCTGTCGGTGCTGGGCGAGTCAGCTAGCCAGAGCCACGAGGGCTTTGGTGCCTGGAGTTGGGCACACATAGTGTGCGGAGCGCACTTGCCCCTAAGGAGTTACTTCGCCAATTTCTGTGTGAAGGCGGGGATTGCCCCCTTCCAGTTAATTCCTCCCAGCTACAAGCTCTTAGCGGGGTGGTTCATCTTTTTCAAGTCCCGGAGACTGGAAGCTCCTACCCCGGAGGAGGTGCTGTACTTTTATGGGTTGAAGTCTCAGCCTATGAGGGGTCACTCAGACAAGGTGGGGTTTTACAGGCTAGAAAGGCACCCGGATGTGATGTGCCCCACTTGTCATACCGCGAGGGTTCCAGACCTCCGGGAATACTGGTTCCTGACGACTGGCTTCCCGCTGAAGAGGGTGCCAGCTCTATCTTTGGATTTCAAAATCCCTGGTAAGTGTTTCCTCTTTTCCTTTTCAACTTTGTTTCTTTGTGTTTGATTTGCCTTTTGGGAGGATCTCTAACGCTTGTATTTGATTTTTGCAGAAGTCGTTCCGCGGACACCTCGCTGCGCGGAGATGATAAGGAGGTCCAAGTTCTACGAAGGGCTTTCCGAGGAAGAGTTGAGAGTGGAGGGACTTGTGACCTCCGAATCGTTGAGGGAGTATGGGTTACTCGCCTCCTTCCAAAATATCGAGCCAGTAAGTGGTAGGGGGCAGACTCAGGTGTCGGCTGACATCCGGGAGCAGATTGCCCTGGAGCTGTCTAAGGTGATCACCCAAGCCGCTCGGGACGAAAATACTCTATCTCCTAGTTGGGCGGAGAGGTTCCCCGACCCCCAGCCGGAGGGAGAGGAGATCGAGGCTCGCCACGCCGCGGCTTACCCTAACGAAGGGGCTCCGGGGGCTAGTTCCTCCGGGAGAGGTAAGACTAGTTTTCGATTGATCCACACCCCCAGCCTGTCTGAAGTTTCCCAAACCTCTCAGATGGGGTTTGATCCTCGTTTCCTTAGGCTAGATCCGCGTAGGATACCTTTCGACAGGTACTGTGATAGGGTAGATGAGCTCCTCTGGTGTCTGAGTGATGGTAGTCTGCCAGAAGGTGTCATCATGGTTGACCCTTCTTCTCTCAGCATGTTCTTCCCGGACTTCAAGGAGTACGGGAGCTTCCTGGAGCAGGAAGCGATGTTTTGTTTTGCTCGGGGAAGGCCATCCACGTTTCTCGTGCATGGTCGTCCCTTTCAAACTTTTCTTTTTCTTGTTTCTTGTTCCCTGCTGGCGGGCTTGCTTGTACTTTTATGTTGCTGATTGTCTTGTCTTCCGCTTATCTTCTTTCTCATTTCTTGTTGGTTCGTTAACCTTGCTTTGTACGTTTCTTGCAGAGTATCCCGAAGCCAAGATGTTGGGGAGGGTTACTTTGCTTATTAAGAAGGCTGCCACCAGCCAAGACCCGCCCACGGGGAAAGGACGGAAGACCAAGGCTGGTAGGGGAGGTAAGGCTGCCTCCCCCAAGAAGACAAGTGGCGAGGCGCAAGCGTCTCCGAGGGTAGAGAAGTCCCCTGCTGAAGGGCCTTCCGAGACTATGATGGTCTCGAGTAGCAGTAGCGACGGGGAAGGGCTTGTGTTCCCCGTGAGGACAACTGGGGTGAGCAAGCGTCCCGGAGGAGATGCTGAGGGTGCTAAGAACAAACGCCTTAGACACTCTTCTCCCGGTCGAAGGCAACAACAACAGCAACGACAGCAATCACAACTACAACAACAGCAGCAACAGGAACAAGAGAGACAATCACCAACGCCGCAGCAGCAGCAACAGCAACATCCAAACCAGCAGCAGCAACAAGGGCAATTACTTCTGCTACCGCAGCAGCAAAAGCAACAGACCGGGGCCTTAATACCCCGGCTGCCTCCTCCTCCAGCCCAACGGGGGTCCACCCTTCCGGGGTCTCCGTCTTCTCAGACAACCAATCTTCCCCTGCCTGGCCTGAAGTTCCACTTTCCGCGGAAGCCGACCAGTTTTCCCGCTGCCCTCCTGGAGGGTGTAAGACGGGCCGATAGTTTTTTGAAGAGGCGGCTAGAGGCGGAGAAGGCCGTTACTCAGGGAAGGGCAGATAACTTGTCTGCCGTGAAGAGGGCTGAGCTGGCCGAGGGGGTGAGATCTCCTCACCCGGCCGGAGCGGTTCTGGATGGTCCAGCCTTGGAGAAGAGGCTGGTGCCTAGGCTCGGACGTGCATTGGCGCCGTTCGGAGCTGAGATGATGGAGGACATGGCCCTGAGCTTATGCGAGCTCAATTCTGAGAAATGGGCCATCAGCAGCAGCAAGGATCCGCTGTTGCTGACACACGCTGTGAAGCAGCAACTGTCCGGGGTAAGCCGTCAGTTGTTATTTTTTTTTTTTTTTTTTGGGACCATCTGTCTTTTGGTCCTGCTTTAGCTCATTCTGTTGTCTTTCCTTGCAGGCCTCTATGATCGCGGAACGCTCGTTCCGGGAGGTTGGTGCAGCTCTGGTTCAGCTGGAGGAGAGCCAACTGGCTCGCCAGGCCTTGGAAGCGGAGAAACAGAAACTGACCCAACAGGCCTTGGGGGCTTCGGAGAAGATTGATCAGGCCCGGCGCACGGCTGAAGAAGAGGCGGAGAAGAAATATCTTGCCAAATATCAAGAGTACCGGGCCAAGGCAGAGAATGAGTTTAGACAGCGGTCGGATGGGATTAAGACCGAAAACTCCAAGCTCCGGGAAGAGCTGTCCCAAGCCAAGGTGGAGAAAGATACCCTGGAAGCCCGCTTGCAATCAAAGAACGATCTCCTCCTTAAGCGGCAAGAGGAATATTCCACTCTTCAGAGTAAGCTGCACGACGAGGAGCAACTCCATAAGAGGAGCAGGGATCTCGTGTCTATGCTTCAGTTGGGGCTCGCCGAGAAGGATAAAGAGATCGGGGCTTTGCAATTCACTGCCAGGGGGCATGTGACCGAGAAGCAATCCGTGCTGAACCAAAATAGGGAGCAGCGCAAGGCGATTGATTCTCTTAAGGGGGAGCGGGATGCCTCCAAGGCCGAAATGGAAAAATTGAGGGCCCAACTAACTGCCGCGGAAGCACAGCTGGCAACCTCCGAGGCGGAGCGGTTGAAGGAGAAGGAGGATGCTGAGGTGATACTGAACAGGACTATTAATATATCGCATGTGGTCCTCATGCATCAACTCTGGAAAGTGAACCCGGAGGTGTTAGGCTATCTGGGAGATGATGCCGAAGCCATGAGGGAGAAGCTACTCGTGTGGGATCAGGGCCCAGAGGCGTACGTCCAAACTTATAACATTGACGATCGTGCTGAAGCTCCTGAGGCGGGAGATCCCGGAGAGGCGGGGACCTCTGAACCTTCTCATGACCAAATTCCTCCTTCCAATGAGCCGACTCCGTCAGCCTCAGCTGAAACAGATGCCCCCGAAGCTGCGGTCGTGGACGCTGTAGTTACCCCCAATGCTTGAAGGGGTTTTATCTTTAATTGTTTTTCATTTTGAGTTTTTCATTGCGGACAATTTTGCCATAATCATAGCATTCTCCTTTCTTTTTCTGCCGAGTTCTTTATTTATCTTTGCGCTTAGGGTAGACATTTATACGGTAGAAACTGTTGTAGGGGCGTATGGGGTTTTGGTTCCAACGGCCAAAACTTATGCACTTCCCAGTTGAAGCTTTAACGGATGATGTCTTTCCCCACGTAGTTTCTAGGTTACGAAGGTTTTCTGGTTCCAACGGCCAGGCTCCTTTCACCGTACTTTATCTTTCCTGAGGCAAATAGCCAATCCCGGGACTTGTAGTTATACTGTTCGCTGGGATTGCTAAGGTGAGTCGTTCCATTGTTTGGAACGGGAGTTCTTTTGGTGAGCGTCGCTAGACTTAAGGTTAGATCTTTGCGAAGCAAAACTAACTGTTGTTGCGAACCTCATTGTGGCTGACTTCAGGGACCTGGCATGGAGCCCTGCGAGGCAAGGCTTATTGCTGTTGGGGAAATCGCCACGCCCACCAGGTGTGATCCTGGAGCAGGGGCTCTGCGAAGCAAAGCCGGCTGTGAGTGGGGGGACCAAGCATGTCTGCTTCTGGAGCTGAAACTTGCAATGGCCATGGAGCTTGCCATGCATTATTTTGTGAGATCCGGAGTTGGAGCCTGCGAAGCAAGGCTTACAACGGTCGCGGATCTTGCCATCTTTCGCCTCGCTGGACCCGGAGCTGGAGCTTGCGAAGCAACGCTCTACAGCGCTCGCGGATCTTGCCAACTTTCGCCTTGCGGGACCCGGAGCTGGAGCTTGCGAAGCAAAGCTCTACAGCGCTCGCGGATCTTGCCATCTTTCGCCTTGCGGGATCCGGAGCTGGAGCTTGCGAAGCAAAGCTCTACAGCGCTCGCGGATCTTGCCATCTTTCTCCTTGCTGGACCCAGAGCTGGAGCTTGCGAAGCAAAGCTCTACAGCGCTCGCGGATCTTGCCATCTTTCGCCTTGCGGGATCCGGAGCTGGAGCTTTGCGAAGCAAAGCTCTACAGCGCTCGCGGAGAATTCTGCAAAGGACTTGTCAGGGAGTTGGGGGTGTTTTGGCGTAGCTCTATGAACGTGTCTCAACCCCCAGTCCCGTCCATCGCTGGGCTACACAGGAGATAATACTTATGATACATAATGGCAGGCATTTCCATGGCAATTTTCACATAAGCACATATGACACGTAATGCAAGCATGTTCATGGCAACAAATAAACCTAAGCTCAACAATTTAAACATTTCAAACAATTTAAAAATTTCAAACACAATGCTAGCACATAAGTGGTGTTCTGTGTACGTTTTGTTCAAGGGGCGTATGGTTATGCCTTAGCCATGTACACCCCCCAAGTGAGCGTGGGGTCCGGACGTCTCCGGACCGCGTGGTCACTTGTTAAAACGCAGCTTTGAACACAGGGATAAAAAGTGCAGTAAAAGCGGAGTGAATCTCTCCGTGTTTCATTGAATTAGCCTGCTAGGCGTGAGTTTTACAACAGGGAGGATTATTTCCACATTTTTCACTTTTGTTATTTTCACCAAGGACTTCCGACTGGATGGTCCGGGGCCTACTGGTAGTAACGGCGGAGGTGCTCCGCGTTCCAGGCGCGCGGGACTTTAGATCCGTCGAGTCTCTTTAAGTGATACGTCCCATGGCCCACTTTTTCTTGGACTTCGTAGGGGCCTTCCCAGTTGGGTCCGAGGACTCCTACTCCCGGGTCCTGCGTAGCAGGAAATACTCTCCGTAGGACAAGATCTCCAACTTCGAATGTACGGCTCTGGACTCTCATGTTAAAGTGTCGGGCTATCTTGCCTTGGTACATTGTTAGTTGGACCTGCGACTGCTCCCGGAGCTCCTCGATCATGTCCAAGGACTCCTGGAGGAGGGCATGGTTCCGGGTAGGATCGTAGGTGTCTTGCCTGTGAGAGGGGATCATAGCTTCTACTGGGATGACGGCCTCGCAACCGAAGGTCATGGAATAAGGCGTGTGCCCCGTCGAAGTTCTCTCTGTTGTGCGATAGGCCCAAAGTACTCGCGGAAGTTCTTCCGGCCAGTGAGCCTTGCAGGCTTGGAGTTTTTTCTTCAACGTGGTCTTTAATATTTTGTTTACAGCTTCCACTTGCCCATTAGCCTGGGGTCTGGCGACTGCGGAAAAGCTTTTGATAATTCCATGCGAAGCACAGAAGTTCGTGAAGTGTTCACTGTCAAACTGCCTTCCGTTGTCGGACACAATTTTCCGTGGAAGCCCAAAACGACACACTATATTCCTGATGACAAAATCCAGTGCTTTTTTTGATGTGACCGTGTTCATAGGTTCAGCTTCAGCCCATTTGGTGAAGTAGTCTACCGCGACTATGGCGTACTTCACTCCACCTTTTCCAGTTGGGAGGGAACCTACTAGGTCAATGCCCCAAACGGCGAACGGCCAGGGGCTGGTCATTAGGGTAATTTCTGTAGGCGGCGCTCGCGGAACCTTGGCGTACCTCTGGCACTGCTCACATTTCCTGACATAATCCACACAATCCTTCTTCATGGTGGGCCAGAAGTATCCTTGTCGAAGGATCTTTTTGGAGAGGCTCAGCCCGGAGGTATGATCGCCACAGAAGCCTCCGTGAATCTCATGGATGATGGTGCTGACTTCGGTTCCGGCAACACACCTAAGGAAGGGTATGGACAACCCCCTGCGGTAAAGCTTTCCATCCATAACCACGTATCGGGGAGCTTGATATTGGAGCTTCCTTGCGTCAGCTTTATCAGTGGGGAGCTCTCCGGTGGTGAGAAATCTGAGGATGGGTCCTATCCAGGAGTGGGAATGGTCGATGATGGCGTTTATCCTTCGTGTCTCAGTACTGGGGGCTTGTAAGTGCCCGATGGGGACTAAGCCATACTGTTCAATCTCCGGGTCCGTTGCAAGCTTGGCCAGCGTGTCCGCGAGTGAGTTCTGGTCCCGGGGGACCTGGCGGATTTGGTAGCCTTTGAAATGCTGTAGTAGGTCGCGGGAGAGAGACACGTAGGCAGCCATCCTTTCGCCTTTCGTCTGGTATTCCCCGGATATTTGGTTTACCACAAGTAGGGAGTCGCTGTACACTTCGATTTTTTGGGCTCCGACTTCTCTGGCCAGTCGTAACCCAGCTAACATGGCTTCGTGTTCTGCCTCGTTGTTGGATGCTGGGAATGCGAAACGGATGGCGCTCTGGAGCTGATGCCCTTGGGGAGATATTAGGATAACCCCCGCTCCAGCTCCTTTTTCATTTGAGGCTCCGTCTACGTAGACCTTCCAGGTGGGAAGTTCCGGGACAGGATCTTCTGGGAGGTCATTCATTCCCGAGCATTCCACAATAAAGTCCGCGAGAGCTTGGCCTTTTATGGAAACACGCGGTTGGTAGTGGACGTCGAACTGGCTTAGTTCCATGGCCCACTTAAGCAATCTGCCAGAAGACTCGGGCTTCTGCAGGACTTGTCGGAGAGGGTGGTTGGTGAGTACTTTGATGGTGTGCGCCTGGAAATATGGCCTCAGCTTCCGTGAAGCGATCAGCAAGCAGAGGGAGAGTTTCTCGATCATCGAGTATCTGGACTCGGCGTCCAATAGCCTCTTGCTTACGTAATACACAGGGAGCTGGATACGGCCATCTTCCCGGACGAGAGCGGCACTTACTGCGTGCTCAGTCACAGCTAGGTATAAGAACAACGCCTCTCCTTCGACCGGCTTGGACAGAATGGGGGCTCGGGTTAAATGTTCTTTGAGGTGTTGGAAGGCCGCTTCGCATTCGGGGGTCCACTCGAACTTCTTGTTCCCTCGCAGAACATTGAAGAAGGGGATACACTTGTCGGTGGCCTTGGATACGAAGCGACTGAGAGCAGCTATCCTTCCGGTAACGCTCTGGACATCCTTATGCTTCCGGGGGGAAGGCATATCTATGAACGCCTTTATTTTTTCAGGGTTGGCTTCCACGCCGCGGGAGCTGACAATAAAACCGAGGAACTTCCCAGACGAGACCCCGAAAGTACATTTCTTTGGATTTAGTTTCATCCCGTACTTTCGGATCACGGCGAAAGCTTCCTCAAGGTCGTTACTGTGGTCCCCGGAGGTCTTGGACTTTACCAACATGTCGTCCACGTACACCTCCATGTTCCTCCCCAGTTGGTCCTTGAACATTCTGTTTACCAGACGCTGGTAAGTCGCCCCAGCATTCTTCAAACCGAAAGGCATGACCACGTAACAGTAGACACCCTTATCCGTGAGGAAGCTGGTGTGTTCCTGGTCCGCGACATGCATCTTGATCTGGTTGTATCCGGAGTACGCATCCATGAAGGATAAGAGTTCGTACCCGGAAGTAGCGTCCACCATCTGATCGATTCGCGGGAGAGGGAAACAATCTTTCGGGCAGGCCCTGTTTAGGTCCGTGAAGTCAATGCACATTCTCCAGGACCCATCGGGTTTCGGGACCAGAACTGGGTTGGCCAACCACACGGGATAGTGCGACTCCTGGAGAAAGCCTATGGACATCAATTTGTCCACTTCAGCTTTGACGGCTTCGGCTCTCACTGGGTCTAGCGGCCTCCTCTTTTGGCGAATTGGAGTTGCAGATGGGTCTATGTTGAGTGCGTGGCACGCAACATTGGGATTAATCCCCGTCATATCAGCGTGGCACCATGCCAGGATATCCTGGTTATCCTTCACAGTGGCCACGATCTTATCTCGAACGGCCGACGGCAGGTTTTTCCCCACCTGAATGACCTTGGTGGGCTCTCCCGGGTTGAGGATCACCTCTTCGACTTCCTCCATCGGCTCTATTGCCTTCTCGATTCCCACTCTTGGGTCGAGTTCGTCAAAGTATGCCTCCTGAGCACCCCCAGTTTCTGGCAATTCTTCCGCCAAAGGAATGGCAGCAACCGTCTCTTGGACCGTGTAGACGGATCGGACGGAGACGTTATAACAGCTCCGTGCACTTCTTTGGTCTCCTCGGAGGGTGCCAATACGCCCATCGTCGCATGGAAACTTCAAACATAAGTGGCGTATCGAGGTTATGGCCCCACAATCGATCAGGACTGGTCGGCCTAAGATGGCATTATACGCCGTGGGGCAGTCGACCACCACGAATGTGCTATGCTTGAAGGCACAAGCGTCGCTTTCTCCTCTGAGGGTGACTGGAAGTTGAATTTTGCCTAATGGCATGAGTGCGTCCCCATTGAAACCTTGAAGCTGGATGGGGCATGGGGCCAGGTCCGTCTCGGTCAATCCGATCGCGTGGAAGGCCGCTTTGAAGAGGATGTTCACGGAGCTTCCGTTATCGATCAAGATCCGTGAGACCTTCTTATTGGCAATCTGGGCTTCCACTACGAGGGGATCGTTGTGGGGGAAGTGCACATGTCGAGCATCGTCCTCCGTGAAGGTGATGGGAAGATCCATCATTCGGGGACGTTGAGCAGGTGATTGGACCAAAGCGCACATCTCCTCGGCGTGCTCTAACTCCTTCAAGTACCTCTTCTGGGAGTTGCGGGTACTTCCGGCAAGGTGTGGTCCTCCGGAAATGGTGGCGACGTGTCCGTCAACGGGTGGCGGAGCAAGGCCGGGCGGATATGGGTTGCCTGGTCCTGGAGCCAACAAGGCAATGGGCGCCGGAGCGGGTGGAGCAGGAAGTGCTGGGAACTGAGACCCGGGAGCTTGGGGGTGACCGGCTCCAGGAGCGCTAGCGGCCCCCCTCTGTCCCGGTGAATATGCAGCTCCGTGAACTACCCCCTGTCCGGGATAGATTATGGGTATTCTCACCCACTGACCGAGGTGTCCCGCTCTTGCCAGGGACTCGATCTCATCCTTCAGCTGAAGGCACTCATTCGTGGTGTGCCCCACGTCTCCGTGGAACTCACACCTCTTATTGGAGTCTCGCGGACGCCTTCCTCCGTGAGACACTTTCGGGGGCTTCCTGTAGTTGACCATATTACAGGTCGCCCGATAGACATTCTCTCGCGAGTCTATCAAACTGGTATATTCCGTGAACTTGGGCTCATAATCCTTTCGGGGTTTCTTTGAATGGTCTCCCCGGTTGGAGTTTTTTCCGCTTCGTTTGCTCCGCGATTGGCTCAAACTTCGTTCCGGGGCTTCCGCTTGCGGCTGCGGCATGCTAGGAGCGATACTACATCCGGTTTGTACCGCTCCATACCCAGAGAAATGGGTTTGACCCGGCGTCTGAGCAGACGCGGAAGGCCCATACACACTCGGAGTGAATCGGGCTCCTGGAAGCGTGAGGACTGGTGCGGGAGCTTGCGAAGCAAAGCTCGGCGCAGTCACGGAAGGGGTTGGAGCCGGGGGAACTCCAAAGGCTTGCTGGTAGGCATCCTCAAGGTTGATGATTCCCTGAGCTTTTGACATGAATTCGGACAGGGTTTCTGCCCGTCTCCTTTGCATTTCCCCCCATAGCAGGGAGCCGACAGTAAGGCCCGATTGAAGGGCGATCAGCTTCATGTCATCGCTGACCTTGGTTTTTGCAGCAGCTTCCATCATTCTCTGAATGAAAGCTTTGAGGTTCTCAGTGGGTTGCTGTTTGATGTTGGTTAAGGAACCAACCTCCATGTCGTGGTCGCGGGCAGCAATAAACTGCCTCCTAAACGCGGACTGTAGCTCCTTCCAACTGTGGATTGATCCGGGAGCTAATCTTTTCCACCAGTCCTCCGCAGACTTGGTAAGGGTGAGTGAGAAGCACATGCATTTGGCGTCCTCACTGACGCGCGCCACTTGCATCATTTTATTGTATTTAGCTAGGTGGGTACGCGGGTCTGTCCTCCCATCATATAATTCTATGTGAGGCATTTTGAAGTTATCCGGGAGGGACGTTTCCGCGATCCTCCTAATACATGGTTCCGGGTCTTCCTCCTCAGAATCTGACAGGGCCCCACTTTGCTTCCGGACCAGCTTGGTCAAGGCAGCAATCTGTTCCTCGAGCCTCTTCGTATCACTTTCCGGGAGGTCACGTCCCCGGAGCTTGTCATTAATATGATTTCGGAGGTCATCTCCGCGAGGCCGGGCTTTTTCCCCTTTGGCCTTCTCATACTTGGCCTCCAACCTTCTTCTTAGGTCCACCGTGGACCAGCTATCTTCGGAGTGCGAGTTCGCAGCCCGACCGTCCTGATTGACGGAATCACTGGGGCGGTTGTTCCTTCCCCTAGGCCTGGGTGCCTTAGCACCGGGCCCTTTAGGCACAGAGTGCCCCCTTGGGGCTGAAGGGCGTCTGGGCTTAGGAGCGCCAGAGACCTTCTGCGCGCGGGGGGGGCAGTCGGCCTGGTGATTCACGCCTTTAGGAGGTGCAGGGGCGTCAGCGCGCACAGGCTCTCCAACTTTTTCTTTGCCCTTGTTAGGGGCGGCTTTGGATGGTCCAGCAGCGGCTGGATCCGGCATGGGGGCATCAGCACCACCTCGAACAGAGGTATCCTCGTCCGAGTCGCCTAGATCTCCGAACTTACTTTGGAGGCGTTCCATCATGCGTTGCATTCTTTCGGAGACGCGCTCCTGCTCAGCAAGCTTGGCCTTAGTGGCCACCAGTTCTTCGGCTACTTGGACCAGTTCTGGGTCCTTCTCATAGTAGCAGCCGTCCTTGTAATAACCGTCTTGGACATACTCTTCTTCGTCTTCTAAGTATGTTGTATCTTCGGTACTGACCTGATCCTGGCGGGATGTCGGGTCTTCACCTCGGTAGTCTAAGGGTTCGCTCTGCACCACATCTTCCATCACGGTATCGGGGTTGACCGTAGCATTTTTGTCAACAGCAGATTTTCGCGTAGTCACCATCTCTTTAGTACGAAGTGAATACAAAAAACGTACACAGAAAAAGAGCTGACTAACAACTTCCTACAGCTCTCAATGAAAGCACCAAAATGTTTACCGAGTTTTTCGGAAACGAATAACTAACAGAATAATAAAAAGATAAGAACTGTAGAAATACTGAAATGTAACTAAACAAACAGTGTTTTTACGTGGTTCAGGCGTTAACAAGCCCTAGTCCACGAGTCGATGTTATTATACTTGGAAAAGATTACAGTAAGATGGCTGGTGCATAAGAACTTCACACACTCACCATGTTTCTCTCGGGTTCTCTTGAAGAAGATGAAGCTAGAGAGATTTTAGTAGAGTTTTTGCTATCTGATTTGTTCGTCCCCCTTCTTGTAAAATGAAGGGGTCTTTATAGCTAGGGTTTTGGATTAGGGTTTTTCTCTACGTACATGAGTCTTAATTACACCAGCCATAAATAGGGATACAATTACTGTAATAGCCTGGCTACAAGACTCTATGTGGGTATATTTACGTGAAAGTATGGGGAACACACAAAGTCAGCCGTCTTTTCCAAGTTGTCAGCGGAACAGTAGGCGAAAAGGTACCCTTAGGCGTGCTGGGATGTGTGCGGCTTTGACCTGACGGGCGTGTCAGGCGGGATCCTGTGTCAGGCGGATATCATTCCAAATATGCCTCCTCCAGGACTCGACCGTTTGGCTTTGTTCCGTGCGAGGCACGGAACTGCTTCCGCGGAAACCACTCGAAGAGCTTCTCCTGGAAGGAGCTTCCCCGAAGGATACCCCTTCGGGAGTCCGGGAGAGTTGACGAGTTTCCGTATTGTGTTTGCTTGGAAGAGTAATCCGGACACCAAGCGGGAGAGGTGAAGCCTTTCTGTATATCCGCGAGCTCTGGTCACCTATCGTGAAAGACATCGATAATTCTGCTTCCCCGAGGCCATCAATCTAAACGCTATCCGGAAATCTGGATAACATTTACCCCCCAAGGTCACGGAGCTTTGAGGGATCCGGGAGCTTGTACAATCGGTTTCTTAGATTAGGCGAGGGGGCACCTTCTGTGTTCCCGGAAGGGTTCCTTTTTCCCGCCTGAGTGTTAGTATGGAAAAGAAAGAGAATTTCTTCTGTTTGAGATCAAGTACTCAAGTGCGGCAAGGACCACGTGTCATTCTGGGAATGGTTCTGCGACCAAGACGTGTGCGTGAGGCGACTGGTTGAGTATGCGTGCGTCAGTCATCTAACTAATGATTTGACGGTTTTTAATGGTACTCCGGGCCCGAGGTGGTGTAATGATGGGAAATAAATACTTTATTCCCATCCGAGGAGTCATAAATAGGATCGTCGCTTCCTCTCCAGCCGTTGGATCTGATGCACACGGAATGGGAAGATCGGGACCGTCCACTTGAGGAATTCGAAACGGCCTCTTCCCTGCTATAAAAACGAGGGAAAGGACCTTTCTTCCTCTTTACGCTTTCAGATTCTCCATCTTTAGGATTTTTAGATTTCCAAACCTTCGAACTCTCAGGCTTCCCAGCTTACGTTCCCCCGAACTTGCCATTTCTTTTGGTAAGTATCTGGAAACTTTTCTTTTTGATTTGGCAGTGGGTTTATTCCCCGAAGTTCCTGGTTTGAATCGCCGTTCGTCTTTGCAGCTTTTACTTCTCGCGATCGTGCTGTGCAGTGATCCAGTTACTCCTTCAACCTCCAACTACCCGAATATCAGTAAGTATTTCTACTTTGCTCTTTCCTCCCAAACCTTAGGTTGTTGGTAGTTGTTAGAGTAGAGGTTTCTGCCATTATTGCTTATGTGCATTTGTGAATAGGGCTTTGGTAGGCACGTGATTGATTGTGAGTCGATAAGTAGCCTTTTCTGCATGTTTTGGCGATTTGCGTTTGGAAAGTCGTCCCTTGTTTTGCTGTTTTAGGGCATAAGCATGAACGCCTTTAGGGTGTCTTTCTCTGGAAAAACACTTCTTTTGGTGGGCTTAGGCTCGGGGTCTGAGTCTGGTTCCTTGCTGTCCTTCGGGTGGCATGGTGCCAATCCCTCGGTAAGCTCGGTGGGAGCCTCTCCAAGCAGTTTTCGAGGAGGGTCTCCCCGACGCCTTTGATACCACTAGGGTATGACAAGGGTGCTGACTGCTTAGAGTGTTTTCTTCTTTCTTTTCTTTTGTCCAGTGACGAACATCTCGAAGGAACAACTCCTTGCTGCGGGGGAGGCTGATTCTGCCCAAGAGAAGGGCTCTCCTGTCGCTGGTGGAAAGGGGAAAGGAAAGGCGAAAGCGGTCGCGGCTAGCCCACCAACCTCCAATAGTTCCATCTGGGAGATGGACCAAAAACCGAACCTTTTCAGGAATTATGGCATGCTGGAGCTGTATTCCTCTGAGGCAGGCCTGAAGAACATCCCAGGTCTGATGTGGCACCGTCTGTCGGTGCTGGGCGAGTCAGCTAGCCAGAGCCACGAGGGCTTTGGTGCCTGGAGTTGGGCACACATAGTGTGCGGAGCGCACTTGCCCCTAAGGAGTTACTTCGCCAATTTCTGTGTGAAGGCGGGGATTGCCCCCTTCCAGTTAATTCCTCCCAGCTACAAGCTCTTAGCGGGGTGGTTCATCTTTTGCAAGTCCCGGAGACTGGAAGCTCCTACCCCGGAGGAGGTGCTGTACTTTTATGGGTTGAAGTCTCAGCCTATGAGGGGTCACTCAGACAAGGTGGGGTTTTACAGGCTAGAAAGGCACCCGGATGTGATGTGCCCCACTTGTCATACCGCGAGGGTTCCAGACCTCCGGGAATACTGGTTCCTGACGACTGGCTTCCCGCTGAAGAGGGTGCCAGCTCTATCTTTGGATTTCAAAATCCCTGGTAAGTGTTTCCTCTTTTCCTTTTCAACTTTGTTTCTTTGTGTTTGATTTGCCTTTTGGGAGGATCTCTAACGCTTGTATTTGATTTTTGCAGAAGTCGTTCCGCGGACACCTCGCTGCGCGGAGATGATAAGGAGGTCCAAGTTCTACGAAGGGCTTTCCGAGGAAGAGTTGAGAGTGGAGGGACTTGTGACCTCCGAATCGTTGAGGGAGTATGGGTTACTCGCCTCCTTCCAAAATATCGAGCCAGTAAGTGGTAGGGGGCAGACTCAGGTGTCGGCTGACATCCGGGAGCAGATTGCCCTGGAGCTGTCTAAGGTGATCACCCAAGCCGCTCGGGACGAAAATACTCTATCTCCTAGTTGGGCGGAGAGGTTCCCCGACCCCCAGCCGGAGGGAGAGGAGATCGAGGCTCGCCACGCCGCGGCTTACCCTAACGAAGGGGCTCCGGGGGCTAGTTCCTCCGGGAGAGGTAAGACTAGTTTTCGATTGATCCACACCCCCAGCCTGTCTGAAGTTTCCCAAACCTCTCAGATGGGGTTTGATCCTCGTTTCCTTAGGCTAGATCCGCGTAGGATACCTTTCGACAGGTACTGTGATAGGGTAGATGAGCTCCTCTGGTGTCTGAGTGATGGTAGTCTGCCAGAAGGTGTCATCATGGTTGACCCTTCTTCTCTCAGCATGTTCTTCCCGGACTTCAAGGAGTACGGGAGCTTCCTGGAGCAGGAAGCGATGTTTTGTTTTGCTCGGGGAAGGCCATCCACGTTTCTCGTGCATGGTCGTCCCTTTCAAACTTTTCTTTTTCTTGTTTCTTGTTCCCTGCTGGCGGGCTTGCTTGTACTTTTATGTTGCTGATTGTCTTGTCTTCCGCTTATCTTCTTTCTCATTTCTTGTTGGTTCGTTAACCTTGCTTTGTACGTTTCTTGCAGAGTATCCCGAAGCCAAGATGTTGGGGAGGGTTACTTTGCTTATTAAGAAGGCTGCCACCAGCCAAGACCCGCCCACGGGGAAAGGACGGAAGACCAAGGCTGGTAGGGGAGGTAAGGCTGCATCCCCCAAGAAGACAAGTGGCGAGGCGCAAGCGTCTCCGAGGGTAGAGAAGTCCCCTGCTGAAGGGCCTTCCGAGACTATGATGGTCTCGAGTAGCAGTAGCGACGGGGAAGGGCTTGTGTTCCCCGTGAGGACAACTGGGGTGAGCAAGCGTCCCGGAGGAGATGCTGAGGGTGCTAAGAACAAACGCCTTAGACACTCTTCTCCCGGTCGAAGGCAACAACAACAGCAACGACAGCAATCACAACTACAACAACAGCAGCAACAGGAACAAGAGAGACAATCACCAACGCCGCAGCAGCAGCAACAGCAACATCCAAACCAGCAGCAGCAACAAGGGCAATTACTTCTGCTACCGCAGCAGCAAAAGCAACAGACCGGGGCCTTAATACCCCGGCTGCCTCCTCCTCCAGCCCAACGGGGGTCCACCCTTCTGGGGTCTCCGTCTTCTCAGACAACCAATCTTCCCCTGCCTGGCCTGAAGTTCCACTTTCCGCGGAAGCCGACCAGTTTTCCCGCTGCCCTCCTGGAGGGTGTAAGACGGGCCGATAGTTTTTTGAAGAGGCGGCTAGAGGCGGAGAAGGCCGTTACTCAGGGAAGGGCAGATAACTTGTCTGCCGTGAAGAGGGCTGAGCTGGCCGAGGGGGTGAGATCTCCTCACCCGGCCGGAGCGGTTCTGGATGGTCCAGCCTTGGAGAAGAGGCTGGTGCCTAGGCTCGGACGTGCATTGGCGCCGTTCGGAGCTGAGATGATGGAGGACATGGCCCTGAGCTTATGCGAGCTCAATTCTGAGAAATGGGCCATCAGCAGCAGCAAGGATCCGCTGTTGCTGACACACGCTGTGAAGCAGCAACTGTCCGGGGTAAGCCGTCAGTTGTTATTTTTTTTTTTTTTTTTTTTGGGACCATCTGTCTTTTGGTCCTGCTTTAGCTCATTCTGTTGTCTTTCCTTGCAGGCCTCTATGATCGCGGAACGCTCGTTCCGGGAGGTTGGTGCAGCTCTGGTTCAGCTGGAGGAGAGCCAACTGGCTCGCCAGGCCTTGGAAGCGGAGAAACAGAAACTGACCCAACAGGCCTTGGGGGCTTCGGAGAAGATTGATCAGGCCCGGCGCACGGCTGAAGAAGAGGCGGAGAAGAAATATCTTGCCAAATATCAAGAGTACCGGGCCAAGGCAGAGAATGAGTTTAGACAGCGGTCGGATGGGATTAAGACCGAAAACTCCAAGCTCCGGGAAGAGCTGTCCCAAGCCAAGGTGGAGAAAGATACCCTGGAAGCCCGCTTGCAATCAAAGAACG
The DNA here is from genome assembly GCF_963169125.1 of Humulus lupulus. Lineage (NCBI taxonomy): Eukaryota > Viridiplantae > Streptophyta > Magnoliopsida > Rosales > Cannabaceae > Humulus > Humulus lupulus. The sequence continues at coordinate 83,214,273 of NC_084794.1, read as the reverse complement.
ATCTCCTCCTTAAGCGGCAAGAGGAATATTCCACTCTTCAGAGTAAGCTGCACGACGAGGAGCAACTCCATAAGAGGAGCAGGGATCTCGTGTCTATGCTTCAGTTGGGGCTCGCCGAGAAGGATAAAGAGATCGGGGCTTTGCAATTCACTGCCAGGGGGCATGTGACCGAGAAGCAATCCGTGCTGAACCAAAATAGGGAGCAGCGCAAGGCGATTGATTCTCTTAAGGGGGAGCGGGATGCCTCCAAGGCCGAAATGGAAAAATTGAGGGCCCAACTAACTGCCGCGGAAGCACAGCTGGCAACCTCCGAGGCGGAGCGGTTGAAGGAGAAGGAGGATGCTGAGGTGATACTGAACAGGACTATTAATATATCGCATGTGGTCCTCATGCATCAACTCTGGAAAGTGAACCCGGAGGTGTTAGGCTATCTGGGAGATGATGCCGAAGCCATGAGGGAGAAGCTACTCGTGTGGGATCAGGGCCCAGAGGCGTACGTCCAAACTTATAACATTGACGATCGTGCTGAAGCTCCTGAGGCGGGAGATCCCGGAGAGGCGGGGACCTCTGAACCTTCTCATGACCAAATTCCTCCTTCCAATGAGCCGACTCCGTCAGCCTCAGCTGAAACCGATGCCCCCGAAGCTGCGGTCGTGGACGCTGTAGTTACCCCCAATGCTTGAAGGGGTTTTATCTTTAATTGTTTTTCATTTTGAGTTTTTCATTGCGGACAATTTTGCCATAATCATAGCATTCTCCTTTCTTTTTCTGCCGAGTTCTTTATTTATCTTTGCGCTTAGGGTAGACATTTATACGGTAGAAACTGTTGTAGGGGCGTATGGGGTTTTGGTTCCAACGGCCAAAACTTATGCACTTCCCAGTTGAAGCTTTAACGGATGATGTCTTTCCCCACGTAGTTTCTAGGTTACGAAGGTTTTCTGGTTCCAACGGCCAGGCTCCTTTCACCGTACTTTATCTTTCCTGAGGCAAATAGCCAATCCCGGGACTTGTAGTTATACTGTTCGCTGGGATTGCTAAGGTGAGTCGTTCCATTGTTTGGAACGGGAGTTCTTTTGGTGAGCGTCGCTAGACTTAAGGTTAGATCTTTGCGAAGCAAAACTAACTGTTGTTGCGAACCTCATTGTTGCTGACTTCAGGGACCTGGCATGGAGCCCTGCGAGGCAAGGCTTATTGCTGTTGGGGAAATCGCCACGCCCACCAGGTGTGATCCTGGAGCAGGGGCTCTGCGAAGCAAAGCCGGCTGTGAGTGGGGGGACCAAGCATGTCTGCTTCTGGAGCTGAAACTTGCAATGGCCATGGAGCTTGCCATGCATTATTTTGTGAGATCCGGAGTTGGAGCCTGCGAAGCAAGGCTTACAACGGTCGCGGATCTTGCCATCTTTCGCCTCGCTGGACCCGGAGCTGGAGCTTGCGAAGCAACGCTCTACAGCGCTCGCGGATCTTGCCAACTTTCGCCTTGCGGGACCCGGAGCTGGAGCTTGCGAAGCAAAGCTCTACAGCGCTCGCGGATCTTGCCATCTTTCGCCTTGCGGGATCCGGAGCTGGAGCTTGCGAAGCAAAGCTCTACAGCGCTCGCGGATCTTGCCATCTTTCTCCTTGCGGGACCCAGAGCTGGAGCTTGCGAAGCAAAGCTCTACAGCGCTCGCGGATCTTGCCATCTTTCGCCTTGCGGGATCCGGAGCTGGAGCTTTGCGAAGCAAAGCTCTACAGCGCTCGCGGAGAATTCTGCAAAGGACTTGTCAGGGAGTTGGGGGTGTTTTGGCGTAGCTCTATGAACGTGTCTCAACCCCCAGTCCCGTCCATCGCTGGGCTACACAGGAGATAATACTTATGATACATAATGGCAGGCATTTCCATGGCAATTTTCACATAAGCACATATGACACGTAATGCAAGCATGTTCATGGCAACAAATAAACCTAAGCTCAACAATTTAAACATTTCAAACAATTTAAAAATTTCAAACACAATGCTAGCACATAAGTGGTGTTCTGTGTACGTTTTGTTCAAGGGGCGTATGGTTATGCCTTAGCCATGTACACCCCCCAAGTGAGCGTGGGGTCCGGACGTCTCCGGACCGCGTGGTCACTTGTTAAAACGCAGCTTTGAACACAGGGATAAAAAGTGCAGTAAAAGCGGAGTGAATCTCTCCGTGTTTCATTGAATTAGCCTGCTAGGCGTGAGTTTTACAACAGGGAGGATTATTTCCACATTTTTCACTTTTGTTATTTTCACCAAGGACTTCCGACTGGATGGTCCGGGGCCTACTGGTAGTAACGGCGGAGGTGCTCCGCGTTCCAGGCGCGCGGGACTTTAGATCCGTCGAGTCTCTTTAAGTGATACGTCCCATGGCCCACTTTTTCTTGGACTTCGTAGGGGCCTTCCCAGTTGGGTCCGAGGACTCCTACTCCCGGGTCCTGCGTAGCAGGAAATACTCTCCGTAGGACAAGATCTCCAACTTCGAATGTACGGCTCTGGACTCTCATGTTAAAGTGTCGGGCTATCTTGCCTTGGTACATTGTTAGTTGGACCTGCGACTGCTCCCGGAGCTCCTCGATCATGTCCAAGGACTCCTGGAGGAGGGCATGGTTCCGGGTAGGATCGTAGGTGTCTTGCCTGTGAGAGGGGATCATAGCTTCTACTGGGATGACGGCCTCGCAACCGAAGGTCATGGAATAAGGCGTGTGCCCCGTCGAAGTTCTCTCTGTTGTGCGATAGGCCCAAAGTACTCGCGGAAGTTCTTCCGGCCAGTGAGCCTTGCAGGCTTGGAGTTTTTTCTTCAACGTGGTCTTTAATATTTTGTTTACAGCTTCCACTTGCCCATTAGCCTGGGGTCTGGCGACTGCGGAAAAGCTTTTGATAATTCCATGCGAAGCACAGAAGTTCGTGAAGTGTTCACTGTCAAACTGCCTTCCGTTGTCGGACACAATTTTCCGTGGAAGCCCAAAACGACACACTATATTCCTGATGACAAAATCCAGTGCTTTTTTTGATGTGACCGTGTTCATAGGTTCAGCTTCAGCCCATTTGGTGAAGTAGTCTACCGCGACTATGGCGTACTTCACTCCACCTTTTCCAGTTGGGAGGGAACCTACTAGGTCAATGCCCCAAACGGCGAACGGCCAGGGGCTGGTCATTAGGGTAATTTCTGTAGGCGGCGCTCGCGGAACCTTGGCGTACCTCTGGCACTGCTCACATTTCCTGACATAATCCACACAATCCTTCTTCATGGTGGGCCAGAAGTATCCTTGTCGAAGGATCTTTTTGGAGAGGCTCAGCCCGGAGGTATGATCGCCACAGAAGCCTCCGTGAATCTCATGGATGATGGTGCTGACTTCGGTTCCGGCAACACACCTAAGGAAGGGTATGGACAACCCCCTGCGGTAAAGCTTTCCATCCATAACCACGTATCGGGGAGCTTGATATTGGAGCTTCCTTGCGTCAGCTTTATCAGTGGGGAGCTCTCCGGTGGTGAGAAATCTGAGGATGGTTCCTATCCAGGAGTGGGAATGGTCGATGATGGCGTTTATCCTTCGTGTCTCAGTACTGGGGGCTTGTAAGTGCCCGATGGGGACTAAGCCATACTGTTCAATCTCCGGGTCCGTTGCAAGCTTGGCCAGCGTGTCCGCGAGTGAGTTCTGGTCCCGGGGGACCTGGCGGATTTGGTAGCCTTTGAAATGCTGTAGTAGGTCGCGGGAGAGAGACACGTAGGCAGCCATCCTTTCGCCTTTCGTCTGGTATTCCCCGGATATTTGGTTTACCACAAGTAGGGAGTCGCTGTACACTTCGATTTTTTGGGCTCCGACTTCTCTGGCCAGTCGTAACCCAGCTAACATGGCTTCGTGTTCTGCCTCGTTGTTGGATGCTGGGAATGCGAAACGGATGGCGCTCTGGAGCTGATGCCCTTGGGGAGATATTAGGATAACCCCCGCTCCAGCTCCTTTTTCATTTGAGGCTCCGTCTACGTAGACCTTCCAGGTGGGAAGTTCCGGGACAGGATCTTCTGGGAGGTCATTCATTCCCGAGCATTCCACAATAAAGTCCGCGAGAGCTTGGCCTTTTATGGAAACACGCGGTTGGTAGTGGACGTCGAACTGGCTTAGTTCCATGGCCCACTTAAGCAATCTGCCAGAAGACTCGGGCTTCTGCAGGACTTGTCGGAGAGGGTGGTTGGTGAGTACTTTGATGGTGTGCGCCTGGAAATATGGCCTCAGCTTCCGTGAAGCGATCAGCAAGCAGAGGGAGAGTTTCTCGATCATCGAGTATCTGGACTCGGCGTCCAATAGCCTCTTGCTTACGTAATACACAGGGAGCTGGATACGGCCATCTTCCCGGACGAGAGCGGCACTTACTGCGTGCTCAGTCACAGCTAGGTATAAGAACAACGCCTCTCCTTCGACCGGCTTGGACAGAATGGGGGCTCGGGTTAAATGTTCTTTGAGGTGTTGGAAGGCCGCTTCGCATTCGGGGGTCCACTCGAACTTCTTGTTCCCTCGCAGAACATTGAAGAAGGGGATACACTTGTCGGTGGCCTTGGATACGAAGCGACTGAGAGCAGCTATCCTTCCGGTAACGCTCTGGACATCCTTATGCTTCCGGGGGGAAGGCATATCTATGAACGCCTTTATTTTTTCAGGGTTGGCTTCCACGCCGCGGGAGCTGACAATAAAACCGAGGAACTTCCCAGACGAGACCCCGAAAGTACATTTCTTTGGATTTAGTTTCATCCCGTACTTTCGGATCACGGCGAAAGCTTCCTCAAGGTCGTTACTGTGGTCCCCGGAGGTCTTGGACTTTACCAACATGTCGTCCACGTACACCTCCATGTTCCTCCCCAGTTGGTCCTTGAACATTCTGTTTACCAGACGCTGGTAAGTCGCCCCAGCATTCTTCAAACCGAAAGGCATGACCACGTAACAGTAGACACCCTTATCCGTGAGGAAGCTGGTGTGTTCCTGGTCCGCGACATGCATCTTGATCTGGTTGTATCCGGAGTACGCATCCATGAAGGATAAGAGTTCGTACCCGGAAGTAGCGTCCACCATCTGATCGATTCGCGGGAGAGGGAAACAATCTTTCGGGCAGGCCCTGTTTAGGTCCGTGAAGTCAATGCACATTCTCCAGGACCCATCGGGTTTCGGGACCAGAACTGGGTTGGCCAACCACACGGGATAGTGCGACTCCTGGAGAAAGCCTATGGACATCAATTTGTCCACTTCAGCTTTGACGGCTTCGGCTCTCACTGGGTCTAGCGGCCTCCTCTTTTGGCGAATTGGAGTTGCAGATGGGTCTATGTTGAGTGCGTGGCACGCAACATTGGGATTAATCCCCGTCATATCAGCGTGGCACCATGCCAGGATATCCTGGTTATCCTTCACAGTGGCCACGATCTTATCTCGAACGGCCGACGGCAGGTTTTTCCCCACCTGAATGACCTTGGTGGGCTCTCCCGGGTTGAGGATCACCTCTTCGACTTCCTCCATCGGCTCTATTGCCTTCTCGATTCCCACTCTTGGGTCGAGTTCGTCAAAGTATGCCTCCTGAGCACCCCCAGTTTCTGGCAATTCTTCCGCCAAAGGAATGGCAGCAACCGTCTCTTGGACCGTGTAGACGGATCGGACGGAGACGTTATAACAGCTCCGTGCACTTCTTTGGTCTCCTCGGAGGGTGCCAATACGCCCATCGTCGCATGGAAACTTCAAACATAAGTGGCGTATCGAGGTTATGGCCCCACAATCGATCAGGACTGGTCGACCTAAGATGGCATTATACGCCGTGGGGCAGTCGACCACCACGAATGTGCTATGCTTGAAGGCACAAGCGTCGCTTTCTCCTCTGAGGGTGACTGGAAGTTGAATTTTGCCTAATGGCATGAGTGCGTCCCCATTGAAACCTTGAAGCTGGATGGGGCATGGGGCCAGGTCCGTCTCGGTCAATCCGATCGCGTGGAAGGCCGCTTTGAAGAGGATGTTCACGGAGCTTCCGTTATCGATCAAGATCCGTGAGACCTTCTTATTGGCAATCTGGGCTTCCACTACGAGGGGATCGTTGTGGGGGAAGTGCACATGTCGAGCATCGTCCTCCGTGAAGGTGATGGGAAGATCCATCATTCGGGGACGTTGAGCAGGTGATTGGACCAAAGCGCACATCTCCTCGGCGTGCTCTAACTCCTTCAAGTACCTCTTCTGGGAGTTGCGGGTACTTCCGGCAAGGTGTGGTCCTCCGGAAATGGTGGCGACGTGTCCGTCAACGGGTGGCGGAGCAAGGCCGGGCGGATATGGGTTGCCTGGTCCTGGAGCCAACAAGGCAATGGGCGCCGGAGCGGGTGGAGCAGGAAGTGCTGGGAACTGAGACCCGGGAGCTTGGGGGTGACCGGCTCCAGGAGCGCTAGCGGCCCCCCTCTGTCCCGGTGAATATGCAGCTCCGTGAACTACCCCCTGTCCGGGATAGATTATGGGTATTCTCACCCACTGACCGAGGTGTCCCGCTCTTGCCAGGGACTCGATCTCATCCTTCAGCTGAAGGCACTCATTCGTGGTGTGCCCCACGTCTCCGTGGAACTCACACCTCTTATTGGAGTCTCGCGGACGCCTTCCTCCGTGAGACACTTTCGGGGGCTTCCTGTAGTTGACCATATTACAGGTCGCCCGATAGACATTCTCTCGCGAGTCTATCAAACTGGTATATTCCGTGAACTTGGGCTCATAATCCTTTCGGGGTTTCTTTGAATGGTCTCCCCGGTTGGAGTTTTTTCCGCTTCGTTTGCTCCGCGATTGGCTCAAACTTCGTTCCGGGGCTTCCGCTTGCGGCTGCGGCATGCTAGGAGCGATACTACATCCGTTTTGTACCGCTCCATACCCAGAGAAATGGGTTTGACCCGGCGTCTGAGCAGACGCGGAAGGCCCATACACACTCGGAGTGAATCGGGCTCCTGGAAGCGTAAGGACTGGTGCGGGAGCTTGCGAAGCAAAGCTCGGCGCAGTCACGGAAGGGGTTAGAGCCGGGGGAACTCCAAAGGCTTGCTGGTAGGCATCCTCAAGGTTGATGATTCCCTGAGCTTTTGACATGAATTCGGACAGGGTTTCTGCCCGTCTCCTTTGCATTTCCCCCCATAGCAGGGAGCCGACAGTAAGGCCCGATTGAAGGGCGATCAGCTTCATGTCATCGCTGACCTTGGTTTTTGCAGCAGCTTCCATCATTCTCTGAATGAAAGCTTTGAGGTTCTCAGTGGGTTGCTGTTTGATGTTGGTTAAGGAACCAACCTCCATGTCGTGGTCGCGGGCAGCAATAAACTGCCTCCTAAACGCGGACTGTAGCTCCTTCCAACTGTGGATTGATCCGGGAGCTAATCTTTTCCACCAGTCCTCCGCAGACTTGGTAAGGGTGAGTGAGAAGCACATGCATTTGGCGTCCTCACTGACGCGCGCCACTTGCATCATTTTATTGTATTTAGCTAGGTGGGTACGCGGGTCTGTCCTCCCATCATATAATTCTATGTGAGGCATTTTGAAGTTATCCGGGAGGGACGTTTCCGCGATCCTCCTAATACATGGTTCCGGGTCTTCCTCCTCAGAATCTGACAGGGCCCCACTTTGCTTCCGGACCAGCTTGGTCAAGGCAGCAATCTGTTCCTCGAGCCTCTTCGTATCACTTTCCGGGAGGTCACGTCCCCGGAGCTTGTCATTAATATGATTTCGGAGGTCATCTCTGCGAGGCCGGGCTTTTTCCCCTTTGGCCTTCTCATACTTGGCCTCCAACCTTCTTCTTAGGTCCACCGTGGACCAGCTATCTTCGGAGTGCGAGTTCGCAGCCCGACCGTCCTGATTGACGGAATCACTGGGGCGGTTGTTCCTTCCCCTAGGCCTGGGTGCCTTAGCACCGGGCCCTTTAGGCACAGAGTGCCCCCTTGGGGCTGAAGGGCGTCTGGGCTTAGGAGCGCCAGAGACCTTCTGCGCGCGGGGGGGGCAGTCGGCCTGGTGATTCACGCCTTTAGGAGGTGCAGGGGCGTCAGCGCGCACAGGCTCTCCAACTTTTTCTTTGCCCTTGTTAGGGGCGGCTTTGGATGGTCCAGCAGCGGCTGGATCCGGCATGGGGGCATCAGCACCACCTCGAACAGAGGTATCCTCGTCCGAGTCGCCTAGATCTCCGAACTTACTTTGGAGGCGTTCCATCATGCGTTGCATTCTTTCGGAGACGCGCTCCTGCTCAGCAAGCTTGGCCTTAGTGGCCACCAGTTCTTCGGCTACTTGGACCAGTTCTGGGTCCTTCTCATAGTAGCAGCCGTCCTTGTAATAACCGTCTTGGACATACTCTTCTTCGTCTTCTAAGTATGTTGTATCTTCGGTACTGACCTGATCCTGGCGGGATGTCGGGTCTTCACCTCGGTAGTCTAAGGGTTCGCTCTGCACCACATCTTCCATCACGGTATCGGGGTTGACCGTAGCATTTTTGTCAACAGCAGATTTTCGCGTAGTCACCATCTCTTTAGTACGAAGTGAATACAAAAAACGTACACAGAAAAAGAGCTGACTAAAAACTTCCTACAGCTCTCAATGAAAGCACCAAAATGTTTACCGAGTTTTTCGGAAACGAATAACTAACAGAATAATAAAAAGATAAGAACTGTAGAAATACTGAAATGTAACTAAACAAACAGTGTTTTTACGTGGTTCAGGCGTTAACAAGCCCTAGTCCACGAGTCGATGTTATTATACTTGGAAAAGATTACAGTAAGATGGCTGGTGCATAAGAACTTCACACACTCACCATGTTTCTCTCGGGTTCTCTTGAAGAAGATGAAGCTAGAGAGATTTTAGTAGAGTTTTTGCTATCTGATTTGTTCGTCCCCCTTCTTGTAAAATGAAGGGGTCTTTATAGCTAGGGTTTTGGATTAGGGTTTTTCTCTACGTACATGAGTCTTAATTACACCAGCCATAAATAGGGATACAATTACTGTAATAGCCTGGCTACAAGACTCTATGTGGGTATATTTACGTGAAAGTATGGGGAACACACAAAGTCAGCCGTCTTTTCCAAGTTGTCAGCGGAACAGTAGGCGAAAAGGTACCCTTAGGCGTGCTGGGATGTGTGCGGCTTTGACCTGACGGGCGTGTCAGGCGGGATCCTGTGTCAGGCGGATATCATTCCAAATATGCCTCCTCCAGGACTCGACCGTTTGGCTTTGTTCCGTGCGAGGCACGGAACTGCTTCCGCGGAAACCACTCGAAGAGCTTCTCCTGGAAGGAGCTTCCCCGAAGGATACCCCTTCGGGAGTCCGGGAGAGTTGACGAGTTTCCGTATTGTGTTTGCTTGGAAGAGTAATCCGGACACCAAGCGGGAGAGGTGAAGCCTTTCTGTATATCCGCGAGCTCTGGTCACCTATCGTGAAAGACATCGATAATTCTGCTTCCCCGAGGCCATCAATCTAAACGCTATCCGGAAATCTGGATAACATTTACCCCCCAAGGTCACGGAGCTTTGAGGGATCCGGGAGCTTGTACAATCGGTTTCTTAGATTAGGCGAGGGGGCACCTTCTGTGTTCCCGGAAGGGTTCCTTTTTCCCGCCTGAGTGTTAGTATGGAAAAGAAAGAGAATTTCTTCTGTTTGAGATCAAGTACTCAAGTGCGGCAAGGACCACGTGTCATTCTGGGAATGGTTCTGCGACCAAGACGTGTGCGTGAGGCGACTGGTTGAGTATGCGTGCGTCAGTCATCTAACTAATGATTTGACGGTTTTTAATGGTACTCCGGGCCCGAGGTGGTGTAATGATGGGAAATAAATACTTTATTCCCATCCGAGGAGTCATAAATAGGATCGTCGCTTCCTCTCCAGCCGTTGGATCTGATGCACACGGAATGGGAAGATCGGGACCGTCCACTTGAGGAATTCGAAACGGCCTCTTCCCTGCTATAAAAATGAGGGAAAGGACCTTTCTTCCTCTTTACGCTTTCAGATTCTCCATCTTTAGGATTTTCAGATTTCCAAACCTTCGAACTCTCAGGCTTCCCAGCTTACGTTCCCCCGAACTTGCCATTTCTTTTGGTAAGTATCTGGAAACTTTTCTTTTTGATTTGGCAGTGGGTTTATTCCCCGAAGTTCCTGGTTTGAATCGCCGTTCGTCTTTGCAGCTTTTACTTCTCGCGATCGTGCTGTGCAGTGATCCAGTTACTCCTTCAACCTCCAACTACCCGAATATCAGTAAGTATTTCTACTTTGCTCTTTCCTCCCAAACCTTAGGTTGTTGGTAGTTGTTAGAGTAGAGGTTTCTGCCATTATTGCTTATGTGCATTTGTGAATAGGGCTTTGGTAGGCACGTGATTGATTGTGAGTCGATAAGTAGCCTTTTCTGCATGTTTTGGCGATTTGTGTTTGGAAAGTCGTCCCTTGTTTTGCTGTATTAGGGCATAAGCATGAACGCCTTTAGGGTGTCTTTCTCTGGAAAAACACTTCTTTTGGTGGGCTTAGGCTCGGGGTTTGAGTCTGGTTCCTTGCTGTCCTTCGGGTGGCATGGTGCCAATCCCTCGGTAAGCTCGGTGGGAGCCTCTCCAAGCAGTTTTCGAGGAGGGTCTCCCCGACGCCTTTGATACCACTAGGGTATGACAAGGGTGCTGACTGCTTAGAGTGTTTTCTTCTTTCTTTTCTTTTGTCCAGTGACGAACATCTCGAAGGAACAACTCCTTGCTGCGGGGGAGGCTGATTCTGCCCAAGAGAAGGGCTCTCCTGTCGCTGGTGGAAAGGGGAAAGGAAAGGCGAAAGCGGTCGCGGCTAGCCCACCAACCTCCAATAGTTCCATCTGGGAGATGGACCAAAAACCGAACCTTTTCAGGAATTATGGCATGCTGGAGCTGTATTCCTCTGAGGCAGGCCTGAAGAACATCCCAGGTCTGATGTGGCACCGTCTGTCGGTGCTGGGCGAGTCAGCTAGCCAGAGCCACGAGGGCTTTGGTGCCTGGAGTTGGGCACACATAGTGTGCGGAGCGCACTTGCCCCTAAGGAGTTACTTCGCCAATTTCTGTGTGAAGGCGGGGATTGCCCCCTTCCAGTTAATTCCTCCCAGCTACAAGCTCTTAGCGGGGTGGTTCATCTTTTGCAAGTCCCGGAGACTGGAAGCTCCTACCCCGGAGGAGGTGCTGTACTTTTATGGGTTGAAGTCTCAGCCTATGAGGGGTCACTCAGACAAGGTGGGGTTTTACAGGCTAGAAAGGCACCCGGATGTGATGTGCCCCACTTGTCATACCGCGAGGGTTCCAGACCTCCGGGAATACTGGTTCCTGACGACTGGCTTCCCGCTGAAGAGGGTGCCAGCTCTATCTTTGGATTTCAAAATCCCTGGTAAGTGTTTCCTCTTTTCCTTTTCAACTTTGTTTCTTTGTGTTTGATTTGCCTTTTGGGAGGATCTCTAACGCTTGTATTTGATTTTTGCAGAAGTCGTTCCGCGGACACCTCGCTGCGCGGAGATGATAAGGAGGTCCAAGTTCTACGAAGGGCTTTCCGAGGAAGAGTTGAGAGTGGAGGGACTTGTGACCTCCGAATCGTTGAGGGAGTATGGGTTACTCGCCTCCTTCCAAAATATCGAGCCAGTAAGTGGTAGGGGGCAGACTCAGGTGTCGGCTGACATCCGGGAGCAGATTGCCCTGGAGCTGTCTAAGGTGATCACCCAAGCCGCTCGGGACGAAAATACTCTATCTCCTAGTTGGGCGGAGAGGTTCCCCGACCCCCAGCCGGAGGGAGAGGAGATCGAGGCTCGCCACGCCGCGGCTTACCCTAACGAAGGGGCTCCGGGGGCTAGTTCCTCCGGGAGAGGTAAGACTAGTTTTCGATTGATCCACACCCCCAGCCTGTCTGAAGTTTCCCAAACCTCTCAGATGGGGTTTGATCCTCGTTTCCTTAGGCTAGATCCGCGTAGGATACCTTTCGACAGGTACTGTGATAGGGTAGATGAGCTCCTCTGGTGTCTGAGTGATGGTAGTCTGCCAGAAGGTGTCATCATGGTTGACCCTTCTTCTCTCATCATGTTCTTCCCGGACTTCAAGGAGTACGGGAGCTTCCTGGAGCAGGAAGCGATGTTTTGTTTTGCTCGGGGAAGGCCATCCACGTTTCTCGTGCATGGTCGTCCCTTTCAAACTTTTCTTTTTCTTGTTTCTTGTTCCCTGCTGGCGGGCTTGCTTGTACTTTTATGTTGCTGATTGTCTTGTCTTCCGCTTATCTTCTTTCTCATTTCTTGTTGGTTCGTTAACGTTGCTTTGTACGTTTCTTGCAGAGTATCCCGAAGCCAAGATGTTGGGGAGGGTTACTTTGCTTATTAAGAAGGCTGCCACCAGCCAAGACCCGCCCACGGGGAAAGGACGGAAGACCAAGGCTGGTAGGGGAGGTAAGGCTGCCTCCCCCAAGAAGACAAGTGGCGAGGCGCAAGCGTCTCCGAGGGTAGAGAAGTCCCCTGCTGAAGGGCCTTCCGAGACTATGATGGTCTCGAGTAGCAGTAGCGACGGGGAAGGGCTTGTGTTCCCCGTGAGGACAACTGGGGTGAGCAAGCGTCCCGGAGGAGATGCTGAGGGTGCTAAGAACAAACGCCTTAGACACTCTTCTCCCGGTCGAAGGCAACAACAACAGCAACGACAGCAATCACAACTACAACAACAGCAGCAACAGGAACAAGAGAGACAATCACCAACGCCGCAGCAGCAGCAACAGCAACATCCAAACCAGCAGCAGCAACAAGGGCAATTACTTCTGCTACCGCAGCAGCAAAAGCAACAGACCGGGGCCTTAATACCCCGGCTGCCTCCTCCTCCAGCCCAACGGGGGTCCACCCTTCTGGGGTCTCCGTCTTCTCAGACAACCAATCTTCCCCTGCCTGGCCTGAAGTTCCACTTTCCGCGGAAGCCGACCAGTTTTCCCGCTGCCCTCCTGGAGGGTGTAAGACGGGCCGATAGTTTTTTGAAGAGGCGGCTAGAGGCGGAGAAGGCCGTTACTCAGGGAAGGGCAGATAACTTGTCTGCCGTGAAGAGGGCTGAGCTGGCCGAGGGGGTGAGATCTCCTCACCCGGCCGGAGCGGTTCTGGATGGTCCAGCCTTGGAGAAGAGGCTGGTGCCTAGGCTCGGACGTGCATTGGCGCCGTTCGGAGCTGAGATGATGGAGGACATGGCCCTGAGCTTATGCGAGCTCAATTCTGAGAAATGGGCCATCTGCAGCAGCAAGGATCCGCTGTTGCTGACACACGCTGTGAAGCAGCAACTGTCCGGGGTAAGCCGTCAGTTGTTATTTTTTTTTTTTTTTTTTTTGGGACCATCTGTCTTTTGGTCCTGCTTTAGCTCATTCTGTTGTCTTTCCTTGCAGGCCTCTATGATCGCGGAACGCTCGTTCCGGGAGGTTGGTGCAGCTCTGGTTCAGCTGGAGGAGAGCCAACTGGCTCGCCAGGCCTTGGAAGCGGAGAAACAGAAACTGACCCAACAGGCCTTGGGGGCTTCGGAGAAGATTGATCAGGCCCGGCGCACGGCTGAAGAAGAGGCAGAGAAGAAATATCTTGCCAAATATCAAGAGTACCGGGCCAAGGCAGAGAATGAGTTTAGACAGCGGTCGGATGGGATTAAGACCGAAAACTCCAAGCTCCGGGAAGAGCTGTCCCAAGCCAAGGTGGAGAAAGATACCCTGGAAGCCCGCTTGCAATCAAAGAACGATCTCCTCCTTAAGCGGCAAGAGGAATATTCCACTCTTCAGAGTAAGCTGCACGACGAGGAGCAACTCCATAAGAGGAGCAGGGATCTCGTGTCTATGCTTCAGTTGGGGCTCGCCGAGAAGGATAAAGAGATCGGGGCTTTGCAATTCACTGCCAGGGGGCATGTGACCGAGAAGCAATCCGTGCTGAACCAAAATAGGGAGCAGCGCAAGGCGATTGATTCTCTTAAGGGGGAGCGGGATGCCTCCAAGGCCGAAATGGAAAAATTGAGGGCCCAACTAACTGCCGCGGAAGCACAGCTGGCAACCTCCGAGGCGGAGCGGTTGAAGGAGAAGGAGGATGCTGAGGTGATACTGAACAGGACTATTAATATATCGCATGTGGTCCTCATGCATCAACTCTGGAAAGTGAACCCGGAGGTGTTAGGCTATCTGGGAGATGATGCCGAAGCCATGAGGGAGAAGCTACTCGTGTGGGATCAGGGCCCAAAGGCGTACGTCCAAACTTATAACATTGACGATCGTGCTGAAGCTCCTGAGGCGGGAGATCCCGGAGAGGCGGGGACCTCTGAACCTTCTCATGACCAAATTCCTCCTTCCAATGAGCCGACTCCGTCAGCCTCAGCTGAAACAGATGCCCCCGAAGCTGCGGTCGTGGACGCTGTAGTTACCCCCAATGCTTGAAGGGGTTTTATCTTTAATTGTTTTTCATTTTGAGTTTTTCATTGCGGACAATTTTGCCATAATCATAGCATTCTCCTTTCTTTTTCTGCCGAGTTCTTTATTTATCTTTGCGCTTAGGGTAGACATTTATACGGTAGAAACTGTTGTAGGGGCGTATGGGGTTTTGGTTCCAACGGCCAAAACTTATGCACTTCCCAGTTGAAGCTTTAACGGATGATGTCTTTCCCCACGTAGTTTCTAGGTTACGAAGGTTTTCTGGTTCCAACGGCCAGGCTCCTTTCACCGTACTTTATCTTTCCTGAGGCAAATAGCCAATCCCGGGACTTGTAGTTATACTGTTCGCTGGGATTGCTAAGGTGAGTCGTTCCATTGTTTGGAACGGGAGTTCTTTTGGTGAGCGTCGCTAGACTTAAGGTTAGATCTTTGCGAAGCAAAACTAACTGTTGTTGCGAACCTCATTGTGGCTGACTTCAGGGACCTGGCATGGAGCCCTGCGAGGCAAGGCTTATTGCTGTTGGGGAAATCGCCACGCCCACCAGGTGTGATCCTGGAGCAGGGGCTCTGCGAAGCAAAGCCGGCTGTGAGTGGGGGGACCAAGCATGTCTGCTTCTGGAGCTGAAACTTGCAATGGCCATGGAGCTTGCCATGCATTATTTTGTGAGATCCGGAGTTGGAGCCTGCGAAGCAAGGCTTACAACGGTCGCGGATCTTGCCATCTTTCGCCTCGCTGGACCCGGAGCTGGAGCTTGCGAAGCAACGCTCTACAGCGCTCGCGGATCTTGCCAACTTTCGCCTTGCGGGACCCGGAGCTGGAGCTTGCGAAGCAAAGCTCTACAGCGCTCGCGGATCTTGCCATCTTTCGCCTTGCGGGATCCGGAGCTGGAGCTTGCGAAGCAAAGCTCTACAGCGCTCGCGGATCTTGCCATCTTTCTCCTTGCTGGACCCAGAGCTGGAGCTTGCGAAGCAAAGCTCTACAGCGCTCGCGGATCTTGCCATCTTTCGCCTTGCGGGATCCGGAGCTGGAGCTTTGCGAAGCAAAGCTCTACAGCGCTCGCGGAGAATTCTGCAAAGGACTTGTCAGGGAGTTGGGGGTGTTTTGGCGTAGCTCTATGAACGTGTCTCAACCCCCAGTCCCGTCCATCGCTGGGCTACACAGGAGATAATACTTATGATACATAATGGCAGGCATTTCCATGGCAATTTTCACATAAGCACATATGACACGTAATGCAAGCATGTTCATGGCAACAAATAAACCTAAGCTCAACAATTTAAACATTTCAAACAATTTAAAAATTTCAAACACAATGCTAGCACATAAGTGGTGTTCTGTGTACGTTTTGTTCAAGGGGCGTATGGTTATGCCTTAGCCATGTACACCCCCCAAGTGAGCGTGGGGTCCGGACGTCTCCGGACCGCGTGGTCACTTGTTAAAACGCAGCTTTGAACACAGGGATAAAAAGTGCAGTAAAAGCGGAGTGAATCTCTCCGTGTTTCATTGAATTAGCCTGCTAGGCGTGAGTTTTACAACAGGGAGGATTATTTCCACATTTTTCACTTTTGTTATTTTCACCAAGGACTTCCGACTGGATGGTCCGGGGCCTACTGGTAGTAACGGCGGAGGTGCTCCGCGTTCCAGGCGCGCGGGACTTTAGATCCGTCGAGTCTCTTTAAGTGATACGTCCCATGGCCCACTTTTTCTTGGACTTCGTAGGGGCCTTCCCAGTTGGGTCCGAGGACTCCTACTCCCGGGTCCTGCGTAGCAGGAAATACTCTCCGTAGGACAAGATCTCCAACTTCGAATGTACGGCTCTGGACTCTCATGTTAAAGTGTCGGGCTATCTTGCCTTGGTACATTGTTAGTTGGACCTGCGACTGCTCCCGGAGCTCCTCGATCATGTCCAAGGACTCCTGGAGGAGGGCATGGTTCCGGGTAGGATCGTAGGTGTCTTGCCTGTGAGAGGGGATCATAGCTTCTACTGGGATGACGGCCTCGCAACCGAAGGTCATGGAATAAGGCGTGTGCCCCGTCGAAGTTCTCTCTGTTGTGCGATAGGCCCAAAGTACTCGCGGAAGTTCTTCCGGCCAGTGAGCCTTGCAGGCTTGGAGTTTTTTCTTCAACGTGGTCTTTAATATTTTGTTTACAGCTTCCACTTGCCCATTAGCCTGGGGTCTGGCGACTGCGGAAAAGCTTTTGATAATTCCATGCGAAGCACAGAAGTTCGTGAAGTGTTCACTGTCAAACTGCCTTCCGTTGTCGGACACAATTTTCCGTGGAAGCCCAAAACGACACACTATATTCCTGATGACAAAATCCAGTGCTTTTTTTGATGTGACCGTGTTCATAGGTTCAGCTTCAGCCCATTTGGTGAAGTAGTCTACCGCGACTATGGCGTACTTCACTCCACCTTTTCCAGTTGGGAGGGAACCTACTAGGTCAATGCCCCAAACGGCGAACGGCCAGGGGCTGGTCATTAGGGTAATTTCTGTAGGCGGCGCTCGCGGAACCTTGGCGTACCTCTGGCACTGCTCACATTTCCTGACATAATCCACACAATCCTTCTTCATGGTGGGCCAGAAGTATCCTTGTCGAAGGATCTTTTTGGAGAGGCTCAGCCCGGAGGTATGATCGCCACAGAAGCCTCCGTGAATCTCATGGATGATGGTGCTGACTTCGGTTCCGGCAACACACCTAAGGAAGGGTATGGACAACCCCCTGCGGTAAAGCTTTCCATCCATAACCACGTATCGGGGAGCTTGATATTGGAGCTTCCTTGCGTCAGCTTTATCAGTGGGGAGCTCTCCGGTGGTGAGAAATCTGAGGATGGGTCCTATCCAGGAGTGGGAATGGTCGATGATGGCGTTTATCCTTCGTGTCTCAGTACTGGGGGCTTGTAAGTGCCCGATGGGGACTAAGCCATACTGTTCAATCTCCGGGTCCGTTGCAAGCTTGGCCAGCGTGTCCGCGAGTGAGTTCTGGTCCCGGGGGACCTGGCGGATTTGGTAGCCTTTGAAATGCTGTAGTAGGTCGCGGGAGAGAGACACGTAGGCAGCCATCCTTTCGCCTTTCGTCTGGTATTCCCCGGATATTTGGTTTACCACAAGTAGGGAGTCGCTGTACACTTCGATTTTTTGGGCTCCGACTTCTCTGGCCAGTCGTAACCCAGCTAACATGGCTTCGTGTTCTGCCTCGTTGTTGGATGCTGGGAATGCGAAACGGATGGCGCTCTGGAGCTGATGCCCTTGGGGAGATATTAGGATAACCCCCGCTCCAGCTCCTTTTTCATTTGAGGCTCCGTCTACGTAGACCTTCCAGGTGGGAAGTTCCGGGACAGGATCTTCTGGGAGGTCATTCATTCCCGAGCATTCCACAATAAAGTCCGCGAGAGCTTGGCCTTTTATGGAAACACGCGGTTGGTAGTGGACGTCGAACTGGCTTAGTTCCATGGCCCACTTAAGCAATCTGCCAGAAGACTCGGGCTTCTGCAGGACTTGTCGGAGAGGGTGGTTGGTGAGTACTTTGATGGTGTGCGCCTGGAAATATGGCCTCAGCTTCCGTGAAGCGATCAGCAAGCAGAGGGAGAGTTTCTCGATCATCGAGTATCTGGACTCGGCGTCCAATAGCCTCTTGCTTACGTAATACACAGGGAGCTGGATACGGCCATCTTCCCGGACGAGAGCGGCACTTACTGCGTGCTCAGTCACAGCTAGGTATAAGAACAACGCCTCTCCTTCGACCGGCTTGGACAGAATGGGGGCTCGGGTTAAATGTTCTTTGAGGTGTTGGAAGGCCGCTTCGCATTCGGGGGTCCACTCGAACTTCTTGTTCCCTCGCAGAACATTGAAGAAGGGGATACACTTGTCGGTGGCCTTGGATACGAAGCGACTGAGAGCAGCTATCCTTCCGGTAACGCTCTGGACATCCTTATGCTTCCGGGGGGAAGGCATATCTATGAACGCCTTTATTTTTTCAGGGTTGGCTTCCACGCCGCGGGAGCTGACAATAAAACCGAGGAACTTCCCAGACGAGACCCCGAAAGTACATTTCTTTGGATTTAGTTTCATCCCGTACTTTCGGATCACGGCGAAAGCTTCCTCAAGGTCGTTACTGTGGTCCCCGGAGGTCTTGGACTTTACCAACATGTCGTCCACGTACACCTCCATGTTCCTCCCCAGTTGGTCCTTGAACATTCTGTTTACCAGACGCTGGTAAGTCGCCCCAGCATTCTTCAAACCGAAAGGCATGACCACGTAACAGTAGACACCCTTATCCGTGAGGAAGCTGGTGTGTTCCTGGTCCGCGACATGCATCTTGATCTGGTTGTATCCGGAGTACGCATCCATGAAGGATAAGAGTTCGTACCCGGAAGTAGCGTCCACCATCTGATCGATTCGCGGGAGAGGGAAACAATCTTTCGGGCAGGCCCTGTTTAGGTCCGTGAAGTCAATGCACATTCTCCAGGACCCATCGGGTTTCGGGACCAGAACTGGGTTGGCCAACCACACGGGATAGTGCGACTCCTGGAGAAAGCCTATGGACATCAATTTGTCCACTTCAGCTTTGACGGCTTCGGCTCTCACTGGGTCTAGCGGCCTCCTCTTTTGGCGAATTGGAGTTGCAGATGGGTCTATGTTGAGTGCGTGGCACGCAACATTGGGATTAATCCCCGTCATATCAGCGTGGCACCATGCCAGGATATCCTGGTTATCCTTCACAGTGGCCACGATCTTATCTCGAACGGCCGACGGCAGGTTTTTCCCCACCTGAATGACCTTGGTGGGCTCTCCTGGGTTGAGGATCACCTCTTCGACTTCCTCCATCGGCTCTATTGCCTTCTCGATTCCCACTCTTGGGTCGAGTTCGTCAAAGTATGCCTCCTGAGCACCCCCAGTTTCTGGCAATTCTTCCGCCAAAGGAATGGCAGCAACCGTCTCTTGGACCGTGTAGACGGATCGGACGGAGACGTTATAACAGCTCCGTGCACTTCTTTGGTCTCCTCGGAGGGTGCCAATACGCCCATCGTCGCATGGAAACTTCAAACATAAGTGGCGTATCGAGGTTATGGCCCCACAATCGATCAGGACTGGTCGGCCTAAGATGGCATTATACGCCGTGGGGCAGTCGACCACCACGAATGTGCTATGCTTGAAGGCACAAGCGTCGCTTTCTCCTCTGAGGGTGACTGGAAGTTGAATTTTGCCTAATGGCATGAGTGCGTCCCCATTGAAACCTTGAAGCTGGATGGGGCATGGGGCCAGGTCCGTCTCGGTCAATCCGATCGCGTGGAAGGCCGCTTTGAAGAGGATGTTCACGGAGCTTCCGTTATCGATCAAGATCCGTGAGACCTTCTTATTGGCAATCTGGGCTTCCACTACGAGGGGATCGTTGTGGGGGAAGTGCACATGTCGAGCATCGTCCTCCGTGAAGGTGATGGGAAGATCCATCATTCGGGGACGTTGAGCAGGTGATTGGACCAAAGCGCACATCTCCTCGGCGTGCTCTAACTCCTTCAAGTACCTCTTCTGGGAGTTGCGGGTACTTCCGGCAAGGTGTGGTCCTCCGGAAATGGTGGCGACGTGTCCGTCAACGGGTGGCGGAGCAAGGCCGGGCGGATATGGGTTGCCTGGTCCTGGAGCCAACAAGGCAATGGGCGCCGGAGCGGGTGGAGCAGGAAGTGCTGGGAACTGAGACCCGGGAGCTTGGGGGTGACCGGCTCCAGGAGCGCTAGCGGCCCCCCTCTGTCCCGGTGAATATGCAGCTCCGTGAACTACCCCCTGTCCGGGATAGATTATGGGTATTCTCACCCACTGACCGAGGTGTCCCGCTCTTGCCAGGGACTCGATCTCATCCTTCAGCTGAAGGCACTCATTCGTGGTGTGCCCCACGTCTCCGTGGAACTCACACCTCTTATTGGAGTCTCGCGGACGCCTTCCTCCGTGAGACACTTTCGGGGGCTTCCTGTAGTTGACCATATTACAGGTCGCCCGATAGACATTCTCTCGCGAGTCTATCAAACTGGTATATTCCGTGAACTTGGGCTCATAATCCTTTCGGGGTTTCTTTGAATGGTCTCCCCGGTTGGAGTTTTTTCCGCTTCGTTTGCTCCGCGATTGGCTCAAACTTCGTTCCGGGGCTTCCGCTTGCGGCTGCGGCATGCTAGGAGCGATACTACATCCGGTTTGTACCGCTCCATACCCAGAGAAATGGGTTTGACCCGGCGTCTGAGCAGACGCGGAAGGCCCATACACACTCGGAGTGAATCGGGCTCCTGGAAGCGTGAGGACTGGTGCGGGAGCTTGCGAAGCAAAGCTCGGCGCAGTCACGGAAGGGGTTGGAGCCGGGGGAACTCCAAAGGCTTGCTGGTAGGCATCCTCAAGGTTGATGATTCCCTGAGCTTTTGACATGAATTCGGACAGGGTTTCTGCCCGTCTCCTTTGCATTTCCCCCCATAGCAGGGAGCCGACAGTAAGGCCCGATTGAAGGGCGATCAGCTTCATGTCATCGCTGACCTTGGTTTTTGCAGCAGCTTCCATCATTCTCTGAATGAAAGCTTTGAGGTTCTCAGTGGGTTGCTGTTTGATGTTGGTTAAGGAACCAACCTCCATGTCGTGGTCGCGGGCAGCAATAAACTGCCTCCTAAACGCGGACTGTAGCTCCTTCCAACTGTGGATTGATCCGGGAGCTAATCTTTTCCACCAGTCCTCCGCAGACTTGGTAAGGGTGAGTGAGAAGCACATGCATTTGGCGTCCTCACTGACGCGCGCCACTTGCATCATTTTATTGTATTTAGCTAGGTGGGTACGCGGGTCTGTCCTCCCATCATATAATTCTATGTGAGGCATTTTGAAGTTATCCGGGAGGGACGTTTCCGCGATCCTCCTAATACATGGTTCCGGGTCTTCCTCCTCAGAATCTGACAGGGCCCCACTTTGCTTCCGGACCAGCTTGGTCAAGGCAGCAATCTGTTCCTCGAGCCTCTTCGTATCACTTTCCGGGAGGTCACGTCCCCGGAGCTTGTCATTAATATGATTTCGGAGGTCATCTCCGCGAGGCCGGGCTTTTTCCCCTTTGGCCTTCTCATACTTGGCCTCCAACCTTCTTCTTAGGTCCACCGTGGACCAGCTATCTTCGGAGTGCGAGTTCGCAGCCCGACCGTCCTGATTGACGGAATCACTGGGGCGGTTGTTCCTTCCCCTAGGCCTGGGTGCCTTAGCACCGGGCCCTTTAGGCACAGAGTGCCCCCTTGGGGCTGAAGGGCGTCTGGGCTTAGGAGCGCCAGAGACCTTCTGCGCGCGGGGGGGGCAGTCGGCCTGGTGATTCACGCCTTTAGGAGGTGCAGGGGCGTCAGCGCGCACAGGCTCTCCAACTTTTTCTTTGCCCTTGTTAGGGGCGGCTTTGGATGGTCCAGCAGCGGCTGGATCCGGCATGGGGGCATCAGCACCACCTCGAACAGAGGTATCCTCGTCCGAGTCGCCTAGATCTCCGAACTTACTTTGGAGGCGTTCCATCATGCGTTGCATTCTTTCGGAGACGCGCTCCTGCTCAGCAAGCTTGGCCTTAGTGGCCACCAGTTCTTCGGCTACTTGGACCAGTTCTGGGTCCTTCTCATAGTAGCAGCCGTCCTTGTAATAACCGTCTTGGACATACTCTTCTTCGTCTTCTAAGTATGTTGTATCTTCGGTACTGACCTGATCCTGGCGGGATGTCGGGTCTTCACCTCGGTAGTCTAAGGGTTCGCTCTGCACCACATCTTCCATCACGGTATCGGGGTTGACCGTAGCATTTTTGTCAACAGCAGATTTTCGCGTAGTCACCATCTCTTTAGTACGAAGTGAATACAAAAAACGTACACAGAAAAAGAGCTGACTAACAACTTCCTACAGCTCTCAATGAAAGCACCAAAATGTTTACCGAGTTTTTCGGAAACGAATAACTAACAGAATAATAAAAAGATAAGAACTGTAGAAATACTGAAATGTAACTAAACAAACAGTGTTTTTACGTGGTTCAGGCGTTAACAAGCCCTAGTCCACGAGTCGATGTTATTATACTTGGAAAAGATTACAGTAAGATGGCTGGTGCATAAGAACTTCACACACTCACCATGTTTCTCTCGGGTTCTCTTGAAGAAGATGAAGCTAGAGAGATTTTAGTAGAGTTTTTGCTATCTGATTTGTTCGTCCCCCTTCTTGTAAAATGAAGGGGTCTTTATAGCTAGGGTTTTGGATTAGGGTTTTTCTCTACGTACATGAGTCTTAATTACACCAGCCATAAATAGGGATACAATTACTGTAATAGCCTGGCTACAAGACTCTATGTGGGTATATTTACGTGAAAGTATGGGGAACACACAAAGTCAGCCGTCTTTTCCAAGTTGTCAGCGGAACAGTAGGCGAAAAGGTACCCTTAGGCGTGCTGGGATGTGTGCGGCTTTGACCTGACGGGCGTGTCAGGCGGGATCCTGTGTCAGGCGGATATCATTCCAAATATGCCTCCTCCAGGACTCGACCGTTTGGCTTTGTTCCGTGCGAGGCACGGAACTGCTTCCGCGGAAACCACTCGAAGAGCTTCTCCTGGAAGGAGCTTCCCCGAAGGATACCCCTTCGGGAGTCCGGGAGAGTTGACGAGTTTCCGTATTGTGTTTGCTTGGAAGAGTAATCCGGACACCAAGCGGGAGAGGTGAAGCCTTTCTGTATATCCGCGAGCTCTGGTCACCTATCGTGAAAGACATCGATAATTCTGCTTCCCCGAGGCCATCAATCTAAACGCTATCCGGAAATCTGGATAACAATATATATATATCAAACTACTTATATATGTATATAAATGACATCTTTTAATTAGTAATTATATATTAATATTTTTTTAATGTTAATTTATACACTTTGTTTATTTAGATAATAATTTATAAATTTTAGTTATATAATAATAACATAAAATATGGTATTGTATATTAAAAAATTCAAATATAATTCGATATTGAATATAGTATTATTAATATAATTCTATTGGTTTTTAAAAAAAGTATTTAATCTGAAGTAAAATATAATTATATATTTGAAAAGAAATAAAAAATAATTATATATAAAAATAAAAAAAAAGGTTTCACTGGGTCTTTTTCAAAAAACCGCAATGAAAAGTTTTTTTCGTGAACATTTCTCTGTGATCGATTACATTGCAGTACCCATTACTCCCTAAAACTACAGTGTATTAAGGAGAAAAAACCTCTAGGAAATCCCAATTTTGTAGTAGTGGTCATTTGAGTTTTTGGTGATTTGAGCACTCACCTCTCTCTCTCTCTCTCTCTCTCTCTCTCTCTCTCTCTTTAAAACATCTATATCTCTCTCAAGCTCTCAAGATTACTAGTTTTCTCCAAGACCTTCATCAAGAAAGCTTGACTTGCATGAAGATTCAAGGCTTGTGAATCTCAATCTCATTCCATTATAGTAGCTTCAAGCAATCTCAAGGAGGAGTCTAGGAATATAGATTTTTTTGACAACAAATCTTAATTTGTGTCAAGCCTTTGTTACATTTTGTGATTTTATGTATCAAGGTTCTTCAACTCAAAGGTCCACTCTATTACTTATTTTATTTGTATTATGTTCTTTGTACTATTATTCCATTAGAGAATAGATTATACTTGTTTATTCATTTGAATTGTAATATACAAAGCTTAGTTTATAGCCTTATCCCCAACAGTAGGGATAGTCAGTCATTATCAATCCAATCTAGGATTGAGTCATTGAGTTGCAGTAGAGAATATTCTCAAGTATCTTAAGAAAACTAGAGAATATATACTTGTATATTCAGCTGGTGATCTGAACCCCACTGGTTACATTAATTCTGATTTCCAATCAAGCAGAGATAGTCAAAAATTGACTTCTGGATCAATGTTCACTCTTCATGGAGGAGCTATAGTCTGATGTAGTATCAAACAAACCAGTAATTCAGATTCTACCTTGGAAGTCGAATACATAGTTGTAACACCCTGGATAGCCGAATACAACGTTTTAACACAAACCTATTGGGAATAGTGCCCTTAAAGCAATTGTAGTTGACAAATATTTTAAATGAAATAAATAATTGAATTGAATTATTATATATATATAGACTATGTTTGATGTTATATTGATAATATTAGGTGAATATGAGAAAATTCCAAAGTTTATCTATGTGTTCTTAATCTCATATTGGTATGAGAGGATCGAGATTAAGATAATAAACTGAAAACAGTTCGCAGTAAAATAAAGTTATGGAATCTTTAAATTAATTACTGCTAGTACGGTTCGCTAGTATTATGAATACAAGTGACCTAGATCCAGGTCACTAGTGTAGTAGGACACTTTAGTGAAGGTGTTTTATATATAGTAATATATAGAACTGGACCAAATGTGATTTGTTAATACTTATTTAAACATTATTCCGTAGTACTAATCAAACTTATAAAACGATGATCATATATATGATGATCTTAATCCTGAGGTTGCTATGAACTCCTATATATGTCATCTGATCCTTTGATCATGTGTTAAGGTTCGTCAGAATGATCAGGCTAAGAACAATTGTTTTGGGGACTCAATGATATATATGGCTGGGGACATAGTTTAACATGTATGGAATCTATACCTTCTTATAGATTGAATAATGGCTCTCTATTGGGTTGACTTTTGGAACTGAAAAAGGATATGGTTACCTTCATATATGGCCTTGATAGGGCAAGGGAGTACACAGCTTAAGCCTCTATCTGTTGGTGGCCATGGTGCTTCCCTAAGTCACTAGGTCACCTCCCCCTAAGGAGCATTCTAAGGAAATAAAGACTTCCTAGGAACATATATGATTTTCTCCTGGGAGACATATACATAATTACAAAATTTTCATCCCCTACCCCTGAGGTTACTTGATGCAAGACTTGACTAATGATCAAGCACCAAGGTATGCTCATACATACAAAATGCCCCCTGGACGCATGTCATTTCGCAACATGTCACACCCTCCCCCACTTAAATCTTATGTGTCCTCGACGAACCTACTCCTTGTTGATCTTGAATCTTCTGCGTAAGCTTGTGCAAGTCCTCTACCCTTTCCCAACAAATTTCTTCATCTCCAAGCCCCTACCACTTCACCAAAAACTCTTTCTTCTTCTTTATGTCCACGACCACGGTCCTCTCTGCTAGGATTTCTTCAGGTTGTCTGCTGCTTCGTGGCTTGACGTTGAGCCCTTCTCTGGTAGACCGGTTGCATGCTGGATCTTCATGATACGGTTTGAGGTTGTTGATGTGCAAGACCGAGTGTATCTTCATCCATTCTAGTAAGCTAAATTTGTAGGAGGTTAGGCCCACTTTCAAGATGATTGGAACAGGAACCTTGTATTTGAGGACGAGTCTAATGTCCTTATTCCCTTAGAATCTCAGTTGTTCGAGCCTCGGCTTAATCATCACTAAGTCACCTGTTTGAATTCCAGCGGTCGTCTTTTCTGATTTTCCTACTTCTTCATTCTCTTTGAAGCCTTCTCTAGATAGGCTCGGGCAATCTCGGTGGTTTTTTTCCAGTCTTTCATGAAATTAGAAGCTCTTGGATATCTTCCTCGATATTCATCCACTGTGTGGGGTAACAGTGGTTTCCAGCCATTGACAACTTCAAAAGCGCTCTTGTTTGATGAAGAACTCTTCTAAGAGTTGAACCAAAATTGAGCTATGTCCAGTAGTTGCGGCAAATTCTTTTTGTTGGCACTGAAAATTTTTTGTAAGTACTCTTCCAGCATCCCATTGAATCTTCCAGTTAGTCCGTATGTTTGAGGATGGTAGCTCGAGGAAATGTTTAGTTGTGACCCCAAAAGGTTGAATAACTCGAACCAAAAGGTCCCTGTGAATCTTCCATCTCTGTCACTGACTATATTTTAGGGTACTCCCCAATACTTAACAAGGTGCTTAAAGAAAAGTCTTGTGGTATCTTCTACCGAGAAATATTTTGACACCAGTATGAATGTTGCATACTTTGAAAATATGTCCATGATCACTATGATCGCACTCAAATCTTCTTTCTTTGGTAGACTAGTAATGAAGTCAAGTGACACACTCTCCCATGTTAGGCTTGGGACTAACAAATGTTCTAACAACCCTTTCGTCTTATGTCTCTCCACTTTGTCTTATTGGCAGGTGAGACAGGTCTTGGTATACTCCGCTATATCATCACGCATTTGTGCCCAGTAATTCCCTTGCTTCAATAAGGTATGTGTTCTCTGCCACCTTGGATGACCCACCGACAAGGTGTCGTGACACTCACTCATTAACGTCCTCTCCAAATCTCCCGTCTTTGGAACATATAAACGGCCAACCTTGGCCCACAATAGATCGTCTTCCACCCAAAACTGGCAAGTTTTTCCTTCTTTTGCGAGATTCATGATGGTCTTCACCATCGGGTCTTTCTCCAGGTTCTCCTTAATGTGATCTCGGATGGGAGTAGTCACCGCGCTAGCTGACATGTTTGCTAGCAATTTTAGAGCCGCTAACTCAGCTTTGCGACTCAGGGCATCAACTGTCTGGTTTAGATGGCCCACCTTGTGTTCAAAATGAAAGTCGAATTCTGCTACGAACTCTTGCCATCTTGCTTGCTTTGGGGTAAGCTTTGGCTGGGTGAGGAAATGACTCACCGGGGAATTTTCCATGTCACCACAAACTTCGACCCCAACAAATAGTGCATCCACACTCATAGTCAATGAATTACTACAAGAAGCTCTTTCTCTTGCGCAATGTACTGCCTCTCTACCTCTGTAAATTTACGGCTTTTATAAGCTACGGGGTGGTCCTCTTGTACAAGTACTCCTCCCAAAGCATAATTAGACGCATTTTTCTGTACTTCAAAGGGTTTAATGACATCTGGTAAGGCGAGGACAGGATCTCGCATCATGGATTCCTTCAGACTCTCAAATGCTATGACACATCTATAAGTCCACGTCCAAGTTACACCCATCTTCAACATCTCAGTCAAGGGTGTCGCTCTTCTTGAATAGCCTTCCATAAATTTTCAGTAGTAGTTGGCTAAACTAAGGAAAGAGCATAGTTTCTTCAAATTGGTGGGGGCCTTCCATTCTTGAATATCCCGCACCTTCTCTAGATGCATGTGGATCCAACCATGCTCCACAATGTGGCCTAGGAACTTGATTCTCTCTTGTGCGAAGGAGCACTTCTCTCCTTCACATAGAGTTGGTTCTCTGTCAACTTTTGAAACACTTAAGCTAAGTGTCATTGATGTTCTTCTATTGTGGCGCTATAAACCACAATGTCATCCAAGTAGACTACCATGAACTTATCTAGGCACTTGTGGAATACTTGGTTCATCAACGTACAGAATGTGGTTGGTGTGTTTGTCAAACCAAATGGCGTGACTCTAAACTCGAATGCTTCATACCGAGTCACACACATTGACTTTGGCTTGTCCTCTTCTGCCATCCGCACTTGATAGTAGCCGGATCTCAAATCCAGTTTTGTAAAGAATTTTGTTCCACTTAACTAGTCGAACAAGTCTGTGACCAAGGGGATGGGGTACGTATTGGGCACTATCACCTTGTTGAGAGCCCAGTAATCAATACACAATCTCAAGCTCCTATCGTGCTTCTTCTGAAATAGCACAGGTGCACCAAATGGTGCCTTCGATGGTCTGATAAAGCCTGCCTCTAGTAATTACTTCAACTGCTTCCTCAATTCTTCTAGTTCAGGGGGAGCCATCCCATAGGTCTCCTTCGCAGGTGGATTGGCTCCCAGCACCAGTTCGATCTGGTGATCAATTCCTCTTCTAGGTTGCAAGGCTTTGAGGAGTTGATCCGGCATAACATCTCCATACTTCATCAAGACCATTCGAATCTCTGGTGGAATGACTTCATTCACCGTATCCTCATATATTGTGGGTAGGGAAACATACATGGGCTCTTGTCTTTTTACGCCTTTCTTCAATTGCAAGGCTGACAAGAACTTGGTTTCTAGGGGTTGCTCCACTTTAGCAGGAACCACTGTAGGTGTCTCTCCCATATGAGTAAACTTCCCGTGGTTGGGATGGGAATGGCTCCCTTCTCCGTAAGAAAGTCCATACCCAATAGCACATCAAAGTCATCCATTCGCGCGACCACCAAGTCAGTCTGCCCTTCCCATGAGCTGATCTTCATATTCACCTTCTTAGCCACGCCATTTGTGGCTAAGGCTTCTGATTTAACTTCTTTCATGTGGCCATACTCTTCTCCCATTTCAGTCCCAGACGTTTTGCTTCAATCTCTTAAATGAATTTGTGAGTGGCGCCCATGTCGATCATCACGCTTCTGTCCATTTTACCGTTTAGAGTGACATCCACATACTTTAGTCCTTTTCCAAGAGTTTTCTTCACTTTTGCACCATGTTTCTTGAGAGCAATTAGCATCCGGAGGGCACCCATGTGTGTATATTCTTCATCCTCCTCTTTGTTGGCTTGCTCCCCTTGGGCAAATGATGCTTGGAAGGCACTCATCTTGGATTTGTGAGGACATTCTATCGACTTATGCGGTCTGGTACAAATCCAACATGTAAGAGGCTTCTTGAATGGGGGCTACTACCTTTGTTAGGAGAGTTAGACTCCACGCTGCTCTTCTCTCCTCCCCCAGTCTTGCTCTGCAAATACTTTCCCGACTTCTTACCCCCAACGTTGCTTCCGCTAGGTGAAGGATTAGTCTTCTTCGATTGAATGTTCCCTGATGAGTAATCATTCAGTCGTTCAACAGTAGCTTGAGCAGTGGCCAGATCAACCAGTCGCTGTCTCTCGAGCTCTTGCTTTGCCCAAGGCTTCAAACCTTCCAAAAAGGCAAAGAGCTTGTCCGCTTCAGACATATCTTTGATATCAGGCATCAACCTAGAGAATTTCTTCACATATTCTCGGATTTTTCCAGTGTGCTTTAGCTCTCTCAATTAGTGTCGAGCTATGTAAGCAACATTCTCATGGAGAAACTACGTCTTTAATTCTCTCTTTAGATCTTCCCATGTTGCTATGGTACATCTTCCATTCTTAATGTAATCGCACTTCGTCCTCCACCACACTTTGGCATCCGTGGACAAGTACATTATTGCCATGGCGGCCTTTCCATCTTCTGATTCAACTTTCACGGCTCTGAAGTAATGCTCCATGTCAAAGAGGAAGTTCTCTAAGTCTGTTGTGTCTCTAGCTCTGCCATAGAGCCTCGGCTAAGGAACTTTTACTCTTCCATATTCCATGCCAATGGGTCCAGCTGTAGGCTGATTCCCGATCGCCCTCATGGATAGTGTTCATCTCCAACATCTCATCCCTCAACGCCTCAAGTGACCCCCTGAAATTCTCTACGAGGTCATTTAGTGTATCTTGTAGGTCTTTCCCTACTCGTTCCACGGCCTCAATACGTTCCTCCCTATAAGGACTATTGGATGTACTTGAAAGGTTCTCCCTTCGCTCGATTGAAGTTATGCGAGCTAGTAGATTGGTCGTTTTCCGTTCCAACATAGCCACGCGGTTTTGTGTGTTGTCCGACTCTGGTTCTAGCCTGACAGAGCTAAGAACCCTGACCCTCTCATCCATGCCATCATCCAGGGTCACCAAGCTTTCTCTAACTTGGCTCTGATGCCAACTATCACGGGCCGCCAAATTGACTCCTCCAATTGACAAAATGTGCGGCACTTGTTAGCACACTTAGCTAGCAAGTCAGCCTAAAATTCACACCTACAGCAAACAAACCCAACGGTTAGCCACAATACAATCTCGCACATGTAAGGGAAATGACAAGGCATGAGCAAGCACAAAGCAAGCCATCCAAAGGCAACATCCCACACAACAACTAGAGCATGCAACATAGGCAAGTGGCACACGATGGCCCAACAAAGGTAACAACCAACCAACACATAAACCATAAAGAAAGCATACACAACGGGACATGGATAAACATTATTTTATTCAGATATGGCCTTGATAGGGCAAGGGAGTACACAACTTAAGCCTCTATCTGTCGGTGGCCATGGTGCTTCCCTAAGTCACCAAGTCACCTCCCCCTAAGGAGCATTCTGAGGAAATAAAGTCTTCCAAGGAACATATATGATTTTCTTCTAATAGACATATACATAATTACAACAGTGTCATCCCCTACCCCTGAGGTTACTTGATGCAAGACTTGACTAATGATCAAACACCAAGGCATGCTCTTACATATAAAATGGTCCCCTAGAGGTGTGTCATGTCGCAGCACGTCACATATAGCGCCCCTACGCCCAGCCCCGTGTCACGGGCCGGCTATTTGGGTACTCCAACTAGACGGAACGTGCGGCACTTGCAGACTCTTCAAGCTAGCAAGTCAACCTACAACACACACCTACAGGCAAACAAACTCAGCGGTTAGCCACATACACATCTCGGACATGCAATGGGCAATAACGAAGTATGAGCAAGCACACAGCAAGTCATTCCTAGGAACGTCCACACAACACAAAGCACACAACAAGGCAAATGGCACGCAGTGGCCCAACGAAGCTAACAAACAAGCAACACATAAGCAACAAGGAAGCACACAGGGGCAAGTATGGATAAATGTTATTTCATTAATATATAGCCTTGATAGGGCAAGGGAGTACACAGCTTTGGCCCCTATCTGCTGATGGCCATGGTGCTTCCCTAAGTCACCAGGTCACCTCCCCCTAAGGAGCCTTCTAGGGAAATAAAGTCTTCCCAGGAACATATATGATTTTTGTCTGAGAGACATATGCAATATTACAAAACTGCCACTACCCTATCCCATGAGGTTGCTTGGTGCAAGACTTGACTAATGATCAAGCACCAAGGCATGCTCAATACAAAATGGCCCCATGTGGGTGTGCCAAAGGGGCAGCACGCCACACTCTCCCCCACTTAATCTTTCGACGCCCTCGACGAAGTAGCTTGTAGATCTTCAATCTTCTGCATGAGCTTCTTCAAGTCTTCCGCCCTTTCCCAGCTGATTTCGTCATCAGCGAGCCCCTTCCATTTTACCAGATATTCTTTATGCTTTTTACGGTCAGTGGTGACCGTTCTTTCCGCCAGGATTTCTTCAGGTTGACGCTTGCTCCTTGGCTGAACACTGACTCCTCCTCTGGTTGACTGGTTGCGCTCTGGATTGGCTGGATCTTCATGATACGGCTTCAAGTTGCTGACGTGAAGGACCGGGTGTATCTTCATCCAAGCGGGTAGGTCGACTTTGTATGAAGTTAGGCCAACTTTTGAGATGACTGAGACCGGACCCTCGTACTTGCGAACGAGTCTGATGTCTTTGTCCCCTCGGAATCTCAACTGTTCGAGCCTCAGCTTGATTAACACTAAGTCACCTGCTTTGAACTCTAGTGGTCTGCACTTCTGATCTACCCACTTCTTCATTCTTCTTGAGGCTTTTTCTAGATAAGCTCGGGCAATCTCTGTTGTTTTCTTCCAGTCTTTTGTGAAGTGAAAGGCTCGCGGGTTCCGACCGCGATATTCGTCCACTGTGTGGGGTAACAGTGGTTGCTGTCCATTAACAACTTCAAAAGGGCTCTTATTCGACGAAGAACTCTTTTGAGAGTTGAAAAAAAATTGAGCTACATCGAGTAGTTGCGGCCAATTCTTCTGATTGGAATTCACAAAGTGGCGCAAGTACTCCTCCAACATCCCGTTGAATCTTTCTGTCTGCCCATCTATCTGCAGATGGTAGCTCGAGGAAATATTCAGTCGTGACCCCAAGAGATTGAATAATTCGGACCAAAACGTCCCCGTGAATCTTCCATCTCAGTCACTGACGATGTTCTGGAGCACTCCCCAATATTTGAAAATATGTTTGAAAAATTGTCTGGCTGTCTCTTCTGCCGAACAGTACTTCGACACTGGGATGAATGTTGCATACTTCGAGAATCTATCCACGACCACCAAGATCGCACTTAAATCTCCTGTCTTCGGAAGACTAGTGATAAAGTCAAGCGACACGCTCTCCCACGGTCGGCTTGGGACTCGTAAGGGCTCCAACAACCCAGGTGTCTTGTTCCTATCGACCTTGTCTTGCTGGCAGACCAGACAGGTCTTGGTGTACTCCACTACATCGTCCCGCATTTGTGGCTAGTAGTATCCCTGCTTCAAGAGGGCATGGGTTCTCTGCCACCCTGGATGACCTGCCCACAGAGTGTCATGACACTCGCTTAGTAATGTCCTTCGCAAATCTCCAGCTTTTGGAACATACAAGCGCCCCCCTTTAGCCCACAGAAGATCATCCTCCACCCAGAACTGGCGAGTCTTGCCTTCTTTTACGAGCTTCAGGATGGTCCTGACAACTGGGTCTTTCTCCAGGTTTTCTTTAATGTGTTCCTTGAGTGGAGTGTTCACCACGCTAGTCGACAAGCTAGCCATGATCTTTAGAGTCGCCACCTCAGCTTTGCGACTCAAGGCGTCAGCTGCCTGGTTTAAGCGTCCTGCCCTGTGCTCAAAACGGAAGTCGAATTCTGCCACAAACTCCTGCCATCGAGCCTGCTTAGGGGTCAGTTTCAGCTGAGTAAGGAAATGACTCACAGCTGCATTATCCGTCTTCACTACGAACTTTGACCCCAGCAAGTAATGCCTCCACACTCGCAAGCAATGTATAACTGCGAGGAGTTCCTTCTCCTGGGCAGTATACCTCCTCTCAGCTTCAGACAGCTTGCGACTTTCGTATGCGACCGGGTGGTCCTCTTGTACTAGTACCCCTCCCAGAGCATAATCTGATGCATCTATCTGTACTTCAAAGGGCTTGCTAATAGTTGGCAAGGCAAGAACAGGATCCTTCATCATGGCTTCTTTCAAACTCCTGAACGCTTCAGCACACTTGTCAGTCCACGCCCAAATCACACCCTTTTTCAGAAGCTCGGTCAAGGGTGTCGCCCTTCTTGAGTAGCCGTCCACAAATCGTCTATAGTAGTTGGCTAGGCCCAAGAAGGAGCAGAGTTCTTTCACGTTTGTGGGGGATTTCCATTCCTGGATTGCCCTCACCTTCTCCAGATCCATACGAATACGGCCACGTTCCACCACGTGGCCAAAGAACTTGATGCTCTCCTGTGCAAACGAGCATTTCTATCGCTTCACATATAGCTGGTTCTCTCTCAACTTCTGAAACACTTGAGCCAAGTGTTCTTGATGCTCTTCTATCGTGGCGCTATAAACCACAATGTCATCCAAGTACACCACCACGAACTTATCTAGATACTCGTGGAATACTTGGTTCATTAGTGTACAGAAGGTAGCAGGTGCATTTGTCAACCCAAACGGCATTACTCGAAACTCAAATGCTCCGTATCGAGTAACACATGTAGTCTTTGGTTCATCCCCATCTGCAATCCTCACCTGATAGTAGCTCGATCTCAAGTCCAACTTGGTGAAGTATTTGGCTCCACTTAGCTGGTCGAACAAATCAGCGATTAGAGGAATGGGGTATGTGTTGCGAACTGTCACCTTATTGAGAGCCCTATAGTCGATGCACAGTCTCAAGCTCCCATCGTGCTTCTTCTGGAATAGCACAGGTGCGCCATATGGTGCCTTCGACGGTCTGATGAAACTTGCCTCCAATATCTCTTTTAATTGCTTCCTCAATTCTTCTAGCTCAGGGGGTGCCATTCTGTATGGCGCTTTTGTTGGAGGTTCGCTCCGGGCACCAGCTCTATTTGGTGATCAATCCCCCTCTTTGGTGGCAAGGCTTTGGGGAGTTTATCTGGCATCACATCCCCATACACCTTTAAGACCCTCGTAATTTCTAGTGGAACAATTTCTTCCACTACTTCTTCGAACACGGTGGGTACAGCTACATAAGTGGGTTCCTGCTTCCTCACACCCTTCTTGAACTGTAAAGCTGAGAGAAGCTTCACACCAGGGGGTGGTTTCACCTTTGCAGGTACCATTGAAGGAGTCTCTCCCATTATGAGTAAGCTTCCAGTGGCAGGAATTAGAATGGCACCTTTCTCGGTTAGAAAGTCCATTCCCAAAACTACATCGAAGTCGTCCATATGGACGACCACCAAGTCAGTCTGCCCCTCCCACGTGTCGATTCTCACTTTTACCCCTTTAGCCACGCCAGTTGTGGCCAAGGCTTTGGAGTTGACCGCTTTCATGCGGCCTACATCTTTCTCCAGCTTTAGTCCCAGTCACTTTGCTTCGAGTTCAGAGATGAAGTTGTGGGTGGTGCCAGTATCAATCATCACGCTTTTGGCAGGCTTGCCATTGATAGTGGCATCCACGAACATTAGCCCTTTCCCCAGGGTCTTCTTCCCTTTCTCTCCATGCTTCTTGAGAGCGTTCAACAGGCGGACAGCGCCCATGTGCGCGTACTCTTCTTCTTCCTCTTCTCCTTCGCCCTGTTGTTCTTGGCCGATGAGGGCATTCAGCTTGCCCCGGAATTGGCAAACTATCGACTTGTGTGGGCCTTTGCAAATCCAACAAGCTAGCGGCTTCTTCCCTACAGCAGCATCTATCCCACTGGAAGAATTGGACTCAGCTGTCCTCTTCTCTCCCCCACTCTTACCCTGCCAGGACTTCCCAGACTTCTTACTCCCGGCGCTACTTGAGCTGGCTGGAAGAGTAGCCCTTTTCGGCAGGCTGCTCTCCGGAGTGTAGTCTGTTAAGCGTTCGGCAGCAGCTTGAGCGGTGGCCAGATCAGACACCCGCTGTCTTTGAAGTTCTTGCTTGGCCCACGGTTTCAATCCCTCGAGGAAGCAGAAGAGATTGTCCACTTCGGACATGTCTTTTATATCGAGCATCAGTCCCGAAAATCTCTTTACATATTCTCGAACTGTCCCGACTTATTTAAGCTCTCTTAACTGGCGACGAGCTATATAAGCTACATTTTCTGGCAGAAATTGCGTCTTTAATTCCCTCTTCAGGTCCGCCCAAGATGTGATGGTACACCTGCCATTCTCTATGTCATCATACTTGGTCCTCCACCACACCTTGGCATCCCCCGACAAATACATGGTAGCCATGGCAACCTTTCCATCTTCCGAATCGGCCCGCACGACTCTAAAGTAATGTTCCATGTCAAAGAGGAAATTCTCCAAATCCTTTGCGTCCCTGGCCCCATTATAGGGCCTCGGCTCGGGTACTTTGGCTCGGCCATACTCCATACCTATCAGCCCTGTTGCAGGGGCATTCCCAACCGCTCGCATGGTCAGGTTTACCTTGGCAGATAGCTCAGCCATTTCTTCTCTGAGCACACCGACTGCCTCCCTGCAATCTTCCGTCGTGTCATTTATGGAAACTTCTTGTTCCTTCAGCATGCGCTCCACTGCCGTGATGCGCTCTTCCCACCGAGGGGAAACAGAAGTACTAGTTGGAGTGTTTCTTTTCTCCAACGCGATAATTCTGGATAAGAGAACATCATTCTCCTTTTCCAACGCAGCTATGCGATTGTTTGCATCAGACGAACCCGAGTCCTGACTTGCAGAGGAAAGATCTCTGACCCTCTCGTCCAGGCCATCTAGTTCCCCTACTCGCTTCTCAAGAGCTTCGATCCTCTGAGTGTTGCTCACCATAGTGTGTTTTTGCCAAGCGCTTTCTAACTTGGCTCTGATACCAACTGTCACTGGCCGGTTATTTGGGTACTCCAACTAGACGGAACGTGCGGCACTTGCAGACTCTTCAAGCTAGCAAGTCAACCTACAACACACACCTACAGGCAAACAAACTCAGCGGTTAGCCACATACACATCTCGGACATGCAACGGGCAATAACGAAGTATGAGCAAGCACACAGCAAGTCATTCCTAGGAACGTCCACACAACACAAAGCACACAACAAGGCAAATGGCACGCAGTGGCCCAACGAAGCTAACAAACAAGCAACACATAAGCAACAAGAAAGCACACAGGGGCAAGTATGGATAAATGTTATTTCATTAATATATAGCCTTGATAGGGCAAGGGAGTACACAGCTTTGGCCCCTATCTGCTGATGGCCATGGTGCTTCCCTAAGTCACCAGGTCACCTCCCCCTAAGGAGCCTTCTAGGGAAATAAAGTCTTCCCAGGAACATATATGATTTTTGTCTGGGAGACATATGCAATATTACAAAACTGCCACTACCCTATCCCATGAGGTTGCTTGGTGCAAGACTTGACTAATGATCAAGCACCAAGGCATGCTCAATACAAAATGGCCCCATGTGGGTGTGCCAAAGGGGCAGCACGCCACACCCCGCGCGCCCCTGCACGCCCCTCCACCAGCCGAGCCTCCTCCAGCCGCCACCCTATTTTTGGTACAACCTAGGGTTTGTTAGTGTGTTGTTACCATAATTATTTTTTAATTATTCATTTAATTAAAAATCATAAATTGAATTAAAATGGTTTTAATTTGGAAATTTCTTTAATTGAAATAATGTTGATTATTTTCCCTAATTAAAAAAGTTTTAATTGTTATCTTCAATAATTAAAATTTCCAAAATTAAAATTATCTTGAATTTTAATTTATTAAAATCAAATTGTTTAATTTTATTTTTTGAATTAAATTTCCCAAATTCAAATTAGACCTAAGAAACTTTTGGGTGTTAAATCCAAAGTTTAATTATTTTAAAAGTTTGTTTAAAATAATAAAAAAGTTGTATAATTCAAAATGGATATGGAAAAGGGTGGCATTGGCTCAACAAGACTACATGTCAAGGTTCAAGATCAAAGTGTTTTTATCAGGCCTTAGTTAGTCTAGGTCACATTTTCATGTATTTTTTGCAAGTGTTGTAATTTTTCTAGAAATACCCAAAAGTTATCATAGCCGTTTTTATTTACTTTTTTTTATAAATGTTTGAATGTGATTAAAATGTTTAATATTTTGTCATGCATTATAACATATCATTCATATACCCACACAGTATGCAATTAGCATGCATTACATTTGTATAGAAACATGCTATTAGGAACGTCCTATATTTTTATATGTGATAATTAAAATAATAATAAATTTAGTCTTAATTAGTTAAGATGGTAAATCAAAATTAAAGTTGTTTAATTTGTTGTTTTAATGAAAAATGTTTTATTAAAATAAAAATGATATTCTCTTAATTAAAGCAAAATTAGAATTAGAATTAAGGGCACAATTTTGTTTTATTTTGCTTAATTGGTTTAGGAATTATTAGAATAACATTTGGTGAAAATAATTAATTTTGTTTTTACAACTAAATTAAAAAATATTGATTTTGTGAAAAACACAATTTTCCAAAATAGTGAGTGGGAGATGGAGTTATGATAATAAGTCTCATGGTCTCCATTATTGGTTGAACACTGAGAGGCATAGGAAGGGCATTATGTCGCCTCCGTTTGCAGCCTCCCTAAGGAAAGGCTTCCGAATATGTTTATTTTATCTCAAGGTTGACTTCTCTTATGAGAATATAATTAGTGATTTATTTCAAGTTTGACTGACCCTAAGGCACACTCTTGAGTTAAGTCAATGATTGAAAATAATGGGTTACACTCCAAAGGTGTATCTAGGCTTTCGAGCACGACTATTTCATCTTGAGCAAACTAGCGGTAGTTGATAAGTCAAAAGAGAAAAAGGCATTTTTAAGTTTTCACTTATGAAATTGAGATTTGTCTCAAAATTAATTTGGACTTAGTCTGACCTACCCCAAGGCGGTCCATTAATTTTCAAATTAATTTATCGTGGATTAGTATATATTTTTATGTGTTTTTTATATGTTGCATTCATGTATCATATATACTTTTCCAAATAAAATCTGATATTTATTATATATTTTATATATTTATTTCCAGCAACAATGGTTAATTCTCTTAATCCTGATCATGTACTTGAAAACTTGGGAAATCAAACATACCTCATTGACAAACTCTTGGAAATGATTCCATTTAATCTTAACCACATGAGAAGATGGTACGATGGGATTCACAATGTCTTCGGAACACAAAACTTATATGGAGCGATCTATGATCTACCACCAAAGGTTCCAAACTTTTCATCCAGCTTTGATGAATTTGAAAAATATGGTGAATGGATGAAATCGAATCATCTGACACATCAATGCATGTTATCGACCATGCATGGCGACATTAAAGAAAGATTTATGGTTATTGAAACTACATACGAGATGTGGGTCATGATAAAGGATGACGTTATAGCGCATGCTCAATTTTTGAAATACAGGGTAAACTCGATTTACTCAAAAACTCTTCTTTAATATTTTTGAATGGTTGATTCAAAATTATGTCACTAATATTATTTTTCATATGTTCTTGTTTTTAGGGATGCAGAAATCTTTTGAGAAAAAGAATAGTTGCATTGAAACCAAAGCGAATAAGAAATGATGAAGACAATTGAATAAAGAAAAGATTTGAAATATTTTATTTTCATTATGAAAGAAATTAATAAGTTCTATTTCTTTAAAGTAGCTCTAGAATTCTTTCTAGAAACTATGCTTTTAGATTCCTTTATTTGATGAATGAACAATTTTAGTATTTCTTTTGAATAATAAATTCAGTTGTTATTTTTGAAATGTACTCGTTCCACCTACTTCATCAATGAGTATAAATGATAATTATGAATTATTTATTATTGTGAAAATTATAGATTTAGTAAGACATATTATTCCAACTACAATTAAGTGAAACTATATGTGAATTATTTTTGAGATTGGCTTCTAATTAATTAGACACATAAAACAAATAAAAGACAGTCTTTTATTGCAACAATTCAATGGTTCTCTCCATGTTTATATAGTCTATTAATTAAAGTTAACCAAAAGACTTTTCTCTTATAAAGGCTCAAAAATCACATAATCATTTAGCTAATACATAGAGATGTATGTTGAACCTTTTAATATTCAAAGCTAAAAGAAATAATAAATAGTAATTCAATATTGATTGACATTTATTTTCGATATGTTTAACTTTGAATGAATGCAAAGAAAATTTCCAGAAATTTTCATGCATCATTCGGAGTAAAGTCACTTAGAGACTTGTTTGATCTGATCAAAAGGAAGTCTAAACTCAAATTTGAAATTCAAGTAATTTTCATGTGAGCTTGGAATTCAAACCCAACTCACGTACAACTAGAATGCTAAGTGAAATTAGTATTTTGGAAATGGAATATAATCATATTAGATAAGATTATATTCATGATGAGTAATCATTATCATCTTTATTATTTATATAATTTTAACACTTGTAATACTCTATACATGTTTGATTGTATAACATCAAAGACTTAGAAGTTAGGATTCACAAGTGGTTATGTGAATGAATTGAAAATTTTCCATGGAGTCATTTAGTGAAACAATTAAATAATCATAAGAGATTACAAAAGAGTTTGTATCTCTTAAATGCTACTTTAAAGAAGCATGATTATTATAATCACTATATTTTCTAGTTAAGTTGTACTAGAAATTATGACTGCAAGTCAAGTAAGAAGGTTACTGATAATTAACAATGATAAAACCAAATACTATCACAAATTCGGTAAAGAATTATTGCATTGGGAGTGTTAATTAGTAACTGCTCCATTACATACTATGTGTAACACAATCTAATTATACTTCATTTACATACTAGTATATGAAATGAAAAAGTTTTTACGGAAACAATGGTTGAAATGCCATGAATCTAGAAATAGAATTTGGAATTCTATGTCATCTGGATTCTTGAACATCTAACTAAAGTTCATTGAACTACATTTTGAAACAGGATATTCAAGATGAAGAGAAGAACGTAGGAAAGTACAGACTTTTCAAAGTTAGGTTAATAGCCTAAGGCTATGAACAGAAAGAAGAATTTATTACTTGAATAAATATCTTCTATTGTAACCAAACTTGAATCTGTTTACATACTCTTATCCACTACTTAATGCATGGATTATGAGATTAATTTAAATGGATGTCTAAGTAGTCTTTACTGAATGGCTGACATGACAAAATCATTTGAAAATCTCAACCAGAAAGATTCTGTTGTGATTCTTATTCTTAATATCGACAATGTTCTAATCATTGGGAATGATGTAGAGGTATTGTCAATAGAATAGAAATGGTTAGCTGAACATTTCTAAATATTAGATTTAGAAAGCCAAGAATGTTCTATACATTCAATTCTAAAGAGATTGAAAGAATAATCATCTTGCACTGTCTCAAGTGACTTATATAGATAATAAGCTTAAATACTTTAGTTTAAAAAATCCAAGAAAGGTGTTTTGTCTTCCCAGTCAGGATAATGTATTATCTAAATAATAAATGTCCATTTATTCTTTTACTAGAAAAGGAGGATATGAAACAGTATTCCTACAACTCAATGACAGATTGTTTGATGTATTGAATGTTATATTTTCGAATTGACATTTGTTAAACGGTGGGAATAGTCTGCGGTTGGCAATCCAATGATGGATTGAGTCATTGAATAATTATAATGACTTATTTTTTAGTATCTTGAATATAATAGAGATTATATGTATGTGCATTTAGGCAAAGACCTAAAAACCCAAAGGATGAACTGATTTTAAACCAGATAGAAATCTTCAAAGATAGATATCAGAATCAGCTTCCATAACTGTGGAGGAGACACATTAATCCGGAAATGTACTAGACATTTCATATTTGTATGTTTCACCACTAAAGTCAATGTCTAACAGCTACGAGCAATTAAATAAGCTATTTGACTTAGTTAAGTTCTTTGTCATTCTGGAAAAGGTTTCAGACTAGAATAAACAACTAGTATCTCATTACGAAAGCAATAGAGATGCAATTATTCTAGAAGAAGTAGAAATCATGAGAGGGTAAGGCACATGAAATGAAGATCATTTAATACAAGATAATTGTGGATGCCAAAAATCCACCAAATAAGAAATCTCTAGCCCCTGATTAGAACAGAGGGATAAAGGCCACTTAATCATGCAATTGGACTCGAGCCTGTAGGCCCTTTTTGAATACAAGAGATTGTCTCATGAGAAATGTGGATGCTCGAAATTCAACAGTTATAAAAAGGCCAAAAGCGCGTGATAGGCTCCCATAAACGCCCCGTGGGTACGCCCGATATGCCACGGGCATATCGCACCAACTGTTTTAGGGACCCATCCCGCTCCCATGCACGACACGGCCTCGCGTGCCCCCGCATCACGGCCTCGCGCACCACCAAGGCCCCGCACCACGGCCTCGCGCAGCCACGCTCGCACACCAGGTGGCCTCGCGCCCCAGCAGGCCCTCGGCCTCGCGCCCCAGCAGGCCCTCGGCCTCGCGCCCCAGCAGGCCCTCGGCCTCGCGCAGCCATGCCCGCACACCAGTCGGCCTTACGCCCCAATAGGCCCTCGACCTCGCGCAGCCATGCCCGCACACCAGGCGGCCTCGCGCCCCAGCAGGCCCTCGGCCTCGTGCAGCCACGCCCGCACACCAGGTGGCCTCGCGGCCTAGCAGGCCCTCGGCCTCGTGCAGCCACGCCCGCACACCAGGTGGCCTCACGCCCCAGCAGGCCCTCGGCCTCGCGGAGCCACGCCCGCAGCATCATGTGGCCATGCGAATGGGGGCACGCGACAAAGGGCCTCGCCCCCAAGGGCCACGCATACCTAGTGGCCTCGTGTGCCTCTCCTTGCGCACCGGCCACGTCAAAGGCCTCAAGAGACATAGCCTCCACTAAACACCCTTCGGCCATATACCAGGGTCCTCGTAGTGTGAGACCCTCATCCCATTTGTAGGCGTCGTGCTTCATCACACATGCAGCAGGCCCCGTTGAAGAGGCCTTACCTCTCTTCCTGAGGTAAGTGCTACCAACGGGGCACCACTCTCCCTATGAGTCACATGAGATGAAGAGCAATAGGAGAGACCCAATAACTATTAGGTATGGAGCCAATAGTGGAATAGATGACTGAGTATATCGTTCATGTCAATACACTAGCTTCCCTACACTTAGTAGGACGTGGAATAGCCTTGAGCAGATACATGCCTTGGAGAGGCGAGAATAACCATCGGGTACATAGTACCCGTACGTGTACGGGTGCATGACATACAACCATGAGGAGGACAGAATCATGACCCTGACACCTGTATCACACAGGTAGTGGAGGTACGGATTTGTACAGGGAGTGGAGGCACTATATGCATGCCTCTGACTATGTACCAGGCTGACACTATGATCTTCTGCTCCACCACTCTTCCCATACCACTACAACCTGTGCTATTACCCTGACAGTGTACTTATGTACTATTTTGTCCCAAGGGACCACCATGTATAAGGGGCCATTAGAGCCCAACTATAAAAGGAGCTTGACCCCTCAGAATGAGGGATTGGAAAATTAATTGTAAGCAGAGGCTATTGAGAAATATACCAAGACTTGCTCCATCATTTATCTGTGTTTACTTTTCCTTAAAGTTTATTCTCAGTTCTTATATAAACATCACCTGACTTACCTTTGAGTTTTCCGATCTAATTTCGTTGACGAGATTTCACCGTCAACAATAATTTTACACAATTGATGTAATGATCTTGAAGATAACTTCAAACCAATTTCTTACAAAACTATTACAAAGACTTTGTTAGCCAAATTCGGTCAGGAGAATGTAATTGACATATTGAAAGAGATGCCTCAATTTGCTTTAGGGAAAGTGGGAGATTGTTGGGAATAGTACCCTTAAAGCAATTGTAGTTGACAAATGTTTTAACTGAAATAAATAATTGAATTGAATTATTATATATATAGACTATGTCCGATATTATATTGATAATATTATGTAAATATCAAAAAATTCCAAAGATTATCTATGTGGTCTTAATCTTATATTGGTATGGGAGGATCGAGATTAAGATAATAAACTTAAAACAGTTCGCAGTAAAATAAAGTTATGGAATCTTTAGATTAATTAGTGCTAGTAACGTTCGATAGTATTATGAATACAAGTGACCTAGATCCGGGTCACTAGTGTAGTAGGACACTTTAGTGAAGGAGCTTTATATATAGTGATATATATAACTGGATCAAATGTGATTTTATAATACTTGTTTAAACATCGTTTCGTAGTATTAATCAAACACGTCAAACAATGATCATATACACGATGATCTTAATCTTGAGGTTGCTATGAACTCCTATATATGTCATCCGATCATTTGATTCATGCGTTAAGGTTCTTCAGAATGATCAGGCTAAGAACAATTGTTTTGGGGACTCAATGATATATATGGCTAGGGACATAGTTTAACAGATATGGAATCTATACTTCTTATAGATTGAACAATGGTTCCCTATTGGGTTGACTTTTGGAACTGAAAAGGTTATGAGCGCTCATGTCGCAAACTTGTTGTGACACAACCTTCACTAGTAAAGTCAATGGTACTCTAGGAACAAGATATAGCTAAAAGGGTAAATTGTAATTTTTTCCCTTTTAATCATGT
The DNA here is from genome assembly GCF_963169125.1 of Humulus lupulus. Taxonomy (NCBI): domain Eukaryota; kingdom Viridiplantae; phylum Streptophyta; class Magnoliopsida; order Rosales; family Cannabaceae; genus Humulus; species Humulus lupulus. The sequence goes on along the minus strand of NC_084794.1, from coordinate 83,170,535 downwards.
ACCATTAACAGAGGATTAACGTTGTATGTAATGATTATATAAATGGACACTTTATTCTTTAATAGAGTACTCGGTAAATATATGTCTATAATTATCAAGAGTTCAATCTCATATTTATAGTGGAGTAATCATGAGATTAATAAATAAGATTACTTAATCAAAGAGCTTTGATTAATAATATACTATTTATTGGAGCTTGATATTATAGGTCCATAGGTGTAACGTCCCAAAATTACCTAATAAGGCTTAGGGCCTTGATTAGGGGGCCAGGATGGCAATATATGGAGTTATATGTTTATTTGATATATTTGATTGTGATTATGTAAGTTATATGATAATATAACTAGTTATGCATATTTAGGGATATTAAATATGCATGTAGGCCTGTTTCTTATTAGAAGGGTAACTTTCATAATTTGGCCTGTTATGGGCATAATTATATACATGTGTGTTGACGCGGTTCTTCGCCAACAGGTAATTAAGAAAAGAAAGAGAAAGGGATTAGTGCTTATGTTGAACCGAAATAGATAAATGATCTTAGAAATGAAATGGCGACTCAAAATACATTTTTTGAGTGGTTCAAAGGTTAAAATCCTTCTACTCCACTAGTCAATATTATTGCTATATACTGGGTATTCTTTTACAGGATATTTCTTACAATATATCATCCAACCCCTATTAACTCCCAAGGTCTCCATCTTTATAGGAGAAGGCACCTGGGAGTTGGTAAGAAGGTCATCCCGTGACCTTCTTACCAATCATGTCAACTCTGAGACATTCATGATTAATTCCTAAACCTGACACATAACTGTGGTCAAATCAATAGGTAAGGGGATAATGGGCCGCACGGCCCAACCTAGACGTGGGTGTCTGAATACGCACGTTCCTCCTGCGTGTCCGAGAAGTTAGGGGTAAATCAGACACGTGATGTCTGATATATGCACGTTTACCTTGCGTGGTTGACTTTATAAAAGGTCACAGCCTCCAACTCAAGCCCGTACCACGAGCTGGATGATTCCCTCGACCTGTGGTCTTCAGAGTCTAGACTCAGTCCTTAAGCAATCTTGGCGAACCCTTGGGTTACCTCGAGCTAAGGAGGTAGGATCTTATGGCGGCAGCTCCGGTCTTGGGGACGTCCACGTGGTAGTCATGATTAGGCCGTATTTCAGCTCGTTAATCAGCTCGTGGGAAAATCAGGGCGTACATCTTCCCCCCAAGCCTCTGTTCATGGTACACGACGTCGTGTAGGGCCACAGTAGGGGATTTTAGGCTTCCCCATGAACTCTTCATATTCCACATTCTACGCAGGCGCCGAATACGTGGAACATCGTGGTTGGTGACGGTACGTCTTCCGAGAACCAAATTTAATGGCCTAGCCTATTCCCAGCCGTCATTTCATCTTTCGAGCGGAGGGCCTTGGATCCCACATTAGGGCAATCCAACGGCCCTCTTCACGTGACCCTTCACGCATATAAAAGGGGTGGCCACCTTACGCATGGGCCACCCGTTCATTTGAAATTTTTCAGAAATTTTCCTCTCCTTCTTGCTCTCAAAAATCCCCCCTTTTTTCTCTTTCCGGTTACCATCTTCGGCGTTCCAGAAGCTCAGGCGCAAGGGCTCCTTCGAAGCTTTGGAATCACCCATTTTGACGAAGCCCCAACCCAGGCGATTCCTTCATCCACTTCTCAACCAAACACTATGTAAGTCTCTTGACTGTGCATGTTTTGAAATTATTGTTCACTATAGCTTAGGTAAATATTTACTATAGCCGCATGCAAGGGTTTGCTGGTTTTTTGTGGGCATGAAGGGTGAAAGCCTTTTAGGTTAGGGTATTTTTTGTAGTAGAAAACTATTTAGGAGCATGGTTTACAGGATGAATTTTCTGGGAAAAATTTATGGGTAGGATTTTTGGGATATTAGTTCAAAATATCCATTATTTTGGGTGAAAAACTGGGTAGCTTAGGGGACACGCTTCACAGGCGGTTTTTCCTTTCTTGCTTATTGGAACTTTCCCTCCAAGGCAAAATTCTAACCTGACCCTCCTGACACACGAATTCCGAGTAATCGGGGATCTGTTGGGAGCACAGGCGCGTGTTCATAGAACCACGTGGTCTCACTCTCCGCGGGTTGGGCTTACCTTAGCTCGCGTCAAGGAAACAGACCGTTCTCCATTTTTAAGTCGCCTTCTTCTAAAATTTCTTCTTTTTGTTCGCTAGGCGACCAGATGGGACCCAAGAAGAATGCTCCCAAGAAGCCTGTAGGAAGCTCGTCCTCCCAACAAGACAAAGGAAAGGAGGTGATGGCCGAATCCCCGATCCCCAACTTCGGGCCAGCAGTGGAACAGGAGCTCGAGGTGGCCCCTGACGCGTTCTTTGAGGCAGAGAGGATCGTCTCAAAGATTACCGACCAGGCAAAGGTAAACAAGATCTTCCTCTCCCACAAGATCGAGCTGGGGAGAGAATCTGTGATTTCCCGACCTCCTGCTGAGGGCGAGCAGAGCTGCGCGCTGCTCGACGAGGCATTCTCGGCCTGGAGCGACGAGCATTTCAAGGTGGGGGCCTTCCTCCCGTTGGATCAGTATTTCGCTGATTTCCTCGATTACGTGAGGTTGGCCCCATTCCTGCTCCCCCCCAACTCTTATCGGCTGTTGGCGGGGTTAAGATATTTATTCTTGAAACAGGAGTGGGAGGTCCCCACTCCTGCAGACATTTTGTATTTTTTCTGCCTCAAGGCTAGCCCAGAGCAGCGGGGGCGAGGCGACAGGTTTTATTACTTAACCCGGTTCCCCAACACAACTGCGGTCATCGAGCTGCCCAGCCACCCCAACAACGTTAAAGATCAATTTTTTATGTCGACGGGGTTCCGAAACTGCGAGCTCCACTACTTCAATCGTCCTCGTAAGTTCTTTTCAACCTTAGCTCGTAAGTTAAGTATCGTTTAGCTTCCCTTTTATCCGTTTCTGACTTAGGATAATTCTGGAGGTATCTTCGCAAGGACAGAGAAATCTGTGACCCTCGGGGCCCAGTACGAGACACTGGCAGGCTTGCCCCCCAGTGAAAAATACTATCGTCAACTCGTGACAGACGAGACGATGGTCGCCTGTAAGTTGATCTCCCCAGGCCAGACTCTGAACTTGAGGAGGCCCCGAGCGCTTCCCCAGCTCGCGATACCAGGCCCATGATCGTGGAGGAGGTCGCGGGGGATGAAGATGACAAGGACGAGGAGGACGAGGTTCCCCTCGTGAGGAACAAGAAGCGGGCGTTGGAGGCCGCACAGAGAACGGACGAGGAGAGGATCCGGTCCAGAGCAGCCGTGGGTCCTTCTGGCCAAGGTAACCCTTATATGTTTAGGAATTTAGATAGGGCTACCGCTGACCCCCGACTAGCTAGGTATAATCCCAAAAAGATCATCCAATGCCACCGACGTGATTCGGACCTAGATACAACCCTACTCCACTGTGTCGACCAGCTCGTGCTGGATTACCAAGATAGTCGCCCTAGGGGTACCGTAGTCGTAGATAACACCCTAGCCTTTAGGTCGATCCTATTTGAGGAGTATGGGACCAACCTTTGGTCATGGCCATCACTCCAGAGGGGTGCCGTAGCTCCGGGACATAGGCAATATGTAGAAGAATCTAGCCCGGAACCAGTGTTGGATCAAGAACTTGTGCTAGCTCGAGAAATAATCGACTTATATTCTCCCGCAGGAGCCCTGGGGCCGATGGTCGTAACCATAGGCTCTTCCTCTAGCTCAGGGGGTGGGATTCCCTTTAGTATTTATATATATTTGAATTTCACTTTGTTTTTGTTTTTGAATGGCTGCTAACTTGTGTACTAACCATATCTTTGTTTTGACAAAAGAGATGTCTCAGCCCGGAGGGAATCTGCGAGCTGCGTTCGCCGGGGGGAATCCCTCAGTCGGGGCCTCTGGACCCAAAATGAAGAAGCCCCAGACTTCAAAGAAAACCGCTGGGACCCCAACCAAGTCTCCTGCAAGGGAGAAAGAGCATTCCCCCGCCACTCAGGTCGTGGGAACTGTTCCTCCTGCTGCAGGGGGGAGCAGCATGCCCCCACCCCCTCCACGAGCTCCAGCCTTCGTCCGGGACACAGGGGCGGAGCTCGGGACTTCGGCAATTTCAACCTCCGAGGTGCACATCCCAGTTGACCCCCAGGACCTGGAGAAGATTCCAGAGGCCTTCCGAGGGACGGTGTATGAGTCGGCGAACTACGCCGTTAGCCACATCTACATATTCAACGAGAAGGAGCTCAGGGCCATTGAAACCAAGAGCCCGGTGGGCGTGCTGGAGTCTTCATTGGGCATGGCCCTAATGGTAAGCTGAACCCACCCTTTTATGGTTTTTGATTATCATGCCTTGCCCTGCTTTTCCTTTTCCTCTTTTTTTTTTCTAAGGCATGTGCCTGTTTTCGTAGAGCGTCGTTGCCCTTCATCGGAGCATAGCCAAAACTAAGGCCCAGCTTGAGGAGATGAGGAGCGAGCACCAGGCGGTTGTGGCCAACCACCAGACCTCCTTGCAGACGGCTATGGATGCCCTGGCGGCCGCGCAGGCCAAGCTGGAAGAGGCCCGTCCCAAGCTACAAGAGCTCGAGACCACCAAAGCCGCCCTCGCTGCTTTGCGGGCAGACCTGGATACTGCGAAGGCTGAGGCCAAGGCCGCCCTGGAGGCCGAGCAGGCAACCTCAGGCACCGCCATGGAGGACATGTTCTACCATTGCTGGGCCTATAATCAGGACGTCGACTTCTCCTTCTTGGCAGCGGACGTCTGGGAGCCCTTGCTGGAGAAGTTCAAAGCTCACCTCGAGAAAGAAGCACCTTCCGAGGCCGGGGAAGTCTCTGGCGCAGCTGAGCAGGGCGAGACGGCGACCTCCAAGGGGCCAACTGGTGGAGCCTAGGGCCTTTTCGTTTTGCTCCCACTCTTTTATTCTTATTATTTTTTGTTGTAACTTTTGCATGAGGTGTTCCCACCTCGAGACAATTAATTTATACCTTTAAATTGGTTAACTTCCTTTTGCCTCTATGCATTTCAGTTACATTTTTTTCAAACACTTAGTTCGCGTTAACTTTTACCAATATCTCATGCTCTTTAAGAAAAGCAACAATCAATCGATTTAAGTCAACTTCTAAGTTTTATGACCTGGTTATATCCAGGAACTTAATTTGAAAACTTAGTTCGTGTTAATTTTTATCAATATCTCGTGCTCTTTAAGAAAAGCAACAATCAATCGATTTAAGTCAACTTCTAACTTTTATGACCTGGTTATATCCAGGAACTTAATTTGAAAACTTAGTTCGTGTTAACTTTTATCAATATCTCGTGCTCTTTAAGAAAAGCAACAATCAATCGATTTAAATCAACTTCTAAGTTTTTTGACCTGGTTATATCCAGGATAGGACTTAGTTCACGTTAATCCTTATCAATATCTCGCATTTTTTAAGAAAAACAACGATCAATCGATATGAATCAACTTCTAAGTCATTAAGGCAACCTGGTTAAATCTAGGATAGGACTTAGTTCGCGTTAATCCTTACCAATATCTCGCGTTTTTTAAGAAAAACCACGATCAATCGATATGAATCAACTTCTAAGTCATTAAGGAGACCTGGTTATATCCAGGTATCATATGCCCCCCAAGTAACTGGGAAAGGGTCTTTCGTGGTTACTTTTAGATTACAATTGAAAACATGTACAAATATAAGCGAAAAGTTAATTCTCATTGCTTAATACATAAAAAATGGCCTTTTAGGCCTTACAAGTGAATCACTAATAATATCTCTTCAAATGGATGGCGTTCCAAGTCCGTGGGATTGCCCCTCCATCAAGACAAGCTAACTTATAAGTTCCCTCCTTAATGACCTCGATGACTTGATATGGTCATTCCCAGTTTGGTCCCAAGACTCCATCTTTGGGATCCTTTCCGGCCAAGAAAACTCTTCTAAGGACCAGGTCACCAATGCTAAAGGCGCGCCTTTTGACTTTTGAGTTGAAATAGCGAGTGATTTTCTGCTGATAATGGGCGAGCTGGAGTTGCAAATCTTCTCGTCTTTCATCAACCAAGTCAAGGGAAGCGCAAAGTTGCTCGTGGTTGCGGTCTTGGTCATATGACTGGACCCTATGCGAAAGCACCTTAATCTCCACAGGGAGGACTGCCTCACTCCCAAAGGTCAAGGAAAAAGGATTATGACCCGTAGGAGTCCGATGCGAGGTCCGGTATGTCCATAGGACCTGGGGGAGCTTTTCTGGCCAGACCCCCTTTGCTTCATCTAGTCTCTTCTTGAGGCTCACCTTGAGAGTCTTGTTGACAGCCTCGACCTGACCGTTCACCTGAGGATAGGCCACGGAGGAGAAACTTTTCACAATTCCGTACCTCTCACAAAAATCAGTGAACAGGTCACTGTCGAACTGAGTCCCATTGTCGGAAACAATCTTCTTGGGCAGCCCGAATCGGCAGATAATGCTCTTAACCACGAAGTCAAGGAATTTTTTGGAAGTTATCGTTGCCAGAGGTTCTACCTCAGCCCACTTCGTAAAGTAGTCGATAGCCACCATGGTGTAACGGACGCCGCCTTTTCCAGTAGGGAGGGCGCCAACCAAGTCGATCCCCCAAACTGCAAACGGCCATGGGGACAAGATCATCTTCAGCTCGACTGGGGGAGCTCGGGCAACTGTGGCAAATCGTTGGCACTTGTCGTACTTCTTCACGTATGAGATTGAGTCTTTGGACAGAGTTGGCCAGTAATAACCTTGCCTCAGGACCTTTAAGGCCAAGCTTTGCCCCCCAGTGTGATCTCCGCAAAAACCCTCATGCACTTCCTGTAGAATGGCCTTTGCTTCGTCTGGAAGAACACATCGTAGGAGAGGTAGGGAGTGCCCACGTCGATATAACATTCCATCTACTATAGTATACCTGGGAGCTTGATACAGAACTCGCCGCGCATCATTACGCCCTTCAGGTAGCTTTCCCTCGACGAGATACTCAAGGATGGGAGTCATCCAGGTCAACCTGGCGTCGATCATCTCGACCTCCATCCTGACTTCTTCTATACTTGGTTTCTCCAAGAATTCTATCGACACTAACCCCAAGGTCTCCGTCTCCCCAAAGGTGGCGAGCTTGGCGAGAAAGTCCGCGTTAGCATTCTGCTCCCGAGGTATCTGCTCGATCGAGCCTCGCCCGAACGCAGATAGCTCAACCTTTACTTTTGCTAGATAGGCAGCCATCTTGGGTCCCCGTGCTTGATATTCGCCCAGAACCTGGTTTACCATGAGCTGGGAGTCACTAAAGCATTGGACGAAGCTCGCCTTCAGCTCCTGGACTATCCTTAGTCCGGCCAACAGAGCTTCGTACTCGGCCTCGTTGTTGAAGGCCTTGAATCCAAATCTCAACGCCGAGTGGAATCTATGTCCCTTGGCGGATATCAAAATGATTCCAGCTCTGGAGCCGTTCTCCTTGGATGAGCCATCCACGAAGATCCTCCACGACGCCTGGGACAAGATGACTTGGGGTGAGTCTTCTGTAGGATCCTTCCGGAATCCTGTGCACTCTGCTACAAAGTCGGCCAGGGCCTGACTTTTTATAGCAGTTCGCAGAGTGTACAAAATTTTGAACTGAATAAGTTCGATTGCCCACTTTAACAAGCGCCCCGATGCTTCAGGTTTATGCAAAACCTGCCTTAAAGGCTGATCGGTCATGACGTGTATTGAGTGGGATTAGAAGTACGGCCTGAGCTTTCGCGAGGCCGTGATAAGGCAGAACGCCAATTTCTCCATCAATGGGTACTGGGACTCAGCTCTGAGAAGTCTCTTGATGATGTAGTAGACTGGTTTCTGAACCCGATCTTCTTCCCAGACTAATACGGCACTGGCTGCATCCTCCGTGACAGCCAGGTAGAGGAAAAGAGGCTCTCCTGCTTTTGGTTTGGATAGTACGAGTGGCTCGACCAGATGTGCCTTCAGGTCGAGGAAAGCGCTTTCGCACTCTTCTGTCCATTCGAACTTCTTATTTCCTCGGAGCAGGTTGTAGAATGGCAAGCACTTATCAGTGGACTTCGAAATAAACCGGTTGAGGGCTACCACCCTTTTTTTCAGGCCTTGGACATCTTTGCGCGACCTGGGTGAGGGAAGCTCGAGCATGATCTGATCTTGTCGGGGTTTGCCTCGATTCCTCGGGTATTGACGATGAAACCCAGGAATTTTCCCGATGCGACTCCAAAAGTGCACTTCTGTGGATTAAGCCTCATTCCATACACTCGTAGTATCTTGAAGCATTCTTCCAGGTCGGAAACATGGTTATCGGCAGTCTTTGACTTGACTAGCATGTCATCAATGTACACTTCCATGTTTTTTCCGATCTGGTCTGCGAACATTCTATTCACCAACCTCTGATAGGTAGCACTGGCGTTCTTCAGCCCGAACGGCATGACCTTGTAACAATAAACGTTAGTCGGGGTCTTGAAGCTTGTGTGCTCTTGGTCCGCCGGATTCATGGCGATCTGATTGTAGCCTGAGTACGCGTCCATAAAGGACATGAGCTCGTGCCCCGCCGTGGCATCCACCAATTGGTCAATCCTTGGCAATGGGAAATAATCCTTGGGGCAGGCTTTATTCAGGTCAGAGAAGTCGATGCAGGTCCGCCACTTCCCGTTGGGCTTCGGGACCAGCACGGGGTTGGCGACCCAAATCAGAAACTTGGCTTCACAGATAAAGCTGCATTTCTTGAGTCGAGTTACTTCTTCTTCTAAGGCTTCAGCCCAGGTTGTTCCTAGGCGTCTCTGCTTCTGGGACTTTGCAGGAACGCTTTTATCCAGATGAAGTGTGTGCATGATGAAACTCGGGCTAATTCCCACCATGTCCTCGTGTGACCACGCAAACACATCCAGGTTATCCCGCAAAAATCTGATCAGCTCCGCTTTCCTCTCGCTACAGAGGTTTTTCTCGAGCTTGACCATCCGTGATGGATTCTATGCATCGATGCTTACTTCTTCGAGCTCCTCAATAGCCTGGAGCTCAGACTTGTCCTCGCCTATTCGGGGGTCGATATCCTAACTTAAGATGATATTTTCCCCTTCGGTGCTTTGAGGTTTTTCAATCTCTGGATCAGCTAAGGGTTCTTGAGATTCCTCTTCACCACCTGGGATGGCCATTGCCAGCTGCCTGGGTTTAGATTTTCCCTTCATGGAAATGCTGTAGCATTCCCTGGCAACGAGCTGATCGCCATGGACAGTGCATATTCCCGTGGAAGTAGGGAATTTCATCGCGAGGTGGCGAATGGAAGTGATGGCCTCAAAAGCTATGAGCGTAGGTCGTCCCAAAATTGTGTTGTATGCAGCGGAGCAGTCGATGACCACGAACTCGAGGAGTTTGGAGACTGTCCGAGGTCCTTCTCCCAGGGTGATCACCAGCTCGATCGTCCCTATGGCTGCCGATCCTTCTCCCGAAAAACCATACAGCATCATGGAGGTCGCCTTCAGCTCGACGACAGTCAAACCCATCTTCTCTAATGTGGACCGGAATAGGAGGTTCACCGAGCTCCCATTGTCGATCAGCACCCTCCTAACTCTCCGATTAGCGAGCTGAACTGCTACGACCAGAGGGTCATTATGAGGGAACTGGACATGGCCCGCATCTTCCTCCGTAAAAATGATCGGTTGCTTCTCCAATCGCTGCTGCTTTGGCAAGCGCTGCTCCGGGACGAATTCTACTCCATTATGCGCCTTGAGTTCATTCACGTACCTCTTCTGGGCGCCCCTGCTCGTGCCCGCCATATGCGGACCTCCAGAGATGGTGGATATCTCCCCTCCTATCACGGGAGGAGGGACGTCCTGATCTACCCGAGACCCGGGCTGACTGACCGGGACTTCCGGAGCAGGTCGACTTGCTGGAACCCTGTTCCGCGCATACTTGGCCAAGGGGCCGACTCGGATGAGACTCTTGATCTCATCTTTTAAATGCCTACAATCTTCGGTATTGTGGCCAACATCGTTGTGAAAACGGAAAAACTTGGAGGTGTCTCTCTTCCCCTTTTGTTGCTTCAACGACTCGGGCCTCTTCCAGGGGAGGCGAGTAGAATTAGCTAGGAAAATATTCTCCCTAGACTGGGTGAGCTCTGTATAAGTCGCATAGACGGGCTTGAACTTGTCTACGGACTTATTCTTCTTTGGGTCGTGCTGGCTGCCCTCGCCATTCCCCTTTCTTTTGCCTCCACCAAGCTGGTTATTCTGTGTGACATTTTGGGTCGCTGCCATGACCTCTGTCCCCACTCCAGCGGGCTGCTCAGGAACCTGGCTGGTTCCTACAGCTAAGGCTTCGGCCTCCTCCAAGTTGATCCATTCCTGAGCCCTGTTAAGGAATTCGTTAACCGAGCTAACTCCCTTCCTTTGTATATCCTTCCAGAGCTCTCCTCCCACGAGGATTCTAGTTCTCATGGCCATGAGTTTGGAGCTGTCATCCGCGTCTCTGGCCCGAGCAGCGACGTTCGCAAACCTGCTCAGGTAAGCCTTCAGGGTTTCGCCGGGCTGCTGCCTCACGTTAGCCAGAGAGTCGGCCTGAACGCGGGCAGCCTGGGAGGCTCAGAATGCCCTTTTGAAATTAGCTGAGAAAGTTTTCCAGGAGCTGATTGACTGTCTTTTGCCTTGCTTGAACCACTGCCTGGCTGGTCCAGTCAGTGTGGAAGGGAATATCAAACATCTCAGCTCGGGGCCAATGTTGTGGGCCATCATCAGGGTGTTGAACATCCCCAGATGATCCGACGGATCTCCGTCCCCATTGAATCTGGACAGGTGAGGCATACAGAAACCAGGTGGGTACGCCGTTGCTGCTATGCTGGGGGTGAAGAGCTCCATCTCGTCCCCCAAATCGTACTCATCTTTCTCCTTTTCCGACTGGAGCTTCCTCATCAGCTCCTCCATCTGGGCCAGGTGCTCGAGGGTTTGGTCCTAATGTCCTTGGTTATTCCGGGGCTGTTCAACAGCTCCAGATCCATTGTACATATTTGGTGGGTTATTGCCCCTCCTATCTTGAGATAGGTTATTTGGGGCATTCCCGCCGTTATGTACTTCAGACAGGGCCCCCCCTGAGCGAGCATGGCTGTCGCCTCCTGCTGGCTCCCCTCTATTAAGGCGATCTCGCAGGTCGCCCCCTTGGGTGGCTTGTGGACTTTGTGCCGAACTTAGACGCTGACGCAGGTCTCCGCCAGAGAGGTCGCTCCGGCGACTGCCGGTCCAGTAGCTCCTAGTAGGTAGGCTCGGAGTCCGCCTTTGGTGGTGAGGATCTGGGCCTTCCCTCGGCGCCCGGCTTCGTCGGGAGGGCCCAGCGGAAGGCGGGTTTCTCCTACTACTTCCATAGGCCGAAATATCTCGGACGGGCCGAGGAGGAGATGGATATCTGATCGGAGATGGATGATGCTTGACCGGAGAGGCGATCCTGGTTCCGTCAGGACGGATGAGGTTAGGTGGGGGCCTCTCGGCCCTGCCAACCTGCGGGTCTCGCGCCTGGCGATCTGGACGAGGCGCAGGACAGTTGTTGGTGACGGGCTGATGCTGCGAGCCCTCCCCGGACCTCCTTTTGGAATTTCCTCGAGCTGCCCTGGGCGCGCTCGAGGCTGGTTGGGAGCTAGGAGTCGAGGTTCTGACCGAACGGCTGTACTGCTGTTGTCCGGCTCTAGGCACTTCTCTGAAGTTTGCCTCTCGACGGTGCGATGAAGAAGTGGAGTTGGCTGTCGGAAGTCTATCCGAGCAGCTATGCCTGGACCGATTACCCCGGCAAGACTTAGGAGCCTCGCCTTGCCTCTCTCCGACATTAGCGTCTGTTGTGAGAGGGGGTAGTCGGGCCAGCACATCCTTGATCTGCTGGTTAGCTATTGCTAGCTGGCTCCTCAGCTGAGCATTCTCCATCTCCATCGCAGTATAATAACATGGGTTCGGATTAGGTGGCCGGGGCGCTGAACTTCCAGTGTCGTCTTGGCCCGCCGGCTGTTTGCCTGGCCGCTATTGGACTTCAGGAATTTATTCACCAGGGATGGCAATGTGATGAGCCTCCTACCCATCATGTTGTTCTGTCTCGTTACCGTGCCTGGACAGAGTAGTCACCATAGTTGGATGTTTGCGACAGCACCAATCGAACTTGCTCTCAATGAAAGCACCAAACTGTTGACGCGGTTCTTCGCCAACATGTAATTAAGAAAAGAAAGAGAAAGGGATTAGTGCTTATGTTGAACCGAAATAGATAAATGATCTTAGAAATGAAATGGTGACTCAAAATACGTTTTTTGAGTGGTTCAAAGGTTAAAATCCTTCTACTCCACTAGTCAATATTATTGCTATATACTGGGTATTCTTTTACAGGATATTTCTTACAATATATCATCCAACCCCTATTAACTC